>NC_143054.1:40879545-41182575 GCF_052426305.1 Pelodiscus sinensis | reverse complement strand
CCCTCTCCACCCAACTCCTGCTTTTAGAGACCTCTATCCTGTCCCCCCTCTGTCTCCTCTTTTCTAAGCTGAGAAGTCCCAGTCTCTTTAGCCTCTCTTCATATGGGACCTGTTCCCAACCCCTGATCATTGTAGTTGCCCTCCCCTCTCCCACCTCATTTTCCCAGTCTCCCCCAGTTTTGTTCAATAAAGACAGATTCCATTTTTGAACACAATTGTCCTTATTTTGTACATCAAGAAAAGGGGCTAGGGAAGGGTAAGTGGAAGGAGGTGAGGGAGGAATAGGGCACGAGCCCCCGATGGGGAGGACTGGGCTGGCTCTGTGGGCTTCTGGGGGTGGAAGCTCTCCTGCAGCCCCCCAATTGCCCCCTCTCCCCAGATGGCAGCCTGCGGCAAGTGCAGCCGGGCTGATGGCCGAGTGCTGTGATGTGCCCAGTGTGGGCACTCCAAGCCAGGACTGGTTTTCAAGCGGGGCACCCCTAAGAACTGTCTGTCCGGGGTGGGGGTCGGGACCCTTTAAGCACAGCCCTCGGCTAGCCTGACACAGCATCTCGACGCTCTAAGTCCTCCTCTGATGCCCTGCCGGCACTGCTTCCGGCCATCCTTAAGCCCTGTTCAGGGTCCACTTAATGTGGACATGCTAGTTTGAATTAGCAAAACGCTAATTCGAACTAGTTTTTAGTTCGAATTAGCTTAGTTCGAATTAACTAATTCGAATTAAGTTAGTTCGAATTAGCGCTGTAGTGTAGACATACCCTTAGTCTTTATTTTTGAGTGACAGATTTACTTTTTTTATAAACAGTTGAGCAGTACCAAGAGAAAGGTGGTTTATACACAGTTAGCACATTTTCTGAATTGCTACTGTGTCTAATAAAAAAACAATTTCTGTTTCCAAAGAAAACTGGGTGTGTATGTATTTATGGGAAGAGAGTGAGGGTTGTGGAGGGAAAGGTGGGGTGGGCCAGGCCAAACCCCCCATGGGGGAGGTCCTAGGGAGAGTCTGTGTGCTCCTTCTGAAAATCTCTCCCTCAGGGCCTCACGGATTTGGACATCAGACTGGTAAGCCTGGCGGATGGCAGCCATCCGGGGCTGCTCAAATGACCAGTCCTCATCATCAGCACCTGTCCGCCACCCCGGCAGGAAGGCCTCCCCTTTCCTCTCCACCAGGTTATGAAAGGTGCGACATGCGGCCACTACCTCTGGGTCATTGTGTTCACCCATCTCCAGGCGTGTGAGGAGGCAACGGAACCTCCCTTTCAGATGTTGGAATGCGCATTCCACCTGAATGAGAAACTGGCCAAGATGCATGTTGAAAAGCTCCTTGCTCACATCCAGGTGGCTGGCATAGGGCTTAATGAGCCAAGGCATCAGTGGGTAGGCCACATCAGCCAGTATGCATACTGGCATCTGCACGTCCCCGAGCATGAGGTGCTGCTGGTGGAAAAATGTTCCGGTCTGCAACCTGCAGTACAGGTAGGAGTTGCGGAATATACAGGTATCATGTGCCTGCCCCGACCACCTGACACAGATGTCCATAAAATGTCCCTAGTGGTTGACGAGGGCCTGCAGCACCATGGAATAGTAGCTCTTCTGGATTATAAACTGGGCTCCTCGATGGGGCGGTGCGTGGATTGGGATGTGTGTCCCATCGAGGGCTCCTCTGCAGTTCAGGAAGCCAAGGGCAGCAAACCCACAAGGATGTTGTCTAGGTCCCTGAGACAGACAAGCCTCTTCAGCAGCTCTGCATTGATGGCCCTCACCACCTACAGCACGTGACAAATAGACGGACAGAAACCAGGGAGTTAGAGTTTTGAAAAAGCCTCTGTCGAAAAAGGCATGCAATCTAGACATAGCCATAATGAAGAATAGTGTTGACAATTAAAAATGTTAAATGTGAGGCAAAGTACAGATGATGAGAGATATAAAATAGAATTCTCATGGGAAATAAGGTACTAATCCTTATGGAAAGCTAATGCTAGCAGAGAAAGAAAAAGAGATAAGACGAAGATTAGATGAGTGAGAGAAAGACATCTGTTAATTGTCTGGAATCCAGTTTAGGACAGAAAAATAACGTGTTTTTTTCCTAGGGCTATTTTTCAAAGCTGAAAACTGATTTGTTCCCACTCACCTGATGGGGCATGTGACTGTTAAAAATAAGACAGTTCTTTAAAAAAAGTAAATGCCTAGTCATCTTTATCTACACCTCATCCAGGCTATCCCTCACGTTGGTGTTGGAGCTACAGGTTCCAGCAGTGCTGCTGAATTCTTGAGGCGTGAAATAGTTTCCATTTTATACAGAGTTTACACCAGGGCTACTCAACTTCGGAAGCCCTGGGGGCCACAATGATACTTACAGCACATGCCGAGGACTGCAACTTAAGTGTGATTGCATATATATATGCAAATAGTGTTTTTCACATTTATCTCTGCAAAAGTGAATTCCATCTCCCAAACAAGGCTGAAAACCCTGTCTTCATCCAACAAGCGTCTCTTATTTCTTGCCATTTTTAATTATTCTTATTGAAAAGAAAAGTATATACCAGTGTTTTGGGTGTTTAGCTTGAAGCTTCAGGTTGTGCATTTCTTGGAGTGATTTTACTATAAAAAGAAAAGTTTCCAAGCCAGAGCACTCCAATCTGCAGCAGGCGGGAAGTCAGGTCAGATGCAAGAGGCAAAAAAGAACAGGTGCCTGGGAGCCCTGTTCTGGATTCCCAGCATGGCTGATGTACCCATGCAGGAATCCATCACTATATGTGGGCCAGAAGCAGGGCTGCCTGGCCACGGCACCAGACTCAAACATGGCCAGTGTGAGCCAGTAGGCACCTCTCAGGCTCTGCCCACAGGGCTAAGCAGACAGCACTTTCCACAATGCCCCGGCAGTCCCAGCATCTCCTCCTTAGGGGCTAGAAACACCGACACTGTACCTGTCTGTTCCAGACAGCAGGTCCACTTGCATCTTTCAATGCTCACCCCACCTGGGATATGCCTCATCAATGTGGAGCATGTTCCCAGTGGAGGTTATGTTCAAAGGACCCCACCTGTGGGCCGCGTATTGAGCCCTATGTAAACCCAAACCACACTGCAGGCCACAAACAAATGAACTGTGGGCTCCATGTGGCTATGGGCCATATGTTGAGTAGCAATAGTTTACAGTTTGGTTCAAGTGCTCTCCTACCCCTCACTATAAAAAATGTTTCAGCATCTCTGATCCCACCTTCTCTAGATAGTCTCTCCCATATTTTGGGAAATGCTGTTTTAGGGTGATGTCCTCAGCAAGGTAAAAATCTGACTAAATTTCTATTAACACAGGACACTGGTCAGTCAATGTCATGTCAGTTAGATATAAAATCCTGTACGTTGGATTGCAAAATTAAATGATCATTGCTGTGTGCCACTGGCTAATTATTTTGTAACTTCTTGGAATTTGTCACACAGTGCTCACATTTATTATGAAAAGCTAGCCAAGAATTATCACTTTTCAGAATAAGAAATCAGGTAACTGTTTGAATTAAAAATGTACATAAAACATAAGATGATGAAACATTTAACAAGGTAATTTTAACACTTATTGCCGTCAAATTTTCAATTTATGTTCACCCCAGGGCTAACTACAGAGATGTTTGATGCTCTGTAAGGCAAATACAATTTTAAAGGGAAAAGTGATTACAACATATATTATTGATTGAGAAGGCAAAGTACTATATTTACAAGTGAATGATTTTGTAGGGTGGCTTTATAAGCTAACACTTATGTAAAATGGAGGGTTCCAACCTTTTAAACAAAAGAGATGTGGATTTCTTGTCTTTTTATTTAAAAACCAGTAATGGTTCTGGTCATCCCATAAAACAGTTCTTTATCATTGATGTTTCGTCAGCTCCACCATCCCAAAATAAATAATTGAGTTTTCTGTGCTTCTGAATGAAGAGTCACTAGACAATAGGCAGTTTTTATTCCATATGTTCTATGATGCTAAGCACAGAGTAAATAAATAAGTTTAATTGCCATGACAATTTTGTTCTCTATTGCCTAGTCTAGAAAATAAATATTTTTTTTAAGTCATACTTTTAGTTCACTGACACAGAGCATGAAAGAGTGGCCCAATCACAGTTAATGGAAGTTTTGCCATTGGTTTTGTCAGGGCCAGGATTTAACCTAATATTTTGGTACTAGATAACAAACTGTTCAAGGAATAGATCATTGGTGCAAGATTGGACGTTAGAGGCCTGGCATAAGATCCTGGATTCTGTATCGTTAAGGTTGGACAAAAGAGAGATCTGTGAGGTGGGCCAGAATCATCACTTCTTTACCACTTTCCCAAGTCATTGAGTAGCTGTTCAAATCCCAGGCAGCATTAGTAAACTGTTCTTGGAAGCTGCGTGGGAGCATGGATCAGGTTTCTTACATCTTACCTTCCCATTGCACAGGTGCAAAAGGGAGGAAAGATGGACCTATTTAAATATTATAGTTCATAAAAAGTCAGGATTCTCATCTTTATTCAGTAAATAAAAAAGGGAAAATAAAAAAAACCCACCTTTTTTCTCTAGGTCAGGTTCATTATATCCTGAAGATGATGTTAAATTTGATTGCATATTTGATTGGATATGAATATAGATGCTAAACAAAATTCAATGTTCCCATCACCAACCACAGTAACACCACCAACCGCTGTAAACTGGTGGAACAGAAATGGGATGAAATTTAACAATTCAAAGTGTAACAAGAATTTTTGCTGGGGATTTATCAATTTGAAGTGACAGAGAAGGAGAAGGATCTGAGTGTATTGGTTGATCATGGGAGATCTGGGTAAGTCTAGACTTACTTTCACTTTCAAAAGAAGATATGCTAATTACCACCGAATTTGCATATCTTCTTTCGAAAGTGAAAGTAAGTCTAGACGTACCGTCTATGAGCCATCATTGTGATGCTGCCATGAAAAAGTATAATGCAGTTTTGGGAAGCATCAAGAAAGGTATTTTCAGTAGAAATGGAAAGTGTTAGTTCTCTAACACAAGGCACTGGTGAGACCTCATCTGGAATACTGTATGCAGTTCTAGTTTCCCATGTTTCAAAAAGATAAATTCAAATTTGAAGATACATAAAAGGACAATTAGGATGAGCCTAAGGAATAGAAAGCCTATCTTATGAGAAGAGACTGAAAGAGCTTTGCTTGTTTAGCCTAATCAAAAGGTGGCTAGGGGGAAATATAATTTTCCCTTTGATCTACTTGTAGAAAGCAAATACCAAGAAGGGAGAGGAGTTAAATTTAAGTTAAGCACCAATGTGGACATGAAAACAAATTAATATAAACTGGCCATCAACAAGTTTAGGATCTAAATTAGATGAAGGTTTCTAACCATCAGTGGAGTGAAGTTCTGGAACAGCCTTCCAGTTGAAGCAGTGGAGGAAAAAACCTAACTGGCTTCAAGACAGAACTTCATAAATTTATGATGGTGATGTATGTTGGAACAGCCTATAATGTCAGGTAGCCTATGAGCAACTTCCCGGAGCAAAAATTCCTGATGGCTGGTGATCAGATATTAAAACAAGGAGGACTCTGACTTATTTCAGATAATTCTTTTGTAATTATCTGCCTCATGTGTCTTGCCCAGAAGCTCAGGGTCTAATTGATCACTGTATTTGGGGAAAGGAAAAATGTCTCCAGTGGTTAAATTGTCAGAGACTATGGGGGGATTTTGCCTGCATATGAAGCATAGGGCATGGATCACTTGCAAATTTGAACTAGTGTACATGGTGAAATGTTTGTAACTTGAAGTCTCTAAACCATGAGGACTTCAGTAACTCAGCGAGAGGTTAGCAGTCTATTTCAGGAGTGTGTGGGTGAGATTCTGTGGCCAGCAATGTGTATAAGGTCAGAATAGATGATTATGATATTCCCTACTGACCTTAAAATCCATGTATCCATGGATACATTCTGTTCTTTGGAAGTCATTTACTGTGTTTTGGTAATAGTGGATTTCTTCATGGTCTTGGGTTTTAGAAGTCAGACTGAATTTCCATATAGAAGAGTGTTGTTTAGTTACTCCTCTCTCCTGCTGTCTTGGTAGAAGACATTTTCTTCGGCTGAACTGATTTCAGCATCTTTTGTTAGAAATTCATTTCTAAATGGTACTTTGTCTTTTCATATTAAATATGTCAATCTTGTACCACATCATTAGTGTTCTGGTCTTCCATTTCTCACATGCATATCTGCCTTTTAAACAACTAAGAAAAATCTGTTTTTTTTTTAACCACTCACCCTGCTACAGAGAACACAAATAAAAACAGAGGTCACTTGCTACTCTCAGAATTGTTACATGTTAAATAATAAGGAGAAGTATTAATAAATGTACAGTAACTAGTGTTATGGCAATGTATCTCAAAGTACTTATTTTTATTCATTTCAAAAGTATATGAAACAGAATTAATGCATAAATACTTTTTCCAGAAGACCAAATCATTTCTAGGATGCAGTTTGTTTGAATAGGCTTCGTTTTACCCCAGTAAAGCATAGTCTATCATACACAAACTTTATAGTGTTTCAGAGCAGAAACATCAGAGGTAAAACTTTTGTACCGTATTTTCCGGCGTATAGGGCGACTGGGCGTATAAGACGACCCCCTATCTTTTTAATTAAAAGATAGGGTTTCATCTTATACCCCAGCGCCCCTCCGCCTCCTTTGCTCCCGGTGTCCCTGGTCTGCTGGAGCTGGTCCCCAGCAGACCAGAGGCACCGGGAGCAAAGCCGCCAGGAGCGGCAGGAGCGCCTGGGCTCCCCCCCCCCCGCCGGAGCCCCTCCGCGGCTTTAAAAGCCTCGGGGGAAGCCGGCGGGGGGGCATCCGGCGTACAAGACGACCCCCGATTTTTGGGGGATGTTTTTTAACTTCAGAGGTCGTCTTGTACGCCGGAATATACGGTACTGGTTTTCTTGGTTGACTTCTGAGGAGTTTCTTGTTTCATGTGCAAATAAGGTGAAACTTTATCCCACTGACATGAGTTTTAAGAATATCCTCCTCTTAAATTAATACTAGTAATTGTTTGGAAGCAAGTGGGAGCTTTCTTCTTAAATTGCATAATCTGTTCACTGTCTCTTAGCTGTAATCTCTATAGTTAAATGTATTTAGAAGAACAAACATGTTGATACAATCATTTGCCAAATCAAAACTTTTGGTAGCAAAAGTTGTGTATTTAGTAGTAAGTAAATAATGCAAAATATTTTCCAAAAATAGTAACTAACTTTTTAAAAATGAAAATATGTTAGATCTGCTCCTCTTGGTTTTGTTTGTTGAAAACACTGGAATAATTGAGTTTTGGTGATAGAAATGTTAAGAGAAAGTGAATTTCAGACACTCATGCATGTATATTTGGAATCTGAGTTTTAAAGTCACACATACATGAAGTTGGGCCAGAAGTGTTTATGCTTTCTTATAACTAGGGATCAAAAATTGTATCACATACATTAGTTGACTACTCACAAGTTTATAAAAAATAATTCCTTAGGTACTTTGGAAGATGCCAGTCATTGCATAACAAATGTAATCTGCTTTTGAATGTTGCACAAGCAGAAAGAGAAGCAAAATTCCTCAGATTTACTCTACCACATTCATTCATTTAGCTAGAGCAGTGAGACACTTATAAACAAACGCATCTGTTTTATTCAGTTAAGGACATCATTTCTTCTAATTCTGTGGCCCTAACATTAAGGTTATACTTTTATAACAAATCATATTAATAAATGCCAATAGTTTGTATGCTCTTCTGGCGGGGGCTGCATCTTCCCCAGTGTTTGGAATGCAGAGATTTTTCTTTTTCCAACAAACAATAAGGGTAATTAGAAGTGTTTTCCACTTTTATTAATGCTCAAAGTGTAATTCTCTGTTGAGCAAAATTATATATCTAGAGTTTGCTTTTGTTTCTGAAACATCAATCAACCTTTTCAAAATTAAAATGCAAATTGGTTCTAAATTTCAGGAGCTAATAATAATCAAGAAATGTGACTGTAACATATTAAAGACATGCATTTATTACCACTTAATATTACCAGAATCATATATTTTACTTTCATTGCATTTATCTGCAATTTCTCAGTTGGAAAGAGACTGGTATTTACATATGTCAGATTTGATTTGCATCATCATAGGGAGATATAGTGTTCATTCACTGTCATGTCTCACTTGGTTTACAAACTTTTCAATCTCCACTAGAAAAACTGCCACTTCTGATGTCACCTTTCCACACAATGAACTTCTGGGTCTTTCTTTCTTTTTTTTTTTTACCTCAAAGTATTACTTGACAAGGGCATTTTGTAGGTGGCTCTTCTAACTCCCTGTTTAATTTGAAGGACACTTGAAACTGATTATTGTAAAAACAAAGGGTGGTTAAGTTTATCTCATCTGTCAAAACATTTCACTGGATTGATAATACCAATGAGAGATGATAAAGACTATAAAAGTGTCAAACTACTAAACTGAAATTATAAGTGCCATATAATGAGACAGGCAGTAAAAGTACATGATAATCTCATAAACACTTGAAGAAAAAGTGTGACAGAGCATGAAACCCCTGTATACATACATTTTACTTTTAGGCTCAAACAAACAAAGCCCTTATGCACATGCTTAATGGAAACACATTAGTACTTTGGAGGATAGGGTCCAAATTCAAAATGATCTGGACAAACTAAAGGGATGGTCTGAAGTAAACAGGATGAAGTTTAATAAGGACAAATGCAAAGTACTCCACTTAGAAAGGAATAATCAGTTTCACACATTCAGAACAGGAAGTTATTGTCTAGGAAGGAGTACTGCTGAAAAGATCTAGGGGTCATAGTGGACCAGAAGCAAAATATGAGTCAGCAGTGTGACACCATTGCAAAAAAAGCCAACATGATTCTGGGAAGCATTAACAGGAGTGTTGTGAGCAAGACACAAGAAATAATTATTCCGCTCTACTCTGCACTGATTAGGCCTCAACTGGAGTATTGTGTCCAGTTCCAGGCACCATATTTCAAAAGATGTGGAGAAATTGGAGAAGGTCCAGAGAAGTGCAACAAAAATGATTAAAGGTCTAGAAAACATGAGATATAAGAGAAGACTAAAATAATTGGACTTTAGTTTAGAAAAGAGAAGACCGAGAGGGGACATGATAGCAGTTTTCAAGTATCTAAAAGGGTGTTACAAGGACAAAGGAGAAAAATTGTTCTCCTGAGCTTCTGATGATAGGACAAGAAGCAAAGAGCTAAATTGAAGGAAAGGAAGTTTAGGTTGGACATTAGAAAAAACTTCCTGGCTACGTCTACACTGGCATCCCTTCCGGAAAAGGGATGCTAATATAGCACGTTGGAATAGGCAAATCCGTGGGGGATTTAAATATCCCCCGCGGCATTTGCATTAACATGGCTGCCGCTTTTTTCCGGCTTGGGGAAAAGCCGGAGAAAAGCGCCAGTCTAGATGTTATTCTCCAGAAAATAAAGCCTTTTCCGGAGGATTTCTTATTCCTAAAAGGCTTTATTTTCCGGAGAATAACGTCTAGACTGGCACTTTTCTCCGGCTTTTCCTCAAGCCGGAAAAAAGCGGCAGCCATGGGGGATATTTAAATCCCCCGTGGATTTGCCTATTCCAAAGTCTACATTAGCATCCCTTTTCCGGAAAGGGGTGCCAATGTAGACACAGCCCCTATGTGTCAGGGTGGTTGAACACTGGAATAAATTGCGTAGAGAGGTTGTGGAATCTCCATCACTGGGGACATTTAAAAGCAGGTTGGATAGGTATCTAGCAGGGATGATCTAGACGATGCTTGGTCCTGCCATGAGGGCATGGGACTGGACTTGATGATCTGTCAAGGTCCCTTCCAGTTCTAGAATTCTATGATTCTATACTTCCCTTGATGTTAGATATAATTATATAGTTTATAGTTAGGGCTGTTCCTGAGTACTGGATTGGAGAGTTAGTGTTTATGCTAATTATCCAGAGTTAATTACAAATTATAAATTTTCTCCATCCATATAATCTGTTTTGGCTCAGGACCTCCAGAAGCAGAACATGACTCATGGGTATTAAACTTTTCTTAGTTTCCAGACAATGGGTGTGGGACAAAAGAAGGCTGACTGCAGAAAGACAGGCAGGACAAGCCCATGCAAAAGAAAAAGTAAATACAACTCATAATGAGGGCAACATTTTAGTCCACTTCAATTAGTGTCAAAATTCCCCTTGGCTCAAGTGTGATGGACTTGACCACAAAAGTACATATTGATTTTTACAGTACCTAGACACAATATCATTAGTTCTTTTATATGTAAAGAGAAACAAATTTAAAAGGAGACCAACTAGCCACAGCGTGACATTGAACAACTAAGTGTGAGTTGTCTGCTATCTTTCTAATTGTAGCCACAGTTAACTAAAGAACACTATTCCCAGAGCTGGGAAAAATCCTGTGGGAATGCACAAACAGCCAATGTGGCTTACATTCTTTCTGACAAAGGGTAAGTTTTTACCAAATAGAAATTAATATTAATATTCTTAGGTTGCATCATAAAGATTGCAGAGGGCCAAAAAGAAGAATCTCCATGAAACAAACTCCTAGCTCCCCTCAAATTTTCCCTTCCATAAAAGCCTGAGAATTCAGAAATCTAGCAGCATACTGCAGGATGATATAAAACAGAATGAAAATCAAATTCCAGAATTATGCAGGTCTCATTGACAAAGCTCTGCCTCCAGACAAAGATATGTCTAATAGAGATGTGTCTGTTGGTTTTGAACATTTTTCATGTACTCAACTTCTCATTTAAAAGAAGAAAGAGGATGTATCCATAAGCACCGAGGCATTCACACCCTCCATACTGTTTTAATAATCTTTGTATAAAATATGCCTTGTAAGGTATCATTTAAAGACTAATAACTTCCTGGTCAATAACATCATGGTGAAATGAATTAAGTGTTATCATATTTAAAGATATGAATTCCCCTCATAGAATGTCATGTTCAAGATCAGATGCTCTTGCCTAGGAAAAATTGTTAAATGGGTCTTCCTCGGACAAAAGAATATAGTTTAATCACCTGGGAATTACTTCCAAAGTACTTTGAAACACAGTGGGAATGTATCTACATGTGAAAAACAGGCAATCAAGCTAACAAGGGGTGGAGACAAACCCTATGCCATCATCATGGGAGAAGAGATTGCATTCTTTTTATTCAATTGCATGATAGGGAGCAAGAACTGGGGCTGTAGCTACACTGCACAGCTTACAGCAGCACAACCATCCTCAAAACCCTTAACACTATGAGGCATGCAGTATAGCTGCTCTTTTTCTCTGGGAGAGCTCTGTCCTGCTGACAAAATAACATCCCCACCCCCACCCCAGAAGCAATAGTAGGTTTGTTGGTAGCAGAGCATCTCCCCACAACAAATTACTATCCACACTAACATTTTTTGTCAACAAAACTTTTATCAGTTGGGGTGTGCTTTTTCACATCCCTGAGTAACAAAAATGTTACTGATAATATAGCTTAAATAACTTATATTTTAGTGAGCATAACTCCAATAGGAGAACAAGCAGCATGACACTTCCTTTTTGACAGTCTCCAAGTTGCCTACCTCACAGCTGGAAAAAGACTTTTGTTCGGAAGGACCCTTCAAAAGAATCCATTTCAAAGATTCTTTGGACTGTAAAAGAGAAGGGCAAAGAGAAGTCCCAAGTTACTTCTCTTTCACCTAAGAAGATAAAGGTATCAGGCCTTTGATTCTGAGGTTATATCTTGACAGATGGTGGAAATGTGGTGAGTATTTTACCTTGAACCAATTCTAGCTTATAGTTAGTTACTAGAAAGCATTTTTATTTTGCAGCTATTTCTGGCTTTTACTCTTATACTTTTATTCAAAATCTATCTCTTTGGAATGAAAATAAGTGGCTTTATATTTTAATCTAATTCAGTTAAATGCTAACTTAAAAAACTATTCAATTTATTTTTTTTCTGAAATTGAAAATATTTTCACAATTTTAAAAGCACAATCTACATACAGTATATGAAACAGGACACTACATAAGATGAGCATATTTTTACTTTTAAAAGTTACATTAATTCAGTACAATTGAATTCATTGATTGACTGACAGTCAGTTACATTATCTAATTTTTTTTTGTATATTGAAGTGGTAGCAAGACAAGTACTAACAAGCATCATATACAATTTTTCACATCTGAATAAGAAAAAATGTAAACACTTGAAGAAGAGTTCTTTTTTTCTGAGTTGCATGTTATTAGTACAAGAGTATATGAGTCCTGGACAATCAACAATTTGTGCCATTTGATGACTTTATTTTATGTGAAATGTGTTGGTGGTCTCAGTGCAGATCTGAGGAGATATGTCAACATCACACATATTACCATCAGTTATCAATCCTTTTTGCTACGTCTACATTGCATCCCTCTTGCGCAAAAGCCTATGAAAATGAAGCGTAGATTAGCATTTTACCACACTTCATTTGCATAATTATTTAGGGGCTGTTTTTACGCAAGAGGCTTTTGTGCAAAAAGGAGCCATCTACATAGCTCCTTTTTGTACAAAAAATCCCGCTTGCACAAGAACCGTTCTTCCTCATTTTTTCAGGAAGATTGGCTCTTGTGTGAGAGGGTTTTTTTGCACAAAAGCCTCTTGCACAAAAATGGCCCCTAATTAATTTTGCAAATGAAGTGTGGCAATGTGCTAATCAATGCTTCATTTGCATAGGCTTTTGCACAAGAGGGATGCAATGTAGACGGAGCCTTTGACAGTGAGAAGTGCTATGCAATGTTCTGTAAACAGAAAGATCCCTGTTCATAGTACTATAATCTAGAACATCAGGGCTACATCTAATTGGTATGATTTTCCGCAAATGCTTTTAATGGAAAAGTTTTCTGTTAAAAGCATTTGCGGAAAAGAGCATCTAGATTGGCACAGACGTTTTTCCACAAAAGCACTTTATGCGGAAAAGCGTCCGTGCCAATCTAGACGTCCTTTTGCGCAAAAAAGCCCCGATCGCCATTTTCGCAATCGGGGCTTTTTTGCGCAAAACAAATCTGAGTTGTCTACACTGGCCCTTTTGCACAAAAGCTTGCGCAAAAGCGACTTTTGCCCGAACGGGAGCAGCATAGTATTTCCACAAGAAGCACTGATTTCAGACAGTAGGAAGTCAGTGTTCTTGCGGAAATTCAAGCGGCCAGTGTAGACAGCTGGCAAGTTTTTCCAGTCTAGACACAGCCTCTGTGCTTAATGTTAGCTTACACACTGGCTTTAACTAATTACTGAGAATGATCAGTCGTTGCCAATAAACCTCTCTTCTGGTTTGGTTTGGCTGTCTTTAACTGCATCCCTTGCATTGCCTTCTCTGCATGTATAAAGCAGAAGATTCAAACAAATTCCTTTCTCCTCCTCCTTCTCTTCAAAGCTCTTCTACCGTTAGTTGAATTTGAACCATAAAAATTCTATAATGTAAAATCATGCTTATTTCACAATTTTCAGAATATTTCTATTTGAAATAGATCAAATACAGTCCAAAAAAAACCCTTGCCAATCTAGCTAGACACAGCCCATATGATTTAAATTCACTAGATATTTTAGCTTGATGGGGGAAAGTGATGAGAAATGAAAATGATCATGGAGAAAAAAAAGAACACTTTAAAACATAAATAAATTGAGATCTTTTCACGCTATTTAAAATGTACATATGTCACCAAACTTTTTAAGAGAAAAAGTGGTTCCAGTAACCACTAGCAATGGAAGTTTTCTAGTGAGATTAGTAAAGTGAAATAATCAGACTAGAAATAATTAAATATGTTAAAAAATTACAAATAATTCTTATTTATTTTATAGTGCCAAAGAGTCATAGTCATGGACAACACATTATACAATCTCGGAACAAAAACAGTGGCCACAGTTCAAACCATTTAAATTATTAATTAAACACAAGATGAGAGAGGAATACAGTGCAGAATACAGTAAAACAGTGAGACAAGAAGTGGTAGTCTCAGCACATCAGAGCCCTAGCAATTTGCAAGAGAATGAAAAGGTGGATTTTGAAGGGTGCTGAGGTAGCTTAGTGGGGAGCTTCTGTAAACTGTGAGGGGCAGCATGGGGTAAAGGATGAAGACACTGGTTTGAAAAACTCAGTGAGTGATGATGGAGGCTCTCATTATGGACCAGTGGGAGGTGGGGAGGTGAACATGTCAGTGCTGGTTGTGAGAGGATAGCTAGTGTGGGATTGTATCACGAAAGGCTGTGACAGTGAAAACTATTGATATAATAGAGAAAGGGGAACTAGTGGAGGAATGTGAAGAGACAGATAACATAAATAGTTTAAGAGAATTATCTTTGCAGCAGTATTCTGAATGGATGTGAGTAAGGCAAGATTCATTTATCAAGACCAAAGAAAACAGGTTGCAGTAATTAAGATGAAAGATGATGAGAGCTTCAGCCATGTGGCTAGATAGTAACGGCTATACCTTTTGTTATAGAAAGAATACGCAAGATTTAGACATAACATGAACATGAGGACTTAAAGAAATAGCATAGATGAGGATGATGACCATGTTACACATTTTTTCAGAAAGAATAGTGATGTGTCTACAATGATAGATGGATGTAAAATAACCTCTTAATTGGGTTCACTAGTGTGTCTTTTAAAAGTGTTTAGTAGAAGTGAGATGAAAAAATGTTGATGCTGAAAAAATGATTGGAAAATGGAGGGAAGTGATTGAAAAGGGGAAATTCTGGGTAAATACCACAGTGCTAGCAAGCAAAGATTTTTTGTATATCTGAATGTTAAAAATGTTTAGAGAATCTTAAAGACATTTAAATTACTAAAGGTAACCAACAACTTGATTTAATTTGAGCAGTTTGTTTTCTTCTCACATCCTCACCCAACAACAGGGAAAGATAAGACCAGGCAAGCTTGTCTTGGGCAATGAGAGGTAACTATCATGTCACGACAACATATCATAACAACCAAGAGCTTGGACTATGTTTAACAAAGCCTATGCTGCAAGATATGGTGGATCTCAGATGTATGACCCCTGCCATTTTTAAAGGAGCAGTTTATGTCTGGATGAAGCCCTGTCTCCTCACATAGCAATTCTTATAAATGTGAGGAGACAGGGCTTTGGTGAAGAAGAAAATTCTGGAAGGGTCCTCTTGTGGTGAACAATCATATGGTGTTTGCCTTTGAATCACCGTCATTTGAAACTAAAACCATTTGAAACGACAAATGTTGTAGAGTTTTCCAGAGAAAAATCAGATATTTAAAAATAATTAATTTCTTATTAATGAAAAATCAGGTTTTGCATTAAATAGAGTTGTTTGCTGTATAAATCCATGGTATATTCACACTGAATACTGTGACATGCTCTGGTCACCCCACACCTTATAAAAAGACACATTAAAATGGAAAAGGTACAGAGAAGAACAACAAAAATGAATAAGGGCACGGAAAAGCTTCCACGAGGAGAGAATTAAAAGACTGGGACTGTTCAGGTTGGAAGAGAGATAACTGAGGGGTAGTAGATATGAATCATGAATGGTGTCAAGCGAGCAAATATGGAAGTAATATTTACCCTTTCACAAAACACAAGCAGTATGGTCACCAATTAAATTAATAGCAGATTTGAACTAACAAAAGGAAAAACTTCACATGACAAGCAGTTAACTTGCAGAACTCATTGTTATGGGATGTTGTGAAGGTCGAAAGTACAAGTGGGTTTGAAAAATAATTTGATAAGTTCATAGAGGAAAGATCCATCAGTGACTATTAACCAAGATGGTCAGGAATGCAACCCCATGCTCTGGGTGTTCCTAAGCCTTTGACTGTCAGATGCTGAGACTGGAGGACAGGGGATGAGCATCTTGATAATGTCCCTGTTCTGTTTATTCCCTCTGAAGTATCTAGCATTACCCTGCTGGAAGACAGGATATTGAGCTAGACAGACTCTTGGTCTGACACAGTATAGCTTTTCTTAAGAGGGAAAGCAAACTACTCAGTGGAGATACTTTGCATAACATTGCCAATTTTTAGCTTGCTTATTTCAACACATTATTACAAATGAATCCTCAGAGAAAAGTACAAATCATTCTCTATAAGTATAGGCCTATGAACATAAGAACATAAGAACGGCCGTACTGGGTCAGACCAAAGGTCCATCTAGCCCAGTATCCTGTCTACCGACAGTGGCCAGCACCAGGTGCCCCAGAGAGGGTGGACTGAAGACAACGATCAAGCGATTTGTCTCTTGCCATCTCTCTCCAGCCTCTGACAGACAGAGGCCAATGACACCATTTTATCCCCTGGCTAATAGCCTTTTATGGACCTAACCTCCATGAAATTATCTAGCTTCTCTTTAAACTCTATTATAGTCCTAGCCTTCACAGCCTCCTCTGGCAAGGAGTTCCACAGGTTGACTACACGCTGTGTGAAGAAGAACTTCCTTTTATTAGTTTTAAACCTGATCCCCATTGATTTCACTTGGTGTCCTCTAGTTCTTCTATTTAGGGAACTAATAAATAACTTTTCTTTATCGGCCCTCTCCACACCACTCATGATTTTATATACCTCTATCATATCCCCCCTCAGTCTCCTCTTTTCTAAACTGAAAAGTCCCAGTCGCTTTAACCTCTCCTCATATGGGACCCGTTCCAAACCCCTAATCATTTTAGTTGCCCTTTTCTGAACCCTTTCCAAGGCCAAAATATCTTTTTTGAGATCAGGAGACCACATCTGTACACAGTATTCAAGATGTGGGCGTACCATAGTTTTATACAGGGCAGTAAGATATTCTGGGTCTTATTTTCTATCCCTTTCCTAATAATTCCTAGCATCCTATTTGCCTTTTTGACTGCCGCTGCACACTGTGTGGAAGTTTTCAGAGAACTGTCCACGATAACTCCAAGATCTTTTTCCTGATTTGTCGTAGCCAAATTAGCCCCCATCATACTGTACGTATAGTTGGGGTTATTTTTCCCGATGTGCATTACTTTACACTCATCCACACTTAATTTCATTTGCCATTTTGTTGTCCAGTCACTCAGTTTGGTGAGATCTTTTTGGAGTCCCTCACAGTCTGCTTCTGTCTTTACTATCCTAAACAGTTTGGTATCATCCGCAAACTTTACTACCTCACTGCTTATCCCTGTCTCCAGATCATTTATGAATAAGTTGAAAAGGATTGGTCCCAGGACTGACCCTTGGGGTACACCACTAGTTACCCCTCTCCAATCTGAAAATTTACCATTTATTCCTACCCTTTGTTTCTTGTCTTTTAACCAGTTCTCAATCCAAGAAAGGACCTTCCCTCTTATCCCATGGCCATGTAATTTACACAAGAGCCTTTGGTGAGGGACCTTGTCAAAGGCTTTCTGAAAATCTAAGTATACTATATCTACTGGATCCCCCTTGTCCACGTTTGTTAACCCCTTAAAAGAACTCTAACAGATTAGTAAGACAGGATTTCCCTTTACAGAAACCATGTTGACTTTTGTCCAACAAATTATGTTCTTCTACATGCTTCACAATTTTATTCTTTACTATTGTTTTGACTAATTTGCCCGGTACTGAAGTTAGACTTACCGGTCTGTAATTGCCAGGATCGCCTCTACAGCCCTTTTTAAATATTGGTGTCACATTGGCTACCTTCCAGTCATTAGGTACGGAAGCCGATTTAAACGATAGGTTACAAACCACAGATAATAGCTCAGCAATTTCCCATTTGATTTCTTTTAGAACCCTTGGATGAATGCCATCCGGTCCCGGAGAATTGTTAACATTAAGTTTTTCTATTTGTTCCAAAACCTCCTCTAATGACACTTCAATCCTGGACAGTTCCTCAGATTCATTACCCACAAAGGACGGCGCAGATTCAGGAATCTCCCCAATGTCCTCAGCCGTGAAGACTGAAGCAAAGAAATCATTTAGTTTCTCCGCAATGGCTTTATCGTCCTTGATTGCTTCTTTTATAGCTCGATCATCTAGGGGACCCACAGGTTTTTTAGCAGGCTTCCTGCTTCTAATGTACTTAAAAAACATTTTGTTATTTCTTTTTGAGTTTTTGGTTAGCTGGTCCTCAAAATCTTTTTTTGCTTTTCTTATTACATTTTTACAGTTGATTTGACAGTTCTTTTCTATTTATCTCACTAGGATTGGACTTCCACTTCTTAAAAAAATACCTTTTTGTCCCTCACTGCTTCTTTTACATGGTGGTTAAGTCACGGTGACTCTTTTTTAGGTCTCTTGCTATGTTTTTTAATTTGGGGTATACTTTTAAGTTGGGCCTCTATTATTGTGTCTTTAAAAAGTTTCCATGCAGCTTTCAGGGATTTGGCTCTAGTCATTGTGCCTTTTAATTTCTGTTTAACAAACCTCCTCATTTTTGTGTAATTCCCCTTTTTGAAATTAAATGCCAGGGTGCTGGACTGCTGAGGTGTTCTTCCCACCACAGGAATGTTGAATGTTATTATATTATGGTCACTATTCCCAAGCGGTCCTGTAACGGTTATCTCCTGGACCTGATCCTGCGCTCCACTCAGGACTAAATCGAGAATTGCGTCTCCCCTTGTGGGTTCCTGCACCAGCTGCTCCAAGAAGCAGTCATTTAAGCCATTGAGAAATTTTATCTCTGCTCTCTTCCTGAGGTGACATGTATCCAATCAATATGGGGGTAATTAAAATCCCCCATTATTACAGAGTTCTTTATTTTGGTAGCCTCTCTAATCTCCCTTAGCATTCAATGTCAGTATCGCTGTCCTGGTAAGGTGGTCGGTAATATATCCCTACTGCTAATTTCTTATTATTGGAGCATGGAATTTCTATCCATAGCGATTCTATTAAACATGTTGATTCACTTAATATTTTTATTTCGTTTGATTCTACATTATCTTTCACATACAGTGCCACTCCACCACCCACCCGGCCTACTCTATCCTTTCGATATATTTTATATCCCGGTATGATTGTGTCCCACAGATTTTCCTCATTCCACCAGGTTTCAGTGATGCCTATTATGTCAATCTCCTCATTTAATATGAGGTACTCCAGTTCACCCATCTTATTAGTCAGACTCCTAGCATTTGCGTACAAGCACTTTAAAAATTTGCCACTGCTTATTCGTCTGCCCTTCCCTGATGCATTGGATTCCTTTGTATGCGGTTGTTTGTTTGCTCTGGCCCATGGTTTGCCCTCTCCCCTCCTCTCTTTCTGACTACAGCTTAGAGAATCTCTATCAATGAATTCTCCTCTAAGAGAAGTCTCCCTCCGATTTACGTGCATCTCCGCACCAATCGGCTTTCCCCCATCTCTTAGTTTAAAAACTGCTCTATGGCCTTTTTAATGTTTATGAATGTAAGGGTGGTTAGGTTTTCTTCCTTCTCATTTAATATCAATGTTTTGTTGTTATTTTTAATAAAATAAGAGGCACGTAGTGTCATTCAAAATATAATACACTTCAACCACCATAACACAGGCAAAGTTGCTCCTGTTCTTGTAAAGCTGGCCAGGATGAAGCTTTAAAATGACTGAAAACACTTGTTGCTGTTTCCTCATTCTTCTTCTGGAACAATACTTCTATCTAATTTTCAGCCTTGCCTAATGAAAGCATTTTGGGGAGGGTCAGTTTCTCTCTCTCTTTTTTTGGAGGGTGGGGGACTACTTAACCTTGTATCTAAAAATAAAACTTTCTGCCTTGCCATCAGCATTAACACCATGGAACCAAAATTTGTTTGCCCATTCTGTCAATGACGTATGGGACAGAATAGAATCTAGAGTATTCTGCCATAGTTGTAATGACACTTCTGTGCTGACAGCAATAAATACTTGACTTTGTCAGAAACCTGAGGAAATATGTAAGAAGAAGATTAGATATTGCAAGAAGCATATATGCAGCAGGAAGCTGTTAGTTTAGCAAAGACAGTTTTCTGACCATAACCATGCTTTAAAACTGACGCTTGAAACAAATTTATTATGAATATTTATAGATGAACACATGTCAAAAAATAAATGTAGCTAGCAAATTGAATTCTAAGAATAAGTAGCATTTTTGTTTATTAGCTGGTTTGTCTTGTTCTTAATCACTGTGCTGACACAGAATAGTTCATATTCAAATAAGTGGTACTATTTATTAAGACTTATTTGCATGAATTAACTGAAGAATCATGCTTAGAAATGTTTCCTTGATCATCGCCTTGGATAGATATAATGTTAATATTGTATACACTGATATGGAAATACTGTGAGTCAGAAGCTCCAGAATTGGATTTTTAATCTTAACAATTTGATTTATGTCACAATATACCAGGAAGGAACTTCTTTTAAGTTAGCTGTTATGTTTCACAGCTAAAATGTTCATTTTTTTTAGCTGTATCTGGAAATACATCCTTCATATTATGATAATCTTTCATCAGATGATTTTGAAGAACAATTTTGGAACAGACGATATATAGTATCATACATGGAGAAAAGAAATGAATACAGTTTTTAACTCTGATTTGGCTGTGGGTGCTGTTATTTTCTATACCTTTAAAATCATTGAATCTCAGAGACAAAAATGGAGGTGATTCAGACATTGAAATGTCCCATAATTATTGCAATTTTGTCAGTTTTAGGAGGAAGCAGTACTTGGGGCAAGCAATTCTGCACTTATAACAGCTTTTTACTTAGCTGTATTTTTGTAGCACTGCAATGCCTTTCTGATATGAATTGATTTCCATGAGTATTTCTCATCTTGTATAAAGCTTTAGCTTTCAGATAAATTAATTGCCCATGATTCTGCTGGAACAGGCAGTCAGGATTTATAGCTCTTATCTTCTGATTGTACATAACCTGTTTGTCACCATGCTTCCTCTGTGCCACCTTATTCTATTCAAAAGCCTATCACTGCTTGAGAAATTTACATCTAATCTTCCATCACCTCTCAATCGTAATGCTGTCTTCTGTCATCTGTAATCCACTCAGGCCTGTCTAATTCATTCTGTGCTGCTAAAGCATTCCAACTAAGTACATTTTCTATATTCAAGAAGAGAGTACTACCTTAGTTAAAGGGCTTTCAGTGATTCTGAAGATGACATAATTTTTTTTCTTCCTCAATTCTTCATAGAGGGAAGCAAAAAAGAAATTGTGAATATATGTGTTTATATGTGAGAGAGGCTGACTCTATTTATATTCAGTTCTGTGGGGGCTATAAACTCTAAATGTATTTTGCATGCCATTATCTCTATATTTGTAATCAATGCAATATTTAAGTATATTGTGCAAATAATGAAGAGTTACCAGTTTCTAGATAGAAGATAAAAATCTTCAGCACACACTTTATAAGCAAAATCAGAATCTTAGTTTTGTGAGAACCATAATTTTATACAAATGTATCTAACAGCTGTAGGAACTGTGCGCATCTTGAATTGGAAGGGGCTTTTAAGTGTACAGGTAAACTACAGATGGGTAGTTTGCATAATAGCTAGAAAGGAAGCCATTTCAGAAAGTTGCTCATAGAGGTTCCATTTATTGCAGAGTTTGAACTCTGCTTTTAGGCTCATAGAGAATACATACACTATTCTCTATTCTGTCTGGTAGGGGTGAGGGTGCAATGGAAACTTCAAGAATCTTCACTGCTTTCCTATATTTCCTATATGCATCTGACGAAGTGGGTCTTTGCCCACAAAAGCTTATGCTCCAACACTTCGGTTAGTCTGTAAGGTGCCACAGGACTCCTGGCCGCTATATTTCTGAGTGGGCCAGAGTAAATTAATATACTAGTCCATAGAACACATGTGCTTCTAGTGTGGTCCTACAGGGACTTGGTCCTTCACCATTTAACATTTTTTATTAATGAACTAGATGGAAAACTTAAAATCACTGATACATTTGCAGATGACACAGAAATTGCATAAATAAGATGTGTCACTGATTTAGAATGATCTGAATTTTTTGATATTCTGGCCTTATGCAAATAATGTGGATTTTAATATTGCTAAATATATACGTCTAGAACAGTGGGCAATAATTGTTGTCGGGGAGCCACTCCAAAATTTTGGAAAGTAGTTGAGAGCTGCAAACTACTTTTGGAAAGTAGTTGAGAGTTGATATTAAAGGAGGAGATATATGATTTGGGATGGAGGTTGGGTGCAAGAGAGAGAGTGGGGGTCTATGAGGGAGTTTGAGTAAAGGAAGCAGTTATGAGCTAGGGAAGGGGAATGGGGGTGCAGGGTTTTGGAATGTGACCTAAGGTAGGAGGGGACTGTGATCTGGGGCATGGGATTTGGCAGGCAGAGGGTTTGGGTATGTTGAGTGGGTATCAGAGGGATGGGGAAGGGAGTTATTGGGGTGCCAGAGGCAGGCTCTGACCAGGAGACTCCCCAGCCAGCAGCCCAACAAGCTTGCCTGCCAGCAGAATTAAACGCTTGCAGCGTTTACAATGTTTTTCAGTGAGCTAGCTAGCCAACCTGTTCCACACATGCACAAGCTGCAGGGCAATGTGCTTGTGTGAATAACAGCCAGAGGTGAGGAGCAGTGTGGGTCTTCATATGCTACCTATTATTCAAAAAGGCAGCTCCCTTTGGCCAGTTTCTAGAAACTGGCCAATGGGATTGTACTGGAGGTGGGGACAGCACCTGAAGTCTTCCCCCCTTCCCTCTGGGACCACAGTTATGAAAGAGAAATGACCTCACAGCTGGTTTTCTGAACAATGTGTGAGGCTGCAGAGCAAGCAAGGGAGCCTGCTTGAGGCTCCCCACAGCATCTGCGGTCTGGATCTGGTGGTTTGGTGGGCCAGGCCATATTTTGCCCAGGCCTGATGTAGAGCCAAGTCTGTAAGTGCTACTTAAAGGATGGGGAAGCATGGATGAAGTACTCTGAAAAAGATTTGGGGCTTATAGTGAATAATGCAACACTGTGGCCAAACTGGCTAATGTAATCCTTGGATGCATAAACAGGGGATCTCTAGTAGGAGTCACGAAAGTATCTTATTTCTGTATTTAGCACTGTTGCAACTGTTGCTGGATTACTGTGTTCATTTCTGGTTCCCACAATAGAAGGAGGATTTTTATAAATTAGAGAGGATTTAGAGAAAAGTCATAAGCGTGATTTAAAGGTTAGAAAACATGCCTAGGCTCAAGGAGCAAAATCTTTGTACATGATAAATAAGTTTAAGGAATAAAATGATTGTAATGAGCTCAGTGTGAAAGAGAAAGGTATAGCACAATCCAGTGGATGGAAGCTGAATTTAGCCAAATTCAGACGAGGAATAATGTGTATATTTTTAATGGAAAAAGTATACAACCATCCATTGAAACAATTTATTAAGGGTTATGTTGGATTCTCTATCAGAGACCGTTTCAAAAACAAATTTGTATGTTTTCTGAAATATAAGATAAAGGAATTATTTCAGGGAGATTCTTTGGGGCCTGTGTCATATAGAAGGTCAGGCTGGAGGATCACAATGGGCCCTTGTGGTCTAGGAATCTGTGAAACATATGTATAATAAGATGCAATTTTTGTCTTTGTTTATATTATCTTCTTGAAAAATACACTGAGCATATGATGTTTGGCTGGTAGAACTCAAAGTGTGGATTGGTTAAAGAATCATTTACTTTTTCTTTCTTTCTTTCTTTCTTTCTTTCTTTCTTTCTTTCTTTCTTTCTTTCTTTCTTTCTTTCTTTCTTTCTTTCTTTCTTTCTTTCTTTCTTTCTTTCTTTCTTAGTAAGTCAAGGCGGGGATGCAGTAACATCGGACATGTGTCCTGATCCTGGAATTCCTGACAATGGGAAGAGGACAGGCTCTGACTTCAGGTAGGAACTACACATGTGTTAAAGTGGAAGAGGCTTTCAGGTGTACAAGAAAAGTAAAGGTGGCTGCAGTTTACATAAATGCTTCAAAAAAAGGCCTCTTCAGAAAGTTGCTTGAGGAGATTCCAATTTTTGTTGTCTGAGCCCTATTTTTCGGGCCTTGAAGAATGCAGTAGAGATTTTGTAGAATCTATCAAAGTGTCCTCCCTGTAGATGGAAAGGAACTCTGTAATCTCCCATAACCTGAGCTGCTCTATAAGTTATAATCAGATGAGGAGTAACCTTCAAGTTTTAAATAATACAGTACTAAATAACATTAAAGATTAACTATTTTTCTGTCAGTTGTCAAGAAATACAGGTTGGACCGCCATTGTCCAGTACTTTTAGGACCTAACCCGTCCTGGATGGAGGATTTTGCCGGACCATGGGAGGTCATATCTATCCCTCCTGCTACCAGTCCCCTACCTGCTGCCCTGCCAGTTCTGATCTCCTCCTTGCCTGCCACTCCCGGCAGCTGTGCTGTGACATGCTGGGCAGTCCTGTTGGGATGCCCTGGGCCCTGCTGGAGTGTGCCAGGCAGTCCCGCTGACACACCAGGCTCCTGGTCCTGCAGGGCAGTACAGCGGGGGTGCACTGGGAAGCCCAGCTGGGCAGCTCCACTGCAGAGAGCTGGGCTCCTTTCCCTGCAGCCCTTCCAGCCCTCAGGGCTCATAGGCACCGGTGTTCCACTGGGACTCAGTGGTCCTGGAACATCTGTGGTTTTCCTGGACCATGGATGTTGCCAGATAAGAGTGTACCAGTTTACAGAGGTTCAATCTGTATTTAGTTGCCTCTTCTCCCTAAGCAAAACTATTTTTAAATAAACCACTACTTTGTAAAAACTCACACAAACACAGAAAATATGTTTTTAGCTCTGTTGATATATTAGTCACACTGATAGACAGCTAAAGCAAAGTCCCACCTAGAGCAAAAAACTCATATAAAACTGTCCAGAATAAAGGTCCCGGCATAAAATCAATTTATTGTCCCAAGTACAAATCATTAAGTTCAGTTGGTATCCTGTCCTACTGTTCCCCATGTATCATACCCTGGCATCTTAGACCATTCTGGGACTTTGTTAGTCCTCTTCTTTCCCTGGGTAGCCACCCCATCCCTTCCAATTGAAGTACAACTACACTCTTCCAGTGGGAACCTCCCACCGCCTTTTTGCCAAAAGCATCCTTTCTAGGAGAGCATTCCCACTCTCGCCAAGCCTGTCACAGTCCTTATAGGTTCAGATCTCTTTCTTAGAAATATCAGTAGGCCAGTTCCTCTGATGCTCCCTTGTCTGGGCTCCAGCTCTTTGGCTTAGAGCCAGAAGTCAACTGCTTTTGCTGCTCCAATACGTTCATGCTTTAGGTCTTGGCTTGGAGATACCATTCAGCAAATCTCTATTCCTGTGTTCCTGCTTTCACTTTCCTTTGAAACCACAATTTCCTGATTCTGGAAGCTCTCACCTCCTGTCCTTTCTCCTTGCTGACCCGAACCCTGATTTCCTGTGTCCCTCCGGTTCAGTAGGTCTTGACACCAAGAGCCAGTTACGCTCTTTTTAGCACAATTAAGTGTTATGTACTGATGAGGTACAGATACATTGGCCTTGCTTCCTCAGAAAGGTCCGGCATCACTTTGTGACAGAGCCTGTAATTATAAGGGGGAGATTTCTAAGTTTAAAGAGAAATACAAAAATATATATCACACACACAAAATCTATTCATTATGTTTGCAAAATACACATGAAAGAAGTTATAATTATTTCAATTTGCTTTCTGCAATTTTTTTTTTCATCTTCTAAAGAAGCATTGACTGAGATTATTTTTCTTGGGAAATAGAAAAAGATGAGAAGGGAAACAAGACAGGTGTAATGGAGAGTAGGTAAGAAAGCAGTTAAGGTAAAGCTACTGGGAGGGCCAGGCAGTATAGCTGGATTAGTGCTTGACACATCCCACATAGTTACCAACTATGATAACTTGAAAGTGACTGTAATATACAGTAAATTATATCTAATAGTTAAACATTTATACTAAAGTTTATATTGTAATTTAAAATGTATATAAAAATGAAACAAAACTGGTTGATTACTTCAATCAGCCAAAACTAACCAACCAAACTTCATGCCACAAACAGTGTTTTTTACCAGGTAAAGGGCCAAAAGCTGTATGATTTCCTCTGGAACTTTGTTGCTATTGTTTTTACCTGAAAAGTGCTCAGATTCCAAGGTGCTAGGAAGAAAAAGTAGATTCAGGATCAGTAACTACCCCTTTGTCATTTTCTTTGTGGCTTTTCAGTCCTTTTTCTGCTATTTATACTTTTTTCTTGCCTATTATTGTGTGAAAGACCCCACAAATATGAAAACTGCTTCTGCAAAGGAAATATTATAGTTGATCATGTCCTTACTGCAGTGGTCTCCAAACTTTTTACATCTAAGATCATTTTTTAAATGTCCGGTCAAACCAAGGTCTACCCCACTCTTTCCTTGAGGCCCTGAGCTCTCCATTACCCTCTTCTCCATCATTTGCTCTCCCCAGCCCTTATTCACTCTCACCGGGTTGAGACAGGAGGTGAGGGCTCTGGGGTGGGAATGAGGGATTAGAATGTGGAAAGGGGTGAGAGGTGCAAGCTCTAAGAGGGAATTTGGATGCAGGAGGAGGAGGAGAAGTGTACACTGGCTTGGGGAGGGGGCTCCAGGCTGGAAAGTATTGGGGTCAGGTGGAGGGTTTGGGTGCTGAGCAAGCCATAGGCTTGTGGATGTCGGGTGCAGAAGTTTGGGTTGGGTATATGAGAGGCTCAGGGCACAGGTTTGCAGTGTGTAGGTGGAGCAGGAGTGTTGTGGCATAAGACTGGGGATGTGAGTGGTGCAGAAGTTTGGGGATGAGAGTGGCTCAGGGCAGGGGTGTCATGTGTATGATGGACTCAGGGTTGGGGTTTGTGGAGGGTGCGGGCGTGTTATGATGCTGAAGCTAGAAGGGATCTTGGCCCCAATTGGGGGCTTGTTGGCCAGGCTTCATTTTTAAATAAAATATTGTGTCCAACATAAAATTTTGTGGGCCCCTCTATGCTCTGAAGTGAGGCCAAAAATGAGGGGTCCGGTGTGTAGGACTGGGCTGCCAGTAAGTGGGATAGGGATGGGGTGCAGAATCTGGGTAGAAAGTAGGGTACAGGAACAAGCTGGGGGTAGGTGTCTGGCCAGGAGGGAGGGGGCAAGAGCAGGGTACTCGTGGGTGTCTCATGGCCAGGAGACAGGAGCAGGGTGCTGGTGGGCTTCAGGCCAGAGAGCAACAGCAGAGTCCTGGTGGGGGCCTGGCAAGGGGGCAGGGTGCTAGATGGTATCTGGCCAAGGGTCAGGGTGCTGGTGGGGGTCTGGCCAGTGCAGGAGCAACTCAGCTGTACCTAGGAGTATCCAGAGATAAGCATCTCTGGGGTAGGATCTGCAAGCAGTGCTGGAAGAAGTGCACTTACAGATCCTTTGAAAAATCTTGCTTCTCTGGATCCTGTGTTACCATCTTAACTTTTGCCTGCCTTCTTGGAGCATGGGGAAGGAAGGGAACACAAGAAAACATGTATGCTGTTGTGGACAGGGGAGGAGCCCATGATTTCTTGTCTCCCCTGTCTTCCTTCCCCATGCTGCCTTTCTTCCTTTCTGCAGCATGGGTGTGGGGTTGGGCAGGAGAAATCCCAAGGATCTGCACCAGATCCAGCTTATCAGGAATCTGGATCTGGCATGGAGCTCCAGGACTTCCCCCGCATGCTGCAGAAAGCCAGAGCTAGCTCCATTTTTGTGGGAAGCTATAGTGCCAGCGCAGGCTCCTCATTGGTGGTGGGAACAAGGAGAGGCTGAAAATACTTCCTCATGATCGACTGGCAATGCCCCCACAATTGACCAGTTGATTGCAATTGACTGGTTGGGGACAACTGCCTTAGTGCAACCCCCCTCTTTCCTCCCTGAGCTACTTGGGAACAGGCAATGCTTGCTTGTGTACCTGTGTGCCTGATGTTCTTAAAATTAAAGGAGATCCTGAGTATCTCAGTGATAATGTTGAATTGTTGGGAAACCCTATCCACCCCGTTGCTGTAGACCCTTGCTTCTAAAGGAATATAAAACAGTGGTGGCTACACCCGGCTGGCCATGTATACACTTAAATGCTGGGTCTTGGGAATCTCCAGGAATAAACTTATTCCGGTAATAATGTGAATCTAACTCCAAAATAACAATTATAAATAATATATACCTAATTGATTAAATTAGAATTGACACACCTTGGCTGTATCTACACTGCACCCCTTTTCCGGAAAAGGGATGCAGATGAGACAAGTTGGAATTGCAAATGCAGCGGGGATTTAAATTTTCCCCTCTGCATTTGCATGAACATGGCTACCGCTTTTTTCTGGCTCGGGGCTTTGCCGGAAAAAAGTGCCAGTCTAGACGGGGATATTTCGGAAAATAAAGCCTTTTCTGAAAGGTCCCTTATTCCTGATTTTACTTAACCACTTAAAGAAACAGGGTTTAACAGACTAAAAGTGAATAAAATTAATTAACAAAGTGCACAGAAATAAAGGAAACTTATATAACTGGCATATATACTTCCACCATTTATACCACCCTAGAGTGTGTGCTCCTCTGTATCTCAGTGTCCCAGACACTTGATTGTGTGGGTGCACTTGAAGATATATAGCAGGATTGGAGACAGCACTGTGCAGGTTCCGCGTGTATCAGTCCAGGCAAGGCAACAAGCTGCACAATTCTTCTGACACTGAAGCTGACCCAACCAATGCCAGCAACTCTGGTTCCCTGGGCAGATCACTTTGCCTCTTTTTGGACCCAGAGTCAGTTTGTCCTCTGTGCAGGCAACACTTTCCCAAACAGCCACAGTTACTCATAGTGCCTTCTATCCAGGCCTTTATAAGTCACAGGCACAATGTAGTCAGCAAGAATAAGTCTAAGGTCCGACACTGGGCTCTCAAGGTACAAAAGACTCCACACAGGTATCTGTCAAACACAAGTAATTTATTTCCTGACAGCTAACAGCTGTGCCCCATAAATGGAAGAACAATATAACAAAGAAGCAACATATCTTACGTCCCTTCCTGAAAGCCTGGAACCCCAGGTAGGCTGCGGATGAAATGGGAGGTTGTCTCAGCTTCTGAGGCGCAGGGACCCAAAGTGAGGTTCAAATTGCTGTGCTTTGGTGCAGCTTAAAATACAATTCTCTTGCCTTGTTTTGCAGTTTGGAAATTTCCAGGGGTTACTCATTACTTGCTGATGTAGGGCTCAGCTGTTAGTTATCGATCTGGTTCTGATCTAGTTCTACTTGTTCTTTGGCCCTGTTTCGTGATCAGTACATTAGGGTAAACAGAATTGTTTATGTGTTCTTGCCCTTTACCCTTATCTTATACTTGTTCTTGCTATACTGACAACAATGCTTATCTTAAATGGTGTATGTTCCCAGAGACTTGCTTCTGGCTTATCAGATATGGGGAAAAGGGAAAGCGGTGAAAGAATGCAGGCCTCACCACCTCTAAACTAGCACATACAAAGTTCTTCTGCAATTGACCCCTACACTGAACCAGAGTCTCTTTCCTCCTGAGACAATCACCAATGGCCCCGGAAGCATCCTGCTAGATGAAAGCTCCAGCAGGATCTCAGCAGCAGACTCTAGCTTCCAGCAACAGCTCCTGAACTTGAAAGGTCCCCACACCAGCAATCTGGCACCTCTCTCCAAAAAATGGAGCCCACCAACTCTCTCTCTGCACTGCCTTGAAGAGAGCAACTGTTTCCTTCCTTTCCCCAAGACATCATGGAAGTTGTAGTTTCTAGGGCTAAATTGCAGCACAAATGATCCTCCCAGTGAAAGTCAGATGCTCCTATAGTAAAGGGACCTACATAAGTATTGTATAGTACACAGAGTATAATGTGATCGCGTAGAGAAATACTTTTATTTTTCTTTTAGTCAATTTCAATTCTATTTGTCATTCCTTATTATCATAGGTAAAATATTTGCAAAGTAAAATGTACACTTTAATTTTGCTGTATCAATTGAAGTGAAGCTCATTATTACCATTTTGTTTAAAACTACAGATCTCAAAATTCCGATACAGAGGAAAACAAACATGTGGGTTGATACTTTATATATTGTAGCTCACTTAGTTTTCATTAGTTAGACTATTAATGTTTCAGTAGTTCCTTTTTAATATATTGCCCTATTAATGTATTGGAACTACAAATATAAATGGTTTTATTACTTTCATTTAAGTGGTTCAATTTGCCTTGGTAATCAATCCCTATAATCAAAAATGTTCTAACAGTACTTTAACACCTCAGTGCTTATTAGTGCCATCAATTATTGAACAAAGAAACTTCTGTACAGTATTCCCTGTATAGTTCCTTTTAGATGGATAAAAGCCTAATTGAAATATACAGGTATGTGTATAGTGTAACAAGTTTAGGGCAAGAACTCTATCAAAATAAATGCATGTTTCTCATCTAGATAGTAGTCAGAGGTCATGTCTAGTTTTTGTGGCCTAAGGCACAGAATCCTCCTGCATGTTACAAGCTGTAGATGAGTGTAGTGAGGTTCAGCAGCTGGACACTCAGAAGTGATTCACTTGGAGAGTAATTGTGTTGCCTTAATACAAAGAGGAGAGTTTCGCAATGTAAGTTAATATTCGTTCCTGCATTTACTTTCTACAGAAATGCTTGTGATGCTTTAGCTGTTAGGTGAACGATATTAGGAAAAGAGAAATGCTATCCCAACAATGTAGTACAAATTTAACACGTCTAGGGCTAATTTTGTCTTGAAAGTTTTATAGCTTAACAGATGAACTTATTGAATCTTAATTAGTGTCTGCTAACTACTACTTGGAAGTCTAGATGCATATCTTAATTTAGTAAAGGACCCAACCTGAGATGTGACATCTGAACTAAAAAATATAAATATAGTATGAAGATACAGGCTTGACATTTTTAAGACAATACAGTCAATGAATTTGCCATGATTTTTAAGAGATTTTATTCAACAAAGGAAACTGATAATTATTTAATTCAAATGTTTCTACAAAAAAGACAATTCTATGTATTAATTTCTCAAGCAATGGTTTTGTACCCTAAAATTCCACCTTTTCTTCTAGGCTATGTCTAGACTGCAAGCCTCTTTCGAAAGAGAGCGTCTAGACTGCACGTTGAACTTTCGAAAAAGCGGCTTGCTTTTTCGAAAGAAAGCATCCAGTGAGTCTGGATGCTCTCTTTCGAAGAAGCCCTATTTACATTGAAGAACGCCTTCTTTCGAAAGAGGAACTTTCAAAAGAAGGCGTTCTTCCTCGTGAAATGAGGTTTACCGCCATCAAAAGAAAAGCCGCGTTCTTTCGATTTAATTTCGAAAGAACGCGGCTGCAGTCTAGACGCAGGTGAGGTTTTTTCGAAAAAAGGCTACTTTTTTTGAAAAAACCCCTGAGTCTGGACACAGCCCCAGAGATTTCTTTTCCCTTTTGGGAAAATTCAGTTGGAGAGCAATAAATTGCTGTTAAAAGCAAAACAAAGCACTAATTTCATGAAGTCCATAAAGAACTGTAAGAATAAGTCCATGAAGAATTGTAAATTAACTGTCAGTACTTCAAAGACATATTCCTATTCCTTTTTTATATTCTCTAAGTAGTCCCACTGATTTCAGCAGAGACTACTCATAGGATGATTTCAGCAGAGCCAGGATTTAAATAGGTGAGAGAATATGCACATGTATTGGGCCCTGATGCTTCTCCCAACCTGCCACATTGTGTTCCAGAACATAAGTTAGTCTATAAGGTGCCACAGGTCTCCTCGCCGCTTTTGCAAAACATAAGCTTTATTTTTATTTCTTTATTTTTTTTTTTTTATGAAATGGAAGTCTCAAACACTTATGGTAGAGGAGAAAATCTTCAAAATATGAATCATGTGTGTTCTCTCTCATGAGTTTGCTGAGAGTCTGAAACAATAGCTTTTGGTAATGCATTGCCCCATTCATCTCAAATAAATGTCAATGGGCAAGCCCAATGTTAATTTAAATGCCAATATTGCAAAGTCATTCACTGCTAAACAAAGTATGTGAAAAGTAAGAAAGAAATCATATGATAAAGATTTACACTACAAGTGATTTATCATTTTGGCACCACAACAGTCTTGGGAAGTTATATTATTATAATTATTATATTATTATTTTACTCAAAGGGGAGTCAATTCCAAAAAGTCTATTTATGCCAGGGAGACCTCTGAGTTTAATCTAGTTGGAGTCAAGCCCAAGGAACTCAGCAAGTCCATGGATATATTTAAAGGGAAGCAAGCCTCATAGAACCCTGGAACAGATGCAATCATATTTTAAACATATACTCTAAGTGAATGGTGTCTCTGCTGAAAGGAACTTATTTTGTATACAATGCTTTGTGAGCGAACCATGCAACCTCTTTTTCTCTCACCCCCACATTTAACCCTGGGGAGATAACATTCTGCCAGCTAACGAGACTGCTGGAAGGATAAATCTATTCATGTTTTTATGTTACTAAGCTAATACACTGAGTAGCGTATAACCACCTGTACATTAAAAAAAAAAAACAACCATATATCAGTGCATTCACTTATTTGTTATTTACGCAAAGTCCTGTTTTTCTGAATGTTTTAAAGCCTCACCAACTGTAGTCAATAGGATATTATGGGGACCAAGATTATTTCTTGCCTCCTAAATGTGTACTCCTCACCTTCAAACAGCATGAAACCATTACTATTTCGTATACCAGGACTCCATTTTAGTGGTTACATAAAGGAGTTGCTGAATATACAAAAATAAAAAATTCAATTGAATTTTTTCTCTGTGTAATGACACATTCTGCTTTTCTCTAAGGAAAAATAATACTGTCATTTGCTTCCATTGATTGTAGAAAAAAAATACTTTGTGGTGAGCAAGAGAAAGGCAATACATTTTTGTAGTTTCAAGTAAAGACTCCAGAAACCGCTATTCCACTTGTCAGCAGAATAATGACTGTGAATATTATGCTGAGCTCCAACATGTGAAAAGACACATTATTCAACAGTTTCTAAAGTCTGCAGAAAGACACTTAGTGATTTAGATTGATTGAAAGGGAGAGGGTTCATTTTCAAGTCAATCTAAACACTGCTGATTCAGTGGTGACAAGTCCTTTGACAAGAGTTTCATAATTTTGAACATAATAATGACATTCTAATATTACGCTTCTTATGTGCTTTATGATTTTAACCTGTTAGTTCTTTCTTTCTTTATTCCCACTGTTCCCGCCCCCCTTTCTTCCCCCCCCCCCCCCACTTTTAACACCTTACTTAAGTTTAATGAGAGGAAGAATCTCTATATGAACTCAAATGTTATGAGGAAATGCCATCTAAATTAATGCACAGACTTACAATTGTGCCATATTTTCCTCTGGTTTTAATATTTTATTTAATTAGAAGAAAATCAATTCAGTATTGAGTTAATACCAATTTTTATTTTATTTTTGTAGGAAATTCTAACTTGCCTAATTAATAAAATAAAATAAAATAAAATCTGACATGCTTTTAGTTAAAAAAAAATGTTCCTTAATTAACATGGGGCTTTATGGAATATGGGGCAGAGGGCATAATAAAAGAAATGTAGAACTGAAAGTTTTCTTGAGAAGTCATCTAGTTTAGTGATGGCAAGATCAAGAATTATATACCATACCTGACAGGTGTTTCTCTAATCTGTTCTTTAAAATATCCCATGATGCAGATTCCACAATATCCTAGGCAATTAATTCCAGTGCTTAACCACTCTGACAGGAAGTTTTTCATAATGTTCATTCTAATCCTCCCTTGCTGCAGTTTAAGCTCATTGCTTCTTGACCTTGCCTCAAATGTTAAAAACAACAATTTTCCGCCCTCCTTTTGTAACAACCTTTTATGTATTTGAAAACTGCTATCATGTGCTCACTCAATCATCTCTTTTCAAGACTGACAGAGCCAAGCTTTTCAATATTCCCTCACAGGTCATATTTTCTAGACCTTTCATCATTTTTGTTGCTCTTCTCTGGACTTTCTCCACATCTTTCCTGAAATATGGAACTCAATTTGTTCACATCGTTCCTGAAATTTAGCATCCAAAACTGGACACAATACTCTAATTGAGGCCTAATCACCGGAGAGTAGGGCAGAATTACTTCATGTGTCTTACAATACTCCTGTTAATGCATCCCCAGAATGTTTGCTTTTTTTACAACAATGTTACCCCATTGACTCATATTTAGATTGTCGTCCACTAGGATCCCTACATCCTTTCCCACATACTCCTCTCTAGGAAGTCATTTACCATTTTGTAAGTATGCACCTCATTGTTCCTTCCTCAATGGAATACTTTGCATTTGTCCTTGTTGAATTTCATCCTATTTACCTGAGACCATTTCTACAGTTTATCCAGATCAGTTTGAATTTTAATCTTATCTTCAAAAGCAATTGCAACCCCTCCCTACATGATTAATTTATGAACATTTTAAAAATATTCTTTTGATTTTAGTTTTTGGTGGGAAATTTTCAAAATAAATCTTGTTCATTTTTAGAATATTGTTTCTCTTTTTCATGAATCTTTTTTTGTGTAACTTAAAATTTTGATTCATAGCCAAATTGAAATGTCAAAGGGGGTGGTGAATGAGAGAAAAAAATGTTCTTATTTTCCCTCTTCATGAAACTTGCCATTTTAACTTTATGAATTATATTCACACACTGTACAACTGTAATAGGGCATGTATCTATGCTATGTTAAGTGTTTTATACCACTGTGACAGTAAAATTATTTAGTCAATCACTACTCTTGTCTACAGCTAATTTATATGCAATAATTTCATTGATATTGTGAAGAAAACTGCAGTGTGTGGATAATTTGACTCATTTGCTACACTATGAGCTTAGCACACTCAAATGCCAACTAAAGCAACATTTCTCAGTCTCTTCAGATCAACCATCCCTATTTTATGACCTATTTATCATATTGATTTTTGAATGCTCCTAATAACAATGAGTGTATATAATTTAAATGTGTTCTCAGAGGTTGAGGTAGAATACATGACTTTGTCAGGTAAAAGGTGTGTAGAAAGTGGAGGAGTAAGATTTTCTTTCAATAACAGTGATAATTGTTCTGTACATTTGAAACCAAATTTATCCCTTATTTAACCCTTTGAAGTAAGTTGCAGAAGAGGATTCGTTTAGCATAACGAGTTTTACATTTTTTCACTTTTAATGTTGTCTGGATCATCTTCAGCATTCTTACTCTATTAGGGTATGTCTACACTACCCCGCTAGTTCGAACTAGCGGGGGTAATGTAGTCATCCGCAGTTGCAAATGAAGCCCTGGATTTGAATTTCCCGGGCTTCATTTGCATGAAGCCAGACGGCGCCATTTTTAAATGCCAGCTAGTTCGAACCCTGTGCTGCGCGGCTACACGCGGCACGGATTAGCTAGTTCAGATTAGGAAGCCTAATCCGAACTAGCTACTCCGTGCCGCGTGTAGCCACGCGGCATGGGGTTCGAACTAGCCGGCATTTAAAAATGGCGCCGGCCGGCTTCAGGCAAATGAAGCCCGGGAAATTCAAATCCCGGGCTTCATTTGCAACTGCGGATGACTACATTACCCCCGCTAGTTCGAACTAGCGGGGTAGTGTAGACATTCCCTTAGAGCTTACTCATAAGTTCTTTCTTATCTGAAAATGTGAACGTTTCCTTAAATTCTTATATACATCTTGAATTTGTGGTGAAGTGGTTATTTATGATGAAGGATCCCTCATGGTTTCTGTAATATATTTAAATATTTCTACTTCTCTTTCCTTTGTCTCTAGGGTGGGTGCAAGTGTACAGTTCTCCTGTGAGGATAATTATGTGCTCCAGGGTTCCAAGAGTATCACTTGCCAGAGAGTGACAGATACATTAGCTGCGTGGAGTGACCACAGACCTATTTGTCGTGGTAAGTACTGTTCTTTGGAATACTTCCTGGCGCTTACAAGGTATAGCATAATTCTATCTGGAAATGTAATTGAACATTGTTTGATAGGAAAAACAAATAATAGATAGGGGAGGGGTTATATATATAAATAAAACAGCAAATCAGATAATCAGATGGAAGGTTTCTTTTTGCAACAGTATTCAGAATTGGAAAGCAGTTTTCCTTCAATGGATAATGCTTTGCAGATACATTTATTTTGTATTCTACATATACTAAAATAACATGGTTAAATATTATGAACCATGTAGACTTAAGAAAAATCTCAAATCAACCAGTTTAAAACAGCAAATGTTTATTACCTTGTATTGGAAATCTTTTTGTTCTGAATCAGGATGAAATTGAGACTTTTCATAGTTATTCATGGACAAATCAGAAAAGGAAGCAGGTTGATTAAGTAGTCCAGTTGTTAGGGCATTCACAGTCTACATGAGAGAGCTGGGTTCAAAATCATGTGCTACTGGACACTGATCCATACAAAATGGAACAACTCCAATAGAAGAGATTGAGAAAGACATATCTTAGAGCATGTAGCTTGCTGGCTAGGACACACACCTAGGATGAGGAGAATGACAGAGCAAGAATTTGAAGTTATGGTCTACGTTGCAGGAGAATTCCCTCACTAATTAACTCTTGGCTAATCTGGAATCTCTTTCTGTTTTTTTGACCAGAAATTCCATTCTGAACTTGAGAAATCTTTCCTGACCAATAACAATAATCTTCTTCATCTCCCTCACCACCAAAACTGATACATTCTTCCAAAAAAAACTTCAAATTTTGACACAGCAGCATTTTTTTAAAAGTCCCCAACCAGTATTACTCACAAGTAATATGTTTAAGCATTTAACTGTTTAAAATCAGGCCCTAAGTGTACAAATACAAATGTTGTACAACTTGAATAGCATTACTTTCTATCTAAGGGTATGTCTACACTACAAAGTTAGTTCGAACTAACGGACGTTAGTTCGAACTAACTTTAATAGGTGCTACACTAGCGCTCCGCTAGTTCGAATTTGAATCGAACTAGCGGAGCGCTTAGTTCGAACTAGGTAAACCTCATTTTACGAGGACTAACGCCTAGTTCGAACTAGCTAGTTCGAACTAAGGGCTGTGTAGCCCTTTAGTTCGAACTAGTGGGAGGCTAGCCCTCCCCAGGTTTCCCTGGTGGCCACTCTGGCCAACACCAGGGAAACTCTATGCCCCCCTCCCGGCCCCGGACCCCTTAAAGGGGCACGGGCTGGCTACGGTGCCCGTGCCAGGTGCAAGCCTGCCAGCACCCAGCTAGCAGACCCTGCACCTGGCACGGCACAGAGCCACCCACCCGATGCCCCCCAGCCCACCCCCTCTTCCCGGGACCAGGCTGGCGGCTCCCGGGAGCTTGCCCTGGACCGCAAGAGGCGGGCACCTTCCTGGGCTAGTGCGGACATCGTGGACCTCCTCCACGATCTCCGCACTAGGCACAGGAAAGTGGCCATCTAGGGCAGGAGAGCTGCCAGCCTGGCCACCCAGGACCAGGTGTGCATGAAAATCAAGGGGGTCCACTGAGACCCCCGACACTGAGCCCTGAGCTTACAATGGCCGTACTGGGTCAGACCAAAGGTCCATCTAGCCCAGTAGCCTGTCTGCCAACAGCGGCCAACCCTAGGGACCCTGGAGGGGATGGACCGAAGACAATGACCAAGCTATTTGTCTCGTGCCATCCCTCTCCAGCCTTCCACAAACTTTGGGCAGGGACACCACTCCTACCCTCTGGCTAATAGGACTCCATGGACCCAACCTCCATCACTTTATCTCACTTCCCTTTCAACTCTGTTCTAGTTCTAGCCTTCACAGCCTCCTGCAGCAAGGAGTTCCACAGGTTAACTATTTGCTTTGTGAAGAAGAACAACTTTCTCTTACTAGTTTGAAGCCTGCTACCCATTCCTTTCCTTTGGTGTCCTCTAGTCCTTCTTTATGGAAACTCAGGAAGAACTTTTCTGAATGCACCCTCTCCACCCAACCCCTGCTTTTAGAGACCTCTATCCTGTCCCCCCTCCGTCTCCTCTTTTCTAAGCTGAACAGTCCCAGTCTCTGTAGCCTTTCTTCATCTGGGACCTGTTCCCAACCCCTGATCATGTTAGTTGCCCTCCCCTCTCCCAGCCTTTCTCTTCCCCTCTCCCACCTCCTTTTCCCAGTCTCCCCCAGTTTTTTTTCAATTAAGACAGAGTCAATGTTGGAAGAAACGTTATCTTTATTTTGTACATCAATAAGAAGGGGGGCTAAGGAAGGGTAAGTGGAAGGAGGTGAGGGAGGAATGGGGTACGAGCCCCCGATGGGGAGGACTGGGCTGGCTCTGCGGGCTTCTGGGGGTGGAAGCTCTCCTGCAGCCCCCCAATTACTCCCTCTCCCCAGATGGCAGCCTGCGGCAAGTGCAGCCGGGCTGATGGCCGAGTGGTGTGATGTGCCCAGTGTGGGCACTCAGGGCACTCCAAGCCAGAACTTCTTTTCAAGCGGGGCACCCCTTAGAACTGTGTGTCCGGGGTGGGGGTCGGGGCCCTTTAAGCGCAGCCCTCGGCTAGCCTGAGACAGCATCTCCATGCTCTAAGTCCTCCTTTTATGCCCTGCCGGCACTGCTTCCGGCCATCCTTAAGCCCTGTTCAGAGTCCACTCAATGTGGACTTGCTAGTTCGAACTAGCAAAACGCTAGTTCGAACTAGTTTTTAGTTCTAGATGCGTTAGTTCGAACTAGCTTAGTTCGAATTAACTAATTCGAACTAAGTTAGTTCGAACTAGCGCTGTAGTGTAGACGTACCCTAAGGTATTTACATGGCCTCCATTATGGTAATATTTATTGTATTTATCCTCATAACAGTCCTGTTAGGTTAGTATTTTTATCCCCATATTATAAACCATCTCTGTGCCTCAGTTACCAATGACTTACAGGAGTTGAGTGCCCTAATTCTTCTTTCTGCAGCTAGTGCATTTGCAAGTAATCACATATGGCTATGAAAATCTGAGGATACTCATGGATTTACCACGTTATGTAGATTATGAATGTTAAAACTTTAAACAGCAGTTAAAATGCTTCCTTGCTTGCTTGAATGTAATACTAACTTTAAAAGTATAAAATGATAAGGAATTAATGCAACTGAAAAGTATCAGGTCTCATTCTCAAAGCTATCAATTTGATTCCGTTCACTTATACTTAATTTGCTTAAGATCCTAATTACACAGTTATTAACATAATTAGGTGACATGGGAATTCATTGAAATAATCCACCATAAAAGAACTGAGAGAATATTTAAAATTCAGAATTATTAAATTGCAAGTACATTAGTTTTAGAAAATTATAGTTATTGACTGAAAAAATTGAAATGGAAAATGAGACAAAATTTAACATTATATGACAAAATTATTTGAAATATCAAAGCTAGATATGCCCTACATGTCTCTCACACATGTGCACACACATATACGCACTGTCTTTCACACTCACATCCCAACCCAACACCAACTTCTGAGGTTTTTTTCTTTTTTCAAAGTGTGTTATTTTAGGATTTTGATTATTCTGTTTATTTCAGAATTTTATTTCTCTCTTATACTTAAATTTAATTCTTTGAGTGAGTTCTAAAATGACCAACCTGTTTTGGCTGGAGTAATTATTCCTATGGTATTTTTAAAACACATATTATATTTGGTTTTTGGTTTCTGCTGGTGGTGCACTTTCACACATAATCTTAATAACAAAATCCAGAATAAAATAAACACCACACATGAAAAATATTAGAGGGAATTCTTGCAAGAAGTCTCCTGGAATCAGGCTCCATCTCCTGGAGGCTCCTGCAACCAAATTCACTCTGTCTTCCCTCCCTCCCCCCTCCTCATTCACTTTCACTAGTCTGGGGCAGGGGATTAGGATGCAGGGGGTTGTATATTCTGGGTTAAGGCAGACTCCCTCCTGCCCTGGTCCTGTAGTGCTCCTGGATGTGGACAGAGTATTGCTGTGGACTCTAGGGGTATGTCTAGACTACACCTCTCTGTTGACAGAGAGATGTAGATTAAGCACATTGAAACTTCTAACGAAGCAGAGATTTAAATATCCTGCATCTCCTTAGCATAAACATGGCTGTTGCTTTTTTTCAAAATGGAGGGTTTTTTTGGAAAAAAATGGCAGTCTAGATGCGGATCTGTCAAAAATAAAGCCTTTTTCTACAGATCCGGTAAACCTCATTTTTTTGAGGAATACAGGGTCTGCTGCAAAAGGCTTTATTTTCTACAGATCCACATCTAGACTGCCGTTTTTTTTAAAAAAAACCTCCATTTCAAAAAAAATGGCGGACATGCTTATGCTAATGAGGCACGGGATATTTAAATCCCTGCTTCATTGGTAATTTTGATGTGCTTGATTTGCATCCCTCTGTCAACAGAGGGATGCAGTCTAGACATAGCCTAGGGTAGGCAGTGCAGAGGAATTATAGTCTCCACACACTATACGTGCCTGCAGGCACTGCCACACAGCTCCTAATGTACAGGAATGGGGAGCCATAGCCAATGGGACCTACGGGGGCAATGTCTGTGGGCAGGGGGCAATATGTAGTGCCTCCACCACCCCAAGAGCCACTGATGGACAGATGGCTGCTCTTGGGAGTGGTGCAGATCAAGGGCAGGGGTGAGCCTGCCTTTGCACCTCCGCGTCACTGCCCGGGAGATATGGGTACATCTACACTGCATCCCTAGTTCGAACTAGGGATGCAAATGGAGACAACCGAAGTAGTTAATGAAGCGGGGATTTAAATATCCCGCGCTCCATTAACATGATCTCGCCGGCGCGCTAGTTCAAATCACAGCTGATTCGAACCAGGAAGTGCGCGCCGCGACGCGTTAGTTCGGACTAAAGTCCTTAGTCTGAACTAATGTTACTCCTCATTTTTTGAGGAGTAACATTAGTTCGGACTAAGGACTTTAGTCCGAATTAATGCGTCGGGGCGCCCTTCCTGGTTCGAATCAGCTGTGATTCGAACTAGCGCGCCGGCTAGATCATGTTAATGGAGCGCGGGATATTTAAATCCCCGCTTCATTAACTACTTCGGTTGTCTCCATTTGCATCCCTAGTTCGAACTAGGGATGCAGTGTAGACATACCCTATCTGAGGTAAGCGATGCCTGGCCAGAGTCCACATCTAAACCATTGACCCAGTCCTAAAACCCCTCCTGTACCCCTGCCTCAGCCCTGAGCCCCCTGCACTTCAACTCATTTATAGAGACTGACCTCTGAACACCTTCCTCACCCAAACCTCTTACCCCAAGCTCAGTCCAGAGCCTCTCCCTCTATCCATCCCCTCTTGGCTCAAAACCAGAGCATGCACACCCTTGTACCCCAATCCCTGTCTCAGACTGGCGACAGTAAAAGAGAATGAGGAAGGAAGAAAGGAAGGAGAGAGTGAGTAGGGTGGATCCTCAGAGAAGAGGTGAAGAAGCAGGTGCGGGAAGGGTATTTGGGTTTGAGTTAGATCCTGGATCAAATAGTGATCTTGTGCTTAAAAAGGTTGGAGTCCACTGATTTAAACCATTCCATGGATATATTTAGGACTTCAGAGACAAATAATATAGGCTAAGGTCATTTCCCCAGAGAGTCTTAGATGCCTTTCATCTTGCCAAAACTAAACATGAATCCAGGTTGACTGTTTTTGTAGATTAAATTTCTGAAAGGTTTTCATAAATATTGGGGATGAGCATGTTTTTTTGCAGCTTTGATATTCTACCTCATATATAATTAAAACACTTTCATTTTAATTAATTTTAATTTCTTTATTTAAAATGCTATAAATGGCAAAGAGAAAACTGATCCTTTGCTGTAGCAGTGCTGTGGGTTCTTTCATTTGTATGTCAGTTTTAGTGAAGTTGGCCCACACTTACATTAACTATACTAGATATAGTAGCTTTTTTGTCTTTGGTTTGCAGTTGCTTGAATGGTTGTCATAACCTGTTATAATTTACAAATGATGTTCTTTCAGATTGTGCATAGTTCATTATGGGGTATGGAAACATCTGTTAAGGTTCTTAGAATAAATTGTTTCAAGATATGTGATTGCATATTATGCATATAATGGGATTGAAAGTTATTTAAGATGAAAGGTTGCAAAATTTGCTGTTTTTTTGCATTAAGAAAACAGCTTACTATGTAGTAGTAACATCATTTTAGCTCATAATTGTAGTACTAGGGGTCACATCTATCATCAGTGTGTTAGAGTAGTATATGAAGATAACTATGATAAGTACACTACTGAGGAAGATAAGTTCCATCTTCATCCTCTTTATTTGCAGTACAGTGGTTGGCAAATATAAATGCTCACTTAAGTAGTTGAATATTGAAGGAATAGAACATGTTTTAGTGTTTCTAAAAATGTCACATGGGCTCCCAGGTTTTGGATCCAGGAGTAACTGGATTATGCATGCATGTGTATTCCCTACAAAGGGGAACATATGTAGAAAGTAAGCTAAGAGAATTGCCAAGCCTTTATTGTACTCCACTCCCTCACCACATCTCGCTGACCACCACAGTTGTTTATGTCTATTCAATCTGGTGATATTGAACTGAAGCAAAGAGAAAGTAATTAAGGAATTTTGTCTCGAGTTTGGTGTTTGAATCACAGTGCTTTCCTGGACCACTACTGAGTTGGTGCAGCTTGTGCACAATCACTCACCAATGTAACAACATCAAAATATAAGTAATTTCTCTCCCTTCTTGGTGTTCAAATGCTTCAGGTGTAACATGTTCCTACTATTCATTAGTCATTCTTGTTGCTCTTTTTTAATTTACTTCAGTTTTCCAATGTCTTTCAGGTACTGAGGTACTCAAAAGTGAACATATAGTCTATTCACAATCAAACTAGTGCTCCATGGAGAAAGGATATTATCATTCACATCTGTGATCACTGTCTGCTGCCCAAAAATGATGCAGCCATATTTCATTTCAAAGTGATATGCAATTTGCTGTTCACGATCAAACATGTTACTTAAATAGTGCTTCCCTGGTTTCCTCATTAAGAATACATGTTTCAGATTATATTTTGTAGATTTGACTTCATTAACATTTTTCCATATTTTAAAATCTAATTTGATCTTTTTTTATCATTTTCCTGCCATTGCTGATATTTGTAAGTCCTTCCAATTAGTGTCATCTATAGATTTTCTTAGGGTGCAATTTACTTCCTCCCTCAAAGATGTTAAATGAGTCCTCTATTTTCCTTTTTTTTTTTGTTAAAAGAAAAAAGTATAATTCCATTAAAAGGGACAATAATCTAGCAATACTCCCAAAATGAGAGATTAATGTGATTTGAATGGCTAAAACACTACACACCATTTTGAGAATCCAATTGTAGCCAGCCCCTAAAAAAAATTATTGTTTTAGGCCAGATCTACATACTTATCTTACATCAGTATAACTATTTATGTTGCTCAGGGATGTGAAAAAAAACCACACCTCTAAACTACATAGCTATATGAACCTATTCCCAGTGTGTATACAGCACTATGTTAATGTGAGTACTTCTCCTGTTAACATATTCACCACTGCTCATGGACATGAAGTGCCTTTGCACCCAAAAGATTGAAGGGATGAAGCTGGAGAGTGAGACTGCTAGCCTGGTATTAGGATTCTGGTGCTAGGCTGGAAGTGCTGCTGCAAGTGGCCTGTGCCCCGTTGTTATGGTGAAGAAAAGTGTATCCATTGAATAGTTGCGGTAATACCGTATTGGTTTGCTATCCTAATACACAAACATGATAATGAGTGAAATTAGCAAATCAATCAGTGTAATTGAGGATGACACTATTAGGCTACATCTACACTGCAATGCTATTTTGGAATATGGGAATATCTCAAAATTGCTATCCTGAGTCTTTACAGCAAGCCCATTACGTTGGGCTCACTATTCCGATGTTCCTATAAACCTCATTCTAGAAGGAGTAAGGGTTTTTTAATAGCACTTTATTTCAAAATTTGGTGCTGTGTAGACACAATTTGAGCTATGCAATTTGCATATCTTATTCCAAGGTTTACGTTACAATGTAGATGCACCCATAGTGACCTGATTGCAAAATCTGACTCCACCACTGTTTAGAGGCCACTACTATTTACATACTTTGTAGGATTGCTAGCTTTCTGACCGAACAAGTTGAACATCCTTGCCCGATCCTTCTCCAAGGTCCCATCTACTCACTCTATCCTCTCTCCTTCTGTTGCTTGCCCTATCCCATTCTTTCTCACTCCCTCATTTTGTCCAGGGTGGGGAGCACTGGGAAGAATCCCTTTTTGACTGGTTGCTTGGTTGAAAACTGGCCATCTAGCAACCTTAGAGTGCCGAAATTCTCATACATTAAACTGTACAATACAATATACACTCTAACGGACTGTTCATTGCAGTTTGCTCTTTAAACATCCACTAGCAGTGTGGATAATAAAAACAAACACAATCCAGCACAGTCTGCAACCCACCCCATTTTCTAAAAATGGCTGTGGCTGACAAAGAGGGACAGCAAGTTACAAAGTTGAATTCTGACAGAAAGTATGCCCTACCCTAACTCTTATTAATAGCAAAAAGTCTCAGATTTTACTGCCTCTGCCAGTCTATTTAGTAAAACATAAATTCCACTCGGATGCCATGGTATTTTGTATTAACATTGCTTTCCAAAGTTGTCTTTGGGTGTTGTCTTAGTTTTAATCCTTCCTTCCTCTTGTGAGTTCAGACACTACTAGCACAGAGTATGTCTAAACTGCATCCCTCTGTCGGCAGAGGGATGCAGATTAGGCAGGTTGACATTGCAAATGAGGCAAGGATTTAAATAGCCATGCCTAATTTGCATAAAAATGTTCACCGTGTTTTGCTGACTCAGCACTTTGTTGGCCAGTCTAGAGGAGGATCTGTTGACAAAGAAATGTCGACCTGCCTAATCTGCATCCCTCTGCTGACAGAGGGATGTAGTCTAGACCTACCCTTAGATTGCAAGTCAAGTTCAAAAGGATCAGGAAGAAAATGGAATTTGACCCAAGCCTTTCCTGTATGCCTCCTATTAGAACTGGACAGCTGCATGGGGGAAACACAAACGGTATCCTCCTACACATGGGCACAGTAGTCCTTAAGTCTCACGGAAAGTGAGTGAAGGGGTAGATTTATAGAGTCCGGGATGTCTAATCCCAAATGCATACTCTGCAAACCCAAATAAACTGGCATGGGCCAACTGTGGGTTTTTAATTACAGTGTAGATATATTCTCTGTTGCTAAGGAGCTTTTAAACATTTAACCAAAATAGATTTGGCCAAAGTCATACAGGTATGCCTGAACTTTTCTCCAGTGGGAGAGACTCAGAGATCATGGAAATCCATGCACAGAGCAGCAGAATGTGTGACAAAGAGCAGTGTCTCTTCATCCAACTTTTCTGCTGTCTATGCTCAGAAACCTGCGAAGCACCTTGAAAGAGCATTTGTGCCTGCTGCTGAAGTGGAACTTCCCTTTGCCATGTGGGGAATTCACTTACAATAAGAATAAAGATGAGGTAGTTTAAGTATTTTTCTTCATGGACTGAAAAGCACTGCTGTGTTAAGTCTTTTCAAGGATTTTGCAAATCCATTCTAACTTCTTCAGCACAGGATTATTTTACAGACTATTAACACAGTCATTATTTTACAATAGTCTGTTAATGATAATAGTTCTTGTAAATAGTATCCCTGAAATTATTTTGCACTGCAAAAACTAATTCCTTTACTCTTTGTGCTTATTATTCTAGCTAGAACTTGTGGTTCTAATCTGCGTGGACCAAGTGGAATTATTACATCACCTAATTACCCAGTTCAATATGAAGACAATGCACACTGCGTGTGGGTTATTACAACAACAGATCCAGAAAAGGTATGCCTTTTATCTGTCTGATTGTGTCCAAACATGTAGCTTTTGGGAACATATGATTAAGGAATCTTTGCTTCAAAGTAAGTTACGAATATACTTATTCCTAATATCTAGATCCTAAAAATAAATATGAGTTTCAAAAACAAAACAAACCCCAAAACATATTGCTGCTTTTGAATTGTAGGTCCAAGCCTTCAAAATGTAGATAAATGTCTCAGCATGTTATATAAAATCAGGTACAACAGTGTATGAAATGGGGGCTGATTTTGCAAGATACACCATGGGGCATGGTTGTTATTCAGGAGCCTTAAAATGGATGAGGGAAAAAATTATTCTCTCTTCCTTTGTTTTTTATTATTATTACTAGTTATTATGTTTTTCATTTATTTTATTTTTCTTGATACACATGACTGAGGGTTTTAAAGTTAGTATTTCCTAAGAGTTTTGCATGTGTAATTTTGATTAATTATAGTACACAGAAAGCACAGCCTGCTCTGCTGCCTGCGCTGTTGTGTTACTACAATGCATTCTTTCTTGGGTTGCTGCAAAATCAATTTCCTGACAATGTAAGTCAAATAGAGACCCCCTACTGTGAAAGAATAAAGGAAAAGAATAAAATTCCTCCAGCTTTTCTCTGGTAAAATACAAAATAGTTCAACCATGCAAAGCTGGAGACCGAACAATGTGTATATATATTTTCAGAATTACAAATCTTAACTATTCCAATTCTATTTGCAACAATATATTTTTGTTTATATTAGTATGTTAAAGAAAAGATACCAATAACATGTCACACCAGAAGATAGATATTTTTTGATTCTGAGCTTGTTTGTAAGCAAACATAGCTGTGTACCATCATTGTATGTTTTTCTTCTTCAAGTACTGTCCCTACAGGTACTCCACATATGTACACGAACCTCTTATGCCCTTCATTGGAGATTGTCCATCAGCAGTGTCTTTTGACATGCACACACAATCTGTATGCTAAGTGTGAGAAACAAGGTTGTATACAGAGTGCATATGAGGGAGAGCTTTTCTCAGTTTCTTCTCTATCCCCTCAGCCTGAGATAGAAATCTAACAACACCTGTCTTGTGCATACCTCAGTATAGTCCACATTTAACCTCCTCTTTCCTCCCTGAGTTATATGGGAGTAGGTCACACTCACCTGCATGCCTAGGCATCTGATGTTTTTAACATAAAAAGAAATCCTGAGTATCCCAGTGGTGATGTTAGATAGTAGGGGTCCCTTATCTAAACCCTTGCTGTAGTCCCTTGCTTCTAATGGAATATAAAATTGTGATGCCTCCACCTGGCTGGTCCCTGTACACACTAAATGGTGTGCCTTGGGAGTCCTGGGAATAAACTTATTCCAGTAATAATCTGGATCTAACTTCAAAATAACAATTATAAATAATATATATCTAATTGATTACATTAGAATTACCACACCTTTACTTAACCACTCTAAAGAAACAGGGCTTAACAGATTAAAAGTGAATAAAATCAATTATTAAAGTACACAGAAATAAAGAAAATGTATCTAATTGGCATTTACATTGTCACCATTTATCCCACCCCAGAGTTCCAGATGCTTGCTTGCATGGGCGCACTTGAAGATCTGCAGCAGGAGCAGAGACAGCACTGTGCAGGTTCTGTGTGTCAGTCCAGGCAGTAACAACTGCAAAATTCATCTGATACCGGAGCAGGCCTCATAAATGCCAGCAGCTATGGTCCACTGGGCAGATCACTCTGCCTCTCTTTGGACCCAGACTCCGTTTGCCCTCTGTGTAGGCAGCACTTTCCCAAACAGCCACAGTTACTCACAGTGCCTTCTATTCTGGTCTTTATCAGTCACAGGCACAGCCAGAGTCCCTCTCCCTCAAGGACAATCACATACAGTCCCCGAATCAGCCTGCTAGATCAAAACCCCAGCAGGTTCTAGCTTCTAGCAGCAGCTCTTCAACATCAGCAATCTGGCTCCTCTCTCTAAATTGAACTCGCTCCCTACACTCCTTGGAAGACAGCAACAGTTTCCCTCCTTTTTTCCCAAGGGCTCATAGGATTTGTAGTCTCGAGGGCTAGACTGTAGCACAAAGGATCCTCCCAGTAAAAGTCAAAGGCTCCTTTAGTAAAGGGAGCCTATATACAGTTGTGGTTTTTTAGTTAGTTTAATGTTGTTGATTTGTTAATATTGAATTAGTGAAACAGTAGTGAGAGGTTTTGTTCTTTTCCTCTCCTTTTTATTGTTCTTCCTCTCCCTTTTTTTCAGGAAACTTATTTATCTTGAATGAACATTTCCAGCTCCTTAAATTTCAGATACAGCCTTTCTTGTCCAGAAGTTATTATGGGTCAGTGGGAGCCACTCTAAGTATGTCTGTAGCTTGGAAGAGTCCCATATCTCCCGAAAGTCTAGCTTCTTCTGGTTCTCAAATACAGAACATGGAAGAACATGGGGATAAAATTGAGTTTTCTGATAATGGAACATTCCCTTCAACCTGCTTCCAAATCATGTTAGGAACTCCGCCTCATATATTTATCTTCAGACAAATCTAGTACCCCTTCATCCTAGGCCAAAATCTCCCCTAAGAGGGGAAAGAGTTCAGAGGTCACAGAGCTATTTCTAAAGAGGAGCTCATTTTCCTATATAGTGTATTAGTTCCCGAAAGGTCTTAAGACAGATTCAAAATGTTATTGTAGATCTCCTATTTTGATTGGAAAATCTTCTTAGATGTGTCCTTACACTCACTGAATGATTCCAGGGCCACACTGAAGTCTCTGGGTATGTCTACACTACCACCCTAGTTTGAACTAGGGTGGTTAATGTAGCCAATCGAAGTTGCAAATGAAGCCCGGGATTTAAATATCCCGGGCTTCATTTGCATCTTGCCGGGTGCCGCCATTTTTAAATCCCCGGTAGTTCGGACTCCGTGCCTGCGGCTACATGCGGCACGGAGTAGGTAGTTCGAATTAGGCTTTCTAATTCGAACTACCATTACTCCTCATGGAACGAGGTGTAACGGTAGTTCGAATTAGAAAGCCTAATTCGAACTACCTACTCCATGCCGCGTGTAGCTGCGGGCATGGAGTCCAAACTACCGGGGATTTAAAAATGGCGGCACCCGGCAAGATGCAAATGAAGCCCGGGATATTTAAATCCCGGGCTTCATTTACAACTTCGATTGACTACATTAACCACCCTAGTTTGAACTAGGGTGGTAGTGTAGACATACCCTCTGGGTCTATATACACTACAAACAAGAAGAGATTTAGCAGATCTCAGGCAGCCCAGAGATCTCACCTGATCATGGATTTCACGGAACCAATCAAGCAAATAAAAAGAGAATAGAAAGAGAGTCAGACTGAAGAGGAAGAGAGCAGCTCATCCTCCTTGGTGGCAATCCAGTTGTCATCAAAAAAACAATTTTCACAAGTTGATTGAGGGTTCACTTTCTTTCTCATCTTTCATTTGCAAGATGCAAACTCTCATTTGCCTTTCCACTTTTGGAGACATCCTTTCCCATTTCTAACAGGCTTGGTGGAATAATAAAAAAGATAAGTGAGTTATGAAGGTTATAACTTCAGACTACATAATTTACATTACATCCCTTTCTTTCATCGCCCTTGTATATCTCTCTTCAGGAATCCCTCTCATTGATAGAGCCCTGTGTGGATACAAAATTTGTTTTGCATCTGTGTCTGCATCTGCAAAAATAATCTGCTGATATATGCAGATTGGTAGGGTTCCAGATACAAAATTTATATCCACATCTGCATCTGTCTCTGCAAAAATGAGCCATGGATATCCGCATCTACATCTGCACATGTGGATACCCATAGATGCAGATACCTGTGGATTTAAAGCAGATATATGCAGATTTACAGGACTCTACTCATTGGTTCCATTCTACTAAGAAGTGCGACTCTCTCCTTCCTTTAGGAGCAATTGAGCCAGTGCTATCTAATACATAAAAAGACATTTTCTCATACCAACAAAAAACAATCTTAGGGTATGTCTAGACTACATGGCTCCATTGACGGAGCCATATAGATGAGGTTTCTAGACATAGGGCAATGAAGCGGCAATTTAAATAATCGCCGCTTCATTTATATAAAAATGGCTGCCACGCTGTGCCGATCAGCTGTTTGACGGCACAGCACGGTAGTCTGGACGCTCCGCGGTCGACAAGGAAAGCCATTGTCAACTGCCCCGTTATGCCTCGTGGAATAAGGTTTACCGGAGCCATCGACAAGGGTCTACCTTGTTGACCGTGGAGCATCCAAACTACCGTGCTGTGCTGGCAAACAGCTGATCGGCACAGCACAGCAGCCATTTTGATGTAAATGAAATGGTGATTATTTAAATCACCGCTTCATTTCCCTTTTTCGAGTATACTAATCTACACGGCTCCATTGATAGAGCCATGTAGTTTAGACGTACCCTTAGATCTGAACAAATTTGTAAAATTTCCACATTCATGTTGAGTATTCTGGCAGCTATAATTCCCTCTCTAAAGGTTGGAAGCTGGTTTCTGGCCTTAGACTTGCAGAACGCCTATTTCCCTATAGGAATACCTTCCACACTCAAAAATAGCTACATTTTACCATAAGCCAGTATAATTTTCAATACCAAATACTTCCTTTCAGCCTATCTTTGTCCCCAATGGTTTTCTCAAAGTTTCTAGCAGTAGTAGCTTTATCTTCAGTTAAAAGTGACTTTAGTCTTCCTGTACCTTGATGCCTGGCTATTCAAGGGACAAACTTATGAAGCAGTTTTCCATTCACACAGTCTTTCAGTCTTCCACAAATTGGGTGTATAGTGAACAAAAAACAAAAAATCCATTTTAGCACATGAATTAGCAATTCAAAGGGCCATATTTGGATACATTAAGAGTCAGATAAATATAAATATTTTACTTTCTTCATATGTATTATGTACTCAAGAAGCTAACCTACTTGATAGTTAGAAGAAAAATTCACAGTCACAGCAGAGCTCTAGTCTTCAGCGGGCTGTACATTTATTAAACAGTGTGGGATGCATATTGCCTTTGTGCATTCACCTGATTTCTGAATGCACAAAGCTAAAGAGCAATAAAGAGAAACACAACCTCTAAAAAGAAGAGGTTAATACTGTGCATAAAGGTATAAAGCTATACTCGGTGATCAATGCAATCTGTGTTTTAATCTCACAATTACTTTTTCATAGCCTTTGTATGTCTCTAGCAAAAAGTCAAGAGAAGACTGTGGATGGGCTAGCCATAAAACCTTTCAATATTCTGACAGGAGACCTTAGTACTTTGGCATAATCATAAAACACCTCAGCATATTATGGAGGATTCAGAGGGGCAAATTCCTAATGGCTGGTTATTCATCAGCTATGAGAAAACCTTAAGAATTTTACACATCCAAAAGAACAATTCTTATAGACAACTTCAATATTGAGAGGCACCAACCAGAACAAGATTTGGAGTTTTTCTCCCCTTCCCACCACATTTGTATCTTGGGGGTATGCATATGTTTGCAAAGACACTGATGTACACAGAGCAGAAAAGACAAGACAAGACAAGGTTTTAATTCCTCATTTCCTCATTCAAATAACCTTTTTAAGTAGTCTATTTGGTTCACCATGTATCTCCTTAGGGACTTTTTTATTCTTTTTATACTTGAAGCAAGCATATGGGAATTACATGAGTAGCTCCAGGTCTGTGAGCACTGTGAACTTGAAGACCAGATATGAGGTCAAATATGTATACTGATCACAGATTATCCTTACAAACATCAGATGGCTAAAATCATCTTAGCTAATATGTTTCTGAAGTTGTCTGAAAAAAAAATGAGGCTGGGACATCATCCAAATATTTGTATCCCAAAACTACTTAATCCATCCTTAGCAGATAGATTTCTGAAGAATAACATATGTGAAAAGGACATTCCTTACTCCCAAAAGGATACATGAGAAAAAAGTAAACTTGCTTCTACTATCTTTCTAGGAAGAATATATGACTTTCTTTTTCAAACTTAGTGATAAAAAAGCTGCAAATTCATATTTAGGAATCTAAATAATAGATTCTGGAACTATGGTTGTGGTGGGGGGATGAGAGGAGGTTGCCCTTACTTACAGTGGTTTCCATTAGACACAGGATTAACAGTTTGGTGCAGTGGCATTCAGCATCTCCAGTCTAAAAATTGTTCCAGCACCCCTGACCTAAATAAGTGACCTGGTTTTCAGATGTACTGATGTTCTATGGGTCCCCTTGACTTAGGATAGTGTTCTGTGTTGTTAGTGCACCTTCAATTCAGGCAGCCTCAGAGCTTAAATATGGATTTAGAGGCCTACATTTTGCCATCAAGTTCTGAAATTTTGAATCAGTAATAGTGCCAAATTGCTTATCTTTGCTATTCTTTTCAAAGTAAGAAAATCTAGGCAGTAGAAAAAAAATTCCTACCCACGCTACTGAATCATCCCCAGTAAAGAGTTGGCTTCTGCCTGTGTAGTTACTGAGGGTGTGTCTAGACTACCTAGTTTTGTCGACAAAAGTGGACTTTTGTCGCCAAAACTATACCAGCGTCTACACTACCGCTGAGTTCTGTCAACATAACGTCGACAGAACTCAGCAGTTTTGTCGACGCTGGTATACCTCATTTTACGAGGCATAACACCTTCTGTCGACAGAACTCTGTCGACAGAAGGTGTTATTGCCTGTAACATTGCGTCCAGACTATGGAGTTCTGTCGACAAAGCAAGCTGCTTTGTCGACAGAACTCAATGTGTCTGGACGCTCTTTGTCAATGGAAGTTTTGTCGACAGTATCTGTCGACAAAACTTCCGTCGACAAAACGCGGTAGTCTAGACGTACCCTAAATGAAATATTTCTAGAATAAGCTTATGTTTATTTCCCCATATACAAATTTTTGGTTTTGGCCAGCTCTGTCTACAGGATCATCAGTTAGATTCTTTCCCCAGCTTTATTGTCCTTTTTCTGTGTAACAGGAAGTATTAACTTAAGTTTGTTCTCTTGCTCAATGGTATTTTCCCTTAATGCTCTGCTTATTTTGAAGACTAGTTTCTCTTCACTTTCCATGGATTTCTTTCCCCTGGGTCCCACTACTGTGCCAGCTGATCACTATCTCACTGAGTCATTCATTAGAGCTTTACTGCTTGTGAATACTTCTTGATGTTGTTCTGATTCTTTAACGAGGTTGTGTGGTGGGTGATTTAAATTCTTGGTAATTTCTGAAATGGCTTGGAGTTCTTGCCTTGGCTTGCTGTTTCTCACTTTTTTCTGGTTCTTTCTTTTTAACATGCTCCAGAAATCTTAGCAATCTGCTACAACTCACTTTTCACTGCTAATACAATATTTCTAGTATGTTCAAAAAAGTCACTGTTCCCTTCTCATTCGGTTCATTCCTTCTGGCTGTGAAGGTTTTTTCCTAAGGCTTACTGACTATTTGAATTCCTGCTGCTTTCACTGTTCCATGCTAACATTACTAGACACTGGGGCACTAGTTTTCAATGGTAATGACTTTAGGATGAGTGCTGTCTCAGTTTTGGCAGCAATTCCTAGTCTAGCACATTTTCCTAACTGGTTAGGGACTATAGCATTCTTAGGGCTACAGTAATTCTTGGTTTAATGATCTGTTAAATCAAAGTGTGCCCCATTTACAGTTTTTTTTTCTGACAAATGAACTTCCTACAGTGTAAAGATAGATGTCAGAGAATACTGTGATTTTTGGCCTTTAACAAAACTTTGTCTTTTTTCACAAAGTTTCCATTATATTTGGCCATGTATACTTGTACATGTAAGCGCTACACTGATGACCATGTGATTACTCATATGGAAGTGTTACTCACTTTTTAAAAATTGAACCAAGCCTGTAACTTGTAGAATGAGATTGACTTTTGCCCATACTCCCACTCTGGTTAGCTAAATCATATTATAGTATGGTTTATTCATTTTTCAGAACACTAACTGGTTGACAAAAGTTCTTATTACTGGGGAGCAGATATACTACAGAGGCAGGGTTTTCATTCGTATCTGAACACTTTTATAACTAGTTGCAGTCTTCTCTTATAGCACCTTCCGTAGCTGGAGTCTCACTATTGAGCATTCTTTATTTTTTTTTCATCTGAGAAGACAGTCCTATGCAAGTCTTATGAAGCTGTCTTGATGGTTTATAGATGGAGCTGTATATTAAAGGTAGCTCAGTTGTAGTCCATAGATAACCTAACCCATTTACACTTAATATAAAATATACACCCCTGCAGTTTTCTGTCCTGCCAATATTTCTCTCTGAAAAGTACACATTAAAAATAGCCCTTAATGTACTCAGCATACCAGTCTGATACAAGTTATGTCACCCCTCCTGCCCACACACAGGTAGAAAACATTATTGGGTGAAATATTAGTTGAGGTGGGAACTGTTATGAAACTAATGCATTGTTACTTGCAAATTATTATTTCAAAATCGATCTTCCCATGCTTTAATAACTCACTACAGTATTACCATTTGCAATGTTGTTTGATTAATATGCAACTCCAGGAACAGGAATTAAAGTTAGTTTTTGTGTAACAGTGATGCAGCAGTGGTGACTGGAATCCCAGACCCTTTAAATTGCCTTTGAAGCTCTGCAGTGCTGAGGGCTTCCTGCCCCCCCTAGCTCCACCCCTTCCACCTGGGCTCCCCCCTTCCAGGAGGTCTGGGCTGAGTGCCCCACACACACATTGCCCAGGGCCCAATGAAGTCTAGCATCAGCCCTGTTGCGATGTTACAGCTTATTCATAGAGCACTTTAAGTAATTAATTTTAACTTTCAAAATCATAAAAACAGCAAATGCCTAGACCTTTAAGACTTACTTCTTAAATAAAACTTGATCTGTTGTTTATTCTTGAAAACTTCTATGTTTGTTAATGATGGAAAACAACAGTTTGCAGTGTTCCGTAGAAGGATAACTATGATAAACAGAAAAATCACTTTATTGCCAAGTTTTAATAGACTCTCACCAGTGAATCCTCTGCCATCCAGTACATATAACAACATGCAGAATCGAATGAAATTATTTCAGCAGTAAGTCTTCCTTTTGTAAAATTCATGTTTTGATTGCAAATCCTAATGGCATTTTGTTGTGGATTCCTATGGTATGCTGAAAATGAAAGCCATTTTTGTGTGTGGTTTACAATTGGTGGTCTGCTCTTTAAGGGTGAAAGTTTTAGGGGCAGCAACCTCTTTGGTTGTCAGCCCCATTAGCAAAGGGTCTCACTCATGTCCATACAATTTTGAGACTAGAGAACTCCATTGAGGTGCGAGCTGCAGGAGGTAGGTTTCTTATAGGGACTGGCACTACAGCAATGTTTCTCAAGTGGTCCACGGATCCACGCTGAGAAACCTGCTAACTGGCTGCTCCAGTTTGTTTATTTACTGGCTCCACAGCCATGGAGATTCGTGGCTCCCGTTGGCTCCAGTTCACAATTTGCAGCCAAGGTGAGCCACAGGAAGTGACAGCCTGGCTGATGCCTCTTCCCCTGACTCCACTTGGCTGCAAATTGTGAACTGGAGCCAATGGGAGCTGCAAGATTCTGTGGCCACAGAGCTGGTAAATAAACAAATCAGGGTGACCAGTTAACAGGTTTCTCAGAGTAGATCTGCGCACCACTTTGAGAAACACTGCCCTACAGCAAAGAGGTGTGTGTGTGTGGAGGGGAGGAGGAGTGCAGAGTAAAAGGTTTCCAGACCCCTTCAGGGTAATAGCTAAAAATATATGTGTCTTCTTTTGTATTTTTTTTTGTTTGATTTAATAATCTGTGCCCTACGGGGTGGTGTCTTTCCTAAGCTGGAGAAACAGACCAGTAGCCCTACTGCTTTCTTTCATCCTTGATAAATTGTAACATCTAAACTTTGGGTCATTGTTAAATATACAAAAAGATTTACGCCAACACATTTTGTGTTTTTTTATAGTTGCCATTGTAAAATATTTGAAAATGGAAAACTGTCTCCTAATTATTGCACTGGAAACAAACATGTGCTTCTCTTAATTTCTTATATAATTTCTGTTTTTAAAACTAGCTACAGATTCATTTAATGTGTGAATACAATAGAACTTTGGGTGGGAAAAAACACATACTCCTACACTACAAAATAAAACTTAGCATTTCCTCTCAATATGAGAACACAGAAATATTTGTGACATTAGATGTATGGCTGTTTATGCTTAAACACGGTTAAATGTCTAGGGATACTGCACATATAGAGCCATCTTTCTGGTCCTTTTTCTGTCAGTCCCAAAGATCTTTCTCCTGTCCAGTCTCTTCCCTATCCCAAGATAGAGATGTATATTTGCTTTTCCATTTGATAGAGTATAATTCTGGCAAGTCAGTCAGTTTGTAAACCATTAAACAGTTCCCTTCCAAGCATGACTGACTGATGAAAACCAAAATCAAAAGGTGGATACAAGATTTCTAGTTGTATGTGTAACCCATACACCTAGGGTACGTCTACACTAGTGGGTTTTTCCAGGATACTGGAGGTATCCTGGAAAAACTCCACCAAGTCCAGCAAATGTGTTTGCTCTTCTGCTTTCTTTTTGCAGAAGAGCAAATGTGCTCTTTCAGGGAGCCCTGCATACCTTGTTTTATGAGGAATAAAGACTCTGCCGAAAGAGGAGGCTTTTCTGCCATTTGGCCCCATCTTCATGGGGCCAAATGGCGGAAAATCCTCTTCTGGAAAAGCAATCGGAAAAAGCTACGCAAATTGCAGAGCGCAATTTGTGTAGCTTTTTCCAATAAAAGAGTATAGTCTAGACCTAGCTTTAGTGTGGTTCATTGTCCTATGTAGTGGCACTTAGACCACTGACAGCTGGAGATAAGAAAAGGGAGCTCTACAGCCTAAGCTGAGAGCTAGCTGGCTTTATAGTTCAAACTGTAGAGGCTCCTACATTACGCTCCAGAGGTCTCAGGTTTAAATCTGCTTGGTGGTGGATACATATGCACATGGACTTTCAATGTGATAAAGCAGAACTAGATATAGTAAACCAGAATTCCAAGTTTCTTGACAGCTGCATCTTAGTTCAGATCATTCTAACTTTGTCTGAGAAATTATGAAAAAATCAATTCTGCTTTTTAAAATAAAAATATCTTATGTGGTGTTTTTCCAAATGCTGACCCGAGCTGTGTATTTTAAACTGTCATCTCTCCTTATGTCTATAAATGGTACATTTAAGAATATTTGGTGATGTTGGTTGGTTATTTTACTTTTCTCTCCATATAAGTTTCTCATCCATGTTGCCTTTTATCTCCAGGTTCAGTTCTCACCTATATCTCACTTTGATTTCCTGAGCTTACTTCTTCCTTAATTGCTACATTGGAATCTAAGCCTTTCTTCAAAATAACAAGCAGAGCATCCACACTACCAAGCCTGTGATTTCAAAATAATGGGCTGGTTATTTTGAAATCTATACTCCTGCTTTCCAGGAAGAATAACATTTATTTTGAAATTATTTTGAAATAGAGTGAGTGTGGATGCTTAGTTGCTGCTATTTCAAAATAACTGTCCTCCAGAGGTCTCTCGCAGATGCGCTTGTGGCCACTCCAGCCACACTGGCCAGTTCCACTGCTCCCCTTCTCCTGCAGAGCCTGAAAAACAACAGGCTGTAGGAAAAGGGCTTGTGGCATGTAGGAAAAGGGCTTGTAGTAGCTTGAGAGAAAACTGCCCAGGGACAAAGGAGGGAAAAACCCAAAAATTCCTTTGTCCCAGTTTGAAATTCCTACCTACATTTCTATTGGCTGCTGGCTGCCTGGTTAGGTAAGGGACATAGTTAACCCCTTAGTCTCCAGGCTTCTGGCCATCTCTCATGATCATGACAGCTGGTCATCCCATTGCTGCAAGATGATGCAGTCCCACCAGTTGGTACTTGTCTCCTTCTTCCAGAAGCAGCATTTGACAGTATCCAGTGGGTTTAGGGTCATTTGCAGCAGCAGGAGCACCAGGCCCTGGGTGAAGGGTCCTCCGGTTCAGGCTGGTCATAATCCTGCTGGAGCAGCATGTGGGTGGTGTGGACGAACATCATCATGAGGCACAGCACGAAGCACATGACCATGGCACTGCTTTGCAGCAACTCCAGCTCCATGATATCAGTGCTGTGGAGTTCGCAAGTGCTACCAGACCACACTGCATCAGTTTTGTGTCCCACAAGGGGATAGGCAGTGGAGAAGTGGAATGTGAGATGCAGCTGTAGAGAGGAGCCTCTGAAATCACATCTCAGCTTTCCTGTCCAAGCAGCCACAAGAAGTTCCACCTTCCTGGTGCCTTCCCCAGAGTGCTTCTGGAGGCTGTAAGTCTGAGGCAGGCTCCAATCAGTGTGAATGTGCTAAATTGAAGTAATTCTGAGCTATTTTGATTCTACCTTGTAGGATATGCTGTTTCAATTTTGTTATTTCAGACTAATAAAAAATGAAGGGTCACGTGTAAAAAAGTCAACAAGACATATATTAGGCTTAATTGGGGCTCTGCATATCTTTCTTTGCAGAAAACCCATGAAAGGTATGTTTGCTTTAGAAAAAAAAAGAATTAAATTCCTTGCTGTGGCAAATCCTGCAGTAAAGCAAAGTTAGAAATGATTAATTAATACTTCATGAAGACTGAAAGCTCATAGACTCACACCTGAAGCTGTTGTTTTTCGTATAAGTAATCTTACTGGCTTCAAAGGGACATGAAGGTCTTTTGAGCAGACACAATGAAAATAATTAATAATATTTTTATAAATAAAGACCTTAGGATTAGGAAATGCAGAACAGATCAATATTGATTTGTTAGATGACATAGTTAAAGGATATTTTAAAGTCAGATTCTGATAAATTTTCTCAAGTTCAGTGGTACTCTACTTTACAAATAGTCCCATTTATATACTCAGATTATAGAGTATTTCATACAATGAAAATTGTCTGTGCTATTATATAATACAGTTTAAAATTAATCTGATGCATTTTGGTAGGAATATGAACTACTGGATCATCTATCTGGAGTTTGTATACACATTTATATGGAAAAATTAGACAGTTATTATTTGTTAACCTTCTGCAACATATTTTTTTTCTTTTCAAGAAAAGTTATATATCCAGTTTATCTTTCTAGGCATACTCCCTTCCAAATGCTCCAGACAGACCTAAATGAGATTTCCATCAATTTTAAGAAGCTAAGGCTCAGTACCTTGATTTCTCTGCAAACTTTGCAGTACCAATAGATCCCTTATCTCTTTTAAAACCAGAATAGGAAACTGCATGGCATGACTGATCAAGAGGGTTATCAAAATAAATACAGATGGCAGTGGATTAACTCTAAAATGTCATTAATTTTTTTATAGCAATAAAAACTTCTCTCCTGCCCTTTCTTCAGCTAGTGATGTCCCTGTTTAACTTCAGCAAAACTTACACTAGTAATGAAACCAGAAATGTCTTTATCTATAATTCTCTAGGTTATATTATTATTGTCATTATCACAGACTATTATTTTTATAAATTGAATAATATATAAAATCCCTACTTCACAGTGTTATTGTTCAAAGCCTCAATCCACTGCTCACTTAGGGTATGTCTACACTTCACGGCTATTTTAGAATCCTGAAATAGCTACCCCGTGTCTTAAGATGCTGCCCATTATTTCAAAATATTTTTCAAAATAACAGGCATGCTAGCTCAGCATCCCAGTAATCCTCGTTCCACGGGGGTTAAGGGATGTCTTGAAATAGTGCATTATTTTGAAATGTGGTGCTGTATAGATGTGCCAAATTTCAAAATAGCCTATTTTGAAATTCAATCAAAATAAGATACGCAATTTGCTTTGTGCAAATTGTGTATCTGATTTTGAGTTTATGGTGCTGTTTAGATTCACCTTTAGATGTAGCCAGTGCTTTTTTTGTGATGGTACTGCCTGGTACGCAGTACTGGCACCTCCAGACGCAGTACCAGCACTTCCTGGCGGAGCTCAACAACTTTTCTCCTGGAGTACGGGGACCTTTTTTTTTTTTTTTTTTTTTTTTTTTTTTTTTTTTTTACAAAAAAAGCATTGGATGTAACATACTGTGAGTGGCCCATATGAAGGCAATGGGGCTCTTCCCGTAAACTTTAATGTTTTGAATTAGGTTTAGCTGATTCGTATATTAATTTAATCAATTGCCATGTAATGCTGAAAGTAAAATTGGCAGGAATTTTTGAATTTTTTTTTAATATGTGTTCCATATATTGTATGTTAATGCTGTTTTACAGAATAATTGTTATATCTAGTCACACCATAAGTTAATGTGAGTGTATGTAGGTCATCAGGACTAATTCTTTGCAGTTGGATTGAATTTTGAACTATCAGCCAGTAAATAGAGAGGGTATAAAGTTACACCTGGAGGCAGAAATAAGACATTAGATATAAGAAATCTAGTTAAATTAGGTTTTGTCTGCACAGGGATGCTCAGAAAAGATAAGACAAAATAATGAATGGTGTAAAGTTAAAGTGTATTTGTTGATGCTCTCCTTTGTTGATGCTCTCATTCAAAAGTAAGGAGGCCTAAGTTCATTATATCTGTACACTTTGAATGGGGTTCAATTACAAGGGCCTAAGGCCACTCTAATTGTGAATGAGAGCATCTCTGAAGGGTTTAATGTGTGTAAACTAATCAATTTTAGTGGATTAACTAAATGAGGAGTAATGGTAGTTCGAGCTTTAATTTGAACTACCTAGCCCGTGCTGCGTGTAGCCACGGGCAGGTAGTTCGATCTACCAGGCATTTAAAAATCGCAGCACCCGGGAATATGCAAATGAAGTCCAGGATATTTAAATCACGGGCTTCATTTGCAAGTTCGAATGACTACATTAGCCACCCTAGTTCGAACTAGGGTGGCTAGTGTAGACATACCCCCAGGGAGTATGTCCTCTCATCTAGATATTTGCCTTGTTTTACAAAAGGCTACATGATACACACTAGTGAAGTTAGTACAAACTAAAATTTCATAGCACCACTGATGTATTTCATAGAATCATAGAATCATAGAATAATAGGACTGGAAGGGACCTCGAGAGGTCATCGAGTCCAGCCCCCCGCCCTCAAGGCAGGATCAAGCTCCGTCTACACCATCCCTGACAGATGTCTATCTAACCTGTTCTTAAATATCTCCAGAGAGGGAGATTCCACCACCTCCCTTGGCAATTTATTCCAATATTTGACCACCCTGACAGTTAGGAATTTTTTCCTAATGTCCAATCTAAACCTCCCCTGCTGCACTTTAAGCCCATTACTCCTTGTCCTGTCCTCAGAAACCAAGAGGAACAAATTTTCGCCTTCCTCCTTGTGACACCCTTTTAGATATTTGAAAACCGCTATCATGTCCCCCCTTAATCTTCTTTTTTCCAAACTAAACAAGCCCAGTTCATGAAGCCTGGCTTCATAGGTCATGTTCTCTAGACCTTTAATCATTCTTGTCGCTCTTCTCTGTACCCTTTCCAATTTCTCCACATCTTTCTTGAAATGTGGCGCCCAGAACTGGACACAGTACTCCAGCTGAGGCCTAACTAGTGCAGAGTAGAGCGGCAGAATGACTTCACGAGTTTTGCTTACAACACACCTGTTGATACAACCTAGAATCATATTTGCTTTTTTTGCAACAGCATCACACTGTTGACTCATATTCAACTTGTGGTCCACTATGACCCCTAGATCCCTTTCCGCCATGCTCCTTCCTAGAGAGTCGCTTCCCATCTTGTATGTATGGAACTGATTGTTCCTTCCTAAGTGGAGCACTTTGCATTTCTCTTTATTAAACCTCATCCTGTTTACCTCTGACCATTTCTCTAACTTGCTAAGGTCATTTTGAATTATGTCCCTATCCTCCAAAGAAGTTGCAACCCCACCCAGTTTGGTATCATCTGCAAACTTAATAAGAGTACTCTCTATCCCAATATCTACATCATTGATGAAGATATTGAATAGTACGGGTCCCAAAACAGACCCTTGAGGAACTCCACTTGTTATCCCTTTCCAGCAGGATTTAGAACCGTTAACAACAACTCTCTGACTACGGTTATCCAGCCAATTATGCACCCACCTTATCGTGGCCCTATCTAAGTTATATTTACCTAGTTTATCAATAAGAATATCATGCGAGACCGTATCAAATGCCTTACTAAAGTCTAGGTATATGACATCCACCGCTTCTCCCTTATCCACAAGGCTCGTTATCTTATCAAAGAAAGCTATCAGATTAGTTTGGCATGACTTGTTCTTCACAAACCCATGCTGGCTATTCCCTATCACTTTATTACTTTCCAAGTGTTTGCATACGATTTCCTTAATTACCTGCTCCATTATCTTCCCTTTGATGTGATGTCCCTTTGAGTCATGTGGATGCGTGGTTTAAAGGGACAGCCGCCATATAGCTGCCATTTCAAAGAAGGCACCTACATGTAGCCTAGAGTCAGCGGGACTTCCCACTGGCCCCGGCTTTATGGGGAGTTCCACATACCTCCTTTAAAATGTACGGGAACCCCAGTGGAAGTGCCTTTTGACTAGTCACCTAGTCAATGGAAATTCCATCGACTAGTCGACTAGTCAATTAACCATATTTTAACATCCTTAGTTTTGCTAACTGCGCTTGTATACCTAGCTGATTGAACCACAGCAACAACTCTTACAGTCAAATTTGTGTGCTATAAGCACATACTTCACTTCACATACTCTTGCTCTATGCGTGTTTCATTTTAGGATTACTTGTAGGGAAAAAAGTCAAAAGTTGCAATGGGTTTGTTTTTTTTAACAACTAATTCAACTACAGTTAAGAGTTTTCAAAGTTTAAGTAGGGGATAAAATGCATTAAATTAAATATAAAGATACACAGTACAAAGAATAAAGTGATAGTAATATTATTTATGTTGATGCTTAATTCCTTAAAATTATTAATATTTATCTGCCTTCCCCAGAATTTCCAATCGGGTCCACTAAAGATCTCCTCCCACACCACACACAGCAGTCATGACAGGTAATTTAAGTCAAGCTCATAAAATACACAGTGTATTGTATATAGAGAATCCTTCATACATACAGAAAGATTATCACAGACATGGCCTAGGTAACTTAGTCCAAAAGCTGTTATTAAAGAAATCCTTCAAAGTCTCCCTGAAATTAGTTCACCTCAAAAATCACTTTCAATTACTGTAAACAGATTTCACATATATAAACATTGAAGTTAGGAGGGAAAAAGAATGAATTGAAGGACAGCAACAATTTTACATTAAATGTAAGTGTGAGAATTATTTTTACATCGATACATCACTTGTTTAGTATTGTATTAGAGTCACTATTTTTTTCTTTGAGTTTAATATGACAAGGGTCAAGCTCATATGTGGTGGGATTTAATTGCAAAATAATTGTAACAATATCCCATGCACTGAGTCCATAAATTTTTACAAGATGAGCTATACTATAAATGGCAGAAGGACATGGACAATCATCAGTGATAAGAAACACCACTATAATACCGTTGATTTTGCTCTGAACCTACAGATTCAAGTTGCTGCATTTCTTGTAAAAAAGTCAGCAAGTAGCTAAAATCTGTTCACCTACATGCCATAGTATTATCAAAAAATAAATTAAGATTTTATGGTCAATTTTAACACAGCAGAGATTAGTTGATCTCGTATTGTTTTAGTTACTCATTTCCCCACATCTTGGTGTGATTTTACTAATTTACATACGGAGACAGACACACAAACAAATATGATAGAATGACTAACTTCAGAGATTGCTACAATAACTTGGAGCCATTTACCACAAATTACTGCTTTGAATCTGACACAAGATAAACAGTGACTAACTATCATTTAATGTGGCTAATGAGGAATGAATTTATAATTCAATTAAATTCTTATTAGAAAGAAGTCTAGATCACATCAGCCATATCGGCAATGAACACTCTCATTGGCAAGCTTAGCAGAGATGTCAAGGTTTCCCTTGGCATGGTAAGTGGACTAACATCTCATCACTAGAGTTGGTTCTTCCACTCGTGGCACAGTTTGAGGATATTAAGGAAGATGATATGCTTATTTCCTGCACTTTCTTCCGGGATTTTTTGTCACTCTAAGGAGAATATCAGAAATAAATGGCCCAGAACAAAACAGAACACCAATCCATCTGCAGCACCATGAGATGAAATATTTTTTCAGGTGCCTGATGGTTATGAACAGTATACAATTAAAATAATGTTCCGCCATGAATATTATTTCAGATACAGAGCATTGTAATTAGTAACCTTCCTCGGTTACATTTATTTAAAGGTTTTATTGGTAGCACAATTTGACGATATTGAGGAAACAATGTGTCTGTTTATTGCAGTTTCTTCTTGGATTTTTTGTGTCACTTAAAAGATTACCTCCCACAGAACCTCCTGATGACATGAAACAGCTAAACCTCTGCAAGCAGTAGGCACTGAAAGGGAAGGGAAGCACTGATCTGCAGGGACCATCAGTGGGCTGGAGGAACTAGGGGAAGGAAGGGACACTGAGAGGGGGCTGCCTGCTGAATACTGAGCACCCACCATTTTTTTCCTTGAGTGCTAAAGCCCCAGAGCACCTACAGGTAACATTGCCTAAGGCTACGTCTAGACTGCAGGCTTCTTTCGGAAGAAGCTTTCCTGGTTGAGACCTTCCAAAAAAATTATTCTGAAAGAGAGCATCAACACTGCAAAAGTGCACCGAAAAAGCGATCTACTTTTTCAAAAGATAGCATCCACACTGAATGGACACTATCTCACATTTCATCTGTGATTACTATGGACATAGTGGCCACCAGGGCACCAGTATTTTTTCCTCTTTCCTCTTCTTTTGAAAGAACCCCGATGCCTTTTTCTGAAAGAGCTCTTTTGGGAAAAGGCTTCTTCCTTGTAGAATGATGATTACCAATGTTAGAAAAACCCCTCTGTTCTTTCCATTTAGTTTCAAAAGAATGCGATTGCAGTGTGGGTGTTCCTGTAGCATAGACATACCCTAAGACTGAGCCCGAGCTCTGCATGACACACACAAACAGAAACACAGGGTCCCCCAAAGCCAAGGGCCTGGAGTAGTTGCCCCAATTTACCGTATCTAAGGGACAGCTCTGTTTACAGATATGTAGTAAATGACCATCCTATCCCAGAAAGTTCAGTTTTTGTTAGAGGTAACAAAAACAAGTCAAAGATACAAATTATTTTAATTATATTGTTATTATAATTTCAAGTGGCTAAAATTGACAAAGTAAACCACAAAGGCTCTACTGTGTGAAACTGTGTAGGAGTATCTAAGATTACCAAGGGCATTTTGCATTGCATACTGTTCTTGCTTTCTGTTGTTCACTGCAATGTGCAGAGAAAAGTCAATTGCAGAAACATTGTTTTATTTAGTTTGCTGAAATGACAATGTCTTCTGGCTTATAGCTGAAATGGAAACACATGAATATTAAAAATGTACTGACTTATTCTGATGCTTCCATTGTATATACAGTGATAGGTTTTCTCCAGTACTACATACATGATTAAGTAAGGATAATGTCATGGTATTAACACTTAAGCATAAAGTGCTGAGTTACTAGAAGTGAGGCATTCAAAGAGAGTAAATGTGCAAATCTGGAACATTACTGGAACACTTCAGTAACAATAGAATCATTGTCTTCTGTGCATGAAAACATTTCTTCCAACTGAAACCTCAATATCTGCAAATCCTTATGGAAAAATCCAAAATGCTGTGTTTAATTTATCAACTGATCAAATTATTCTCCCAGGGAAATCTGACTTTGATCAAATAATGCAATTAAGTCTCCAAAGCTTGTTCTGGATCAATTGCTAGATCACCTCTACTTTATTATCTGAGCATTATTTTCTTTTGCTGTGTGTGTAATGTATTCTACTGGTATAAAAGAAGAATAAGGCCTATTTTATCAGCAAACTGTTTACCACTTGAAGTTGTATCATGCAAACTGAAATCCAGCTAGCTAGCAAGCTCATTTTTTTATAGCAAAACTCACGTGTTTAGCTGATGTAATTAAAATCACTGAAGAAATCACAGAGAATGCACAGGAGATATAAATAGGATAAGGCAGGGAAACTTCTTCCTGATCAAAAGTTGCAAAACTGGGAGTGATGTCTGTGTAAATAAATTGCCTGTTGCCCATATATTACCACTATGAGTTGTCTTCTGCTCAGGCTTTTAAGGAGAAGAAATTACTTTAGTGCCAGAGTTGTAGTGATCCTAGTATTTGGCTGCAGTCAAGTTGGTGGGGGTGAGATCCATGGTGCCTTTTCGGAACTTTTTGCAATTTTTTAAAAAGAAAACACTTGTGCCTTTCTGTCAGCAAGGGTTGATGAGAGAGAGCCCATCCTTGATGACCCATTCTGATATGGAAGCTTAGGCTCCACTGCTGCTGTGAATCAGAGAGAGGATCTTTCTTCTCAACCCAGTCAGTATGGTTGGGAAGAAGGATGAACAGGTTTTCAATTTAATTAAATTATCACACTGGAGATTAATCTTTGGTCTGGAGTGCTTTTAACAACCATTCCAGACAGTCTTAGAAAAAGAAGAATGTAACCATATGCCATACCAAGATGTTCAGAAGATAGCTCACTGTTCCACGGAGAAAAAACAAAATCTCACCCCATAAAAATGGTGTATATGTGGTCTGGTGCTTATTTAAGGTTAAAATTGGCATATTGTTTCATGTGGCACCTATGACATCTGCAAGAAGAGAAACATGCTAGAAAAAGAATTTCTCAGTACATTTTGGAACAGGGATTGCCTCAGATTCATTGTGGAAGTATGCAGGAAAATAGCTGTACAGAGACCACGTGGGCCACAGAATGTTTATAAGACCACTGGGACAGAGAGCAGAGTTTCTAAACTATTTCAGATGGATAGTTCCCTCCTGTAGCACTGCTCTTCTCTGCAAGAGAAGATCTGAAGATGACCTCTACTTCTTCAGAGTTATGAGCTTTGAAATAGGTGACCTTCCACTGTGCAGAGAATAGAATTTGTATTTAAAAAAAAAAGTAAAACAGCTCTCCTAATTATCATCCCCCCTCATAAAATAATTTATTACTGAAGAAATATGGCATTAAAAGAGGCCTGAAAAAATAAACTGAAAATTAGAAAAGCAGAAACAAAAGGCGGATGGGCATGATTCACTTCTATTATCAATATCAGAAATTTGTATTGAGGGTGTGGTGACAGCCATTATAGATCAGAAAAGACATAATCTCAGCATACTGGATGGTATGGAGCTTGTGGAAGAATTTATATTTGACTGCCTCCGTGAAAATCTGTGGGGAGAGCAAAGATGGTACTGCAATGTGCTGTCTATAAGGTGTAAATACTTTTGCTGGCATAGCGGATACTGAAGGTGTAGAGACCTGTAATTTATATATCCTTTGCAAACTTCTGATTGATTCAAGATCAAATGAATACTCATGAAATGAATACCAAAATGTCCTTGTGAGATTTGCTCCTTTTTCTATACTTATTCAGGAATAAAGCCCATCCAAAGACATAATTTGATAAGTTGTATATTAGTCAGGAGAATACATATAATGAGCATGGCATTGCAGTCAATTAATTTTCCTCTGCATTTAGGCAGAATTTCTCTCTCATTTTAATTCAAAGCCTTTCACATAGTTAAGCTAATTCTTTTAGTCCTGTTATGTGTTATCATACTGTCAAGTTTACAACTTCCTGTTTGATCATTCTTTTTTATTTTATCTGAGACACTTAAAAACACTTTCTGTGTGTGATTTACTCTTCTTTGTAATGAAATATAATGATTACAATATCTTTATTATTACTATAGCATTTTCCTTTTAAATTTGCTACTTTGATTCCTTAGCTTCCTCTCCCCATCTTGTTTCCATTTTTTGCTCCTGTCACTGAGAGATAAAGCCTATGCTAAATTTCAGATCCACATCATAAATTACATTTATCATGCAAATTTTACCAAAACTCTCAGCAGATACAAAGAGATGCCTTTAGAACAAGTCTGATAGATGAATATTTCCTTATTTTACTATCTCCACATTGCCCTGTCCTGGGTGAGGAGGAGGGGAAGGAATCTGAGCTGGTGGATGGTGAAAATGGAATTTCTCTCTTTTAATGCATATTTAACGTCTTAGAGTATGTCTACACAGCAACATTATTTTGAAATAACTTAATTCACGTCTACACAACAGGCAGTTATTTTGAAATAATGTCAAAATACTGTCAAGCTGGAGGTCCTTCTTACTTTGACATCTGTTACCCTCATTGTACAAAGAGTAAGGGAAGTCAGAGGAAGAATGCTCTATTGCGAAAGAAGTGCTGTGTAGGCGCTCCCAATTTTAAAAAAAGCTATTTGAAAATAAGCTACACAGTTGACATAGCTCAATTTGCATAGCTTATTTCGAGTTAAGTGCTGCTGTATAGACTCACCCTTATACTCCAGGAGTACGTCTAGACTGGCATGATTTTGCGCAAAAGCAGCTGCTTTTGCGCAAAATCTTGCCACCTGTCTACACTGGCCATGAGTGTTTGTGCAAGAATACTGACGTTGTAATATACAAAATCAGTGGTTCTTGCGCAAATACTCCGACGCTCCCACTCAGGGATAAGCCCTCTTGCGCAAATATTCTTGAGCAAGAGGGCCAGTGTAGACAGCCATGTTAATTTCTTGCACAAGAAAGCCCGATGGTTAAAATGGCCATCGGAGCTTTCTTGCGCAAGAGAACGTCTACACTGGCACGGATGCTTTTGCACAAAAGCAAATCTTTTGTGCAAAGGCACATGCCAGTATAGATGCTCTCTTGCACAAATATTTTTAACGGAAACACTTTTCCGTTAAAAGTATTTGCGCAAAATCATGCCAGTCTAGATGCAACCCAGGACTCTGAAGCCCTAGAAATGCAAACTTTATTGAAAAAATTTCTCCAGCAGAACTCTCAACTTTAGCGTCTAACACTGGAAGCATATCATATTTCAATGTCCTCACATCTTTATGTATAAAAAAGATATTTTATTTCTTTGGAGATATTTTTAAGTTGTATTTTTAAGTTCTGCGTAAGCTTCTGGAACCTATTACCTCCTTTCAAACTTTTTCTGTGGGGTCCATCTTCCTCTCTCTTCCTCTGTTGCCTTCCCTGAGGGTGTTATTCAAAGAGGCTGTTACGGACACTTTGTCAGTTTTCCTTTTAGGAGGATAAATATCTTAGACCTCATAGATATGTTCGGCTAACCCTTTGAAACTTATCTACTGTCCTTTCCCCCCCCCCCTCCGCCTCTAATTTTTTCCTTCTCCCCCCCCCCTCTTCTTTCCCTTATTTATGCTTGGTTCTGGACTTCCAACACTCCGGTCATCTGAAGAATGAGGCTATGCCCATGAAAGCTCACAATACCATCTACATGTTTGTTAGTCTTTAAAGTGCTACCAGACTATTTGTTGTTTTTTTTACATTTTTTGTGTTATAGACTAACTCGGCTACCCCTCTGAAACACATAAATCACACGAGAAAATCATTGGATCAAGGTCTGCTTAAAGATAAGGTTTGAAAAATTGGAGTATGGGGTGCTCTTCCAAGAAGAAAATATGCATTCTTTCTTTCTACACATGCATGTGTCTTCCCATAGTTAATCCCAAGAGGGGCTCCCATTTGAATATAATAAAAAAGCCCTCCAAAATACTTGGGGCCATACACTCCTGGCACATGACTACTACATTGGCTGGCCTAAATCTAGTTTATTGTGGATACTCTTACCATCCATCCTAAAGTTGCATTCTGTTTCAATGGGCCAACTGATTTTCTTACTGCCTTAACCTGGTCAGGAGAGAAGAGTCTCGTCTCCATCGACTCCTTTGTTCTTCTTGGCCTGCCTGAGGATCGCACCTTTGTGACCAAGGTGCTAACTATGGGGAGTACTGGGGAAATGGGGGTCTCTACATTTCTTCCAGTGATCTTCATGCGAGATCATATGGAGACTGACTCATAGGACCCAAGGGAAACTCATTAGGGTCCTTTCTCTCATGATTATAGTAAGGAAGATGCAGATCAGATCCTGTTCTGTCTTTCCATTTTCTTCTCATTTGCTCTTCCAAATGTACCTTAAGGGCATAAATTTGTCTCTGATACTCACTGATTGTGTCTACACTGGCACCCTTTTCCGTAAAAGGGATGCTAATGAGACACTTCGGAATTGCAAATTCCACGGGGGATATAAATATCTCCCGTGGCATTTGCATGAACATGGCTGCTGCTTTTTTCTGGCTCGGGGTTTTGCTGGAGAAAAGCGCCAGTCTAGACGGGATCTTGCAGAAAATAAGCCCTTTTCCGGAAGATCCCTTATTCCTACTTTCAAGTGCTTTGCTGGGTTTTGCTTTGGAAATTCTTCCAATGGGCTTATAATGGGGAGGTACTCATCACCCATGAGTACCCCACTCTCCTGTTTGAATGTGTGTGCCTGCCTTCTCTTTTAAGCCTTCTTGCACAACTCAACCCTCCAGCCAAGTTACACATAGAATGTGTACAATCACACAAAATCCACTTTTGGGGTACACCTTTAAAAAGGGCACATCTTGGTGCCCTCTATAGTGTCTCTGAGCCTGTTCCCTCAGTCTGTTATGAACTGTGGTAGAGTGTTGCTTTGAAAGTTTCCACCCCTTGAGGCAGTGCCCTTGCTCTTAGCTCAGAGCTCTGTCCGTGGTGCTGGTCCTACAGCTCCTTTAATAATGCCTTCCTTCCCCGTGATCGGCTGCTTTCTCTGCTGCCACTCGACCGTCCTTGGAGGACCTCTCTATGGCTTCTGTGGTGGTGAATGTGGCAGGACCACAAGGCCTCCAGCCAGGAGCCAGAGGTCCTGGTCCACCCCCTACAGGCTCTTACAGCTGCTTTACTCATTGCCCATTGTTTAAATTCATACTCTCCCCTTTGGCACCTGACACTGGCCTTTTTGCTGTCACACTCTTGTTTCTGCATTCTTGATGTTCTGCATTCTGTGTTGTTGTGTCAGGGAAATAGCTCTGAGAGCATTACATTCTGACTTCAGATGAATCTGTTCTCTTTCCTTTTCAGCACTATTATTTTCTAATTCTTGCACCCTAACTTTCAAATGATAATCTCTTGATCCTGTGCTGTTGCTGCAATGGAGCTCTCTTTTTTGTCCTAACATGTAGACAACCTAATTTCCCCTTCTTATGGTCACTCAAATCCCCTCCCTTCCTGGCTTAGATATGCCAAGGTTAAAGGCCTATTCAATGGGCTGTTTTTTGTCAAAAACACATGATAATTTATATTCCAGTCTTAATCCAGCAGTCTTCAATAGTTCCCCACATGTAGCTATCCATGGTGCTGAAATGCCCTCAGCTAGGTAGTGTCATAGTCCGCATATCCAGAGATAGTGGCCCAGACACATAACTTATACATCAAGATCTCCTCATACATGACTCATTATGTTTAATTTAGATATATCAAGAGCAATAGAGAGATTATGAGACATGTTAGTTCTTACTGTACTTCAAATTTAAAAATGAATATTACTATTGATTTTTTAAGCAGAATCTTGACTTTTATCTCTCTCTATATAAAAAAAATACTTTGGGACAACAGTGTGACATCATCACATCACCAGTGTCTCACTGGCCCTAGCTCCATATAGCTCTTCTGGCCCTTACATCACTCCTCATGTTGCTGTTGGTCTCGATGGCCCCACGCTGGCAGCAGCTTTAGCTGTGACTGGGCTCCCCTCCCTGGCATCAGGTCTAGGGCTGTCCTGGCCACTGTTCTAGGCTGGCACTGCCACCCCCTGCCTGTCTCCCTGCTCCCCGCAGCCCAAGTCCAGAGCCAGGTGCTGGCATGAGCTCTGCCCCCCTCCTGTGCTGCTACAGCTGCCTGCTGTATCGCCAGGCCAGAGCCAGCTGGACCTGCAGGTATCAGAAAGAACCCAAGGCCAGTGCACACAGAGCCAGCTCAGGGATGTGGGCCACATTGGAAGCCTGGAGACAGTGTTGACATGGGCACAGCCCTCTTGGTACTGAGCCAAAGGGAAAGTAGTTCTGTCTTGTCCAGGGGATGCCCCAGGCCCTAATACCGATCCATCAGCCTAGGGGAGGGAGGTTGCTCTGTCTGACCCAAAGTGGTTCCCAACCTACCTGGAACTGACCTAAACTGGGGAGGTTCTGCTGGCCCAGTGGTGTCCTGCTCTGCTTCTACCCATAGGAGGTTGCTTTGTCAGATCAACTCAGATTCCTTCCCCTGACCCCTGTCTGGAGCTCTGTGCATGGCTCTGTCTCAGCCAGTGATTTCCCCAGCTCTTTGATTCAACACCACAGAAAGGCTGGGGAGGTCAGGGGCATGTGTAGTTTGCTTTAGTGGGGTTACCCTGTGCTGTTGTTGCAGATAGTGACATCTGGATGGTTCATTCTGACCCAGTAGGATCCCACTATACAGCACTGATCCGGGGAAGATGCAGTAGCATTCCCTTGTCTGTCATTGGCACTTATCCATTGGGGGGGCGGCATCCCTCCAACCCCTGCAGACAATTTATCTTTTGCCTATTTCTCTCTGTATATTAAAAACAAATTTCTGCAGAATACCAGAGTGATGTCATCATATCACCAGCATGGCTCTGCCTCCAGCTCCAGGCAGCTCCTCTGGCCCTTACATCACCCCCTCACAAGGAGGGTCATCGTAGGCCATCACCATCAGGTCCTGCCCCCACCTCCTGGCCCTAGAGGCCTTCCACACTGATCAGACTCTTCCCTGCAGCCTGAAGACACTCCTCGCACCATTCTACCATTGCCACTGGCTGGACCAAGACCAGAACATGCACTCCCACCTTACACACTGACCAGCCTCTTCCCCCACAGCCCTACTGGCTGCAGCCCTCCTCACACTACTCCCAGCCCCCTCACTCCATGCCCCCAGGCCAACACTCCATGCCCCCAGCCCCCAGCACATGAGGTTGATGTGCCATAACCAGCTTCCTGGGCAGTGTGTGTGGGGGGGAGAAAGCTCCCCATGAACTTCCACTTCCCTTCCTTCTCCCCTGGCTGGGGGAACAACAGTGCAGGGATGCATTTCAAGGAGGCTTTTTCTGCTGCTGTTCCTCCAGCCAGAGTAGGGAAAAGGGAAGCAGCAGCATGCAGGGAGCCTTGGGGATTTCTCCCCCCTCACCACCACAGGGGTGGAGGGGGTTGAGGCTGGAACACCAGCACAGGCTCCCTTCTGTGGGAGGATAGTGCCAGCCCAGACTCCCAGCACCCCCAGCCTGCTCAGTCACCACCCTGCCAAGATCCCACCCCCTAACTCACTGTCTTATGAAGGCCCTGCACCTCCACCTCCCCATAACCCCCAAGCCAAGACACCCACACCTCCAGCCCCCTCATACACACAGCCTGTGCTGAGACCTGTACCCAAAAATCTTGCACCCCCAGTCCCCTCACATGCCCCCTGCACCAAGACCCTTAAACCTAGTCTGCTCCTGTACCTTCCTCCCTGGTCAGACACCTACTCCCAGCCTGCTCCTGCACCATCCCCACTGGCCAGGCACCTATCCCCAGAGAGATGGGGGGGGGGGGGCTGGTGAGCATAGCTCTTATGCTTTCTGGCCACAAAAGCAGCCAGAGAAAGGGGGTTGGCAAGCATAGTGAGCAGGGGGCACAGCCCCTAGTATTCATTTAACAATCTCTTTGTGAGGGAGGATTAGTGTGATGATGGTGGTGGTAGTTGTGGTGGTGGGCGGGGGGTAGTGGAGAATCTTAGAATATGGAATGTTTCCTTCCAAGTCATTTCTGATTAATGTAATAGAAGCCTCTGGATGAAAAGGATTTGAAGCAATTTTTTTGCTTAAAGGGAATGCAGTACATTTATTATCATTTTTACTGTTTGGTCTTTTATCAGTAATATGGACATTTCTACATAGATGTCCTAAATGTATTTGTGGGTAGCTATTTCAAAAGGTTTTCATTTGGATATTCTGATATATGTTATATTGTGCAAGTCCTGATATGGTACATATTGTGCCTGTGTGAGAGACTATTTTTTGCCAAAACAGCTTCTTGTCTGAGACTAAGACAAGGTATAAGTCCACAATTTTTCATTTAGTTTAGTGAGAATTTGGTTCATTAACCTGATTAAGAAATAAAGTTTTGTTAAGCCACAGAGGAGAGGGAATCCTTTATTATAGCACTGGGACCAAACACTCACCTCCAGCCCTTAAAGGTCAAGATTTTTTCAGACTACAAATGTGTGGAATTTTTGGTACAGAAAAGCTATAATTAGTATGTGGACATTTTTAATGTTTCTTTTTGAGCCCTGACTCAGCAAATTAGATACCTGGCAAAGGCATACAAAAAAGAATCCTAATACACATTTTTTTAATTTTAACCTCTCCCCACAAAAAACTTTTGTTTTCACTAGATTAATTTAGAAATAAGAGGTTTTTTAAATATTTTCTTAGAAAATTTAGCTAAATTGATATATGATCGTGATGATTAAACCAACTTTGATTCTCCTCTGCCAGACTAGGTGGTTAGTTTTAGTTCTCTCTGCTAGCAGACAATATATAAAATCTTTTCAGCAATTTCATCTGCAACATACAAAGAGGATTTTGGTTATCAAGGGCAATTCTTGTCCCCAATAGGTGGAGAGATTTGTCCTTGCATGTGAGGCTCATGGGAGGCTGAAAACATGGTTTAAGCGTGCATTCAAAAGGATTAGATTTTTACAGGTAAAAGTAGCTAAATTTCCATTTCAGAGATGGAAGAAATGAATCATCTTGGTAGGTCATCTAATCTAGTGCCCTACACTGAAGCAGGGCTAAATATTATGTAAACCATCCCTGATAGATGTTTGTCTAATGTATTCTTAAAAACCTTCAGTGACAGAGATTCCACAGTCTCCCTAGGTACTTTGTTTCAGCGTGTAGCTATATTTTCAGTTAGGAATGTTTTCCTAATGTCTAATCTAAATCTCCCCTACATCAGTTTAAATCTGTTAGTTTTCTCCTCCCCCACCCCCGTCCTCAATGCTTAAAGACAAAAATGTATTACCCTCTTCTTTATAGCAACTTTACATTCTTAAAGGAGGGGACTCATGTTCCCTACTTAGTCTTCTCTTCTCTGTAGTAAACAAAACAATTTTTTTAGTCTTTCCTTGTAGGTCATGTTTTCTGGACCTGTAAGCATTTTTTGTTTGTTTGTTTTTCCCCTGGAATTTCTCCACATCTTTTCCAAACTGGACACAGTACTCCATTTGAGCTCTTATCAGTGCTGAGCAGAATGGAATAATTACTTTTTATGTGTTGATTACAGCAGCAGTTATCAAGGTGTTTAATGGCGTCACCAGAACTGGCTTAGACTTGTTGGGGCCAGAGGCTGAAGCCAAAGCCCAAGCCTTCACCTAGCACTGATGCCCAAGTGCCATCTTCCAGGGCCAAAGCCTGAGACTTGGGGGTGGGGGCTCAGGTTATAGGCTCCCTGCCTGAAGCTGAAGCCCTTGGACTTTGGCTCGCCCCTTCCCCCTTTTCCCCCCACCCCCGCGTGAAACAGACGCTCTTGGGCTTTACTTTTGCCCCACCCTTCCAGGGCAGTTGGGCTCAGTGGGCTGAGACTTTTGTCCCTGCTTCTTAGGTTGTGTAATAATTACACAGCACTTATTTTGAATTAGCTATTTCTAATTAGGTGTTATTCCTCGTAGAATGAGGTTTACCTAATTCGAAATAAGGGCTCTGCTATTTTGAATTTATTTCAAAATAGCAGTTTGTACGTGTAGACACTATTACAGTTAATTCAAAATAACGTCTGTTATTTTGAATTAACTCTGTAGTGTAGACATACCCTTTTTTCTTGTGTTCTCTGGTTTTATGTTGGACTTCTGCCCTCACCTTATCATGGGCTTCTCTCTTTGTATTGCAATGTATATAGGTCTGCCAAGCACAAAATTCCATTATCTTCCCATTGATAAGATGCTCAATTTCAACATCATTCTCCTCAAACCAGTCCTGATGCTTTCTGGTTTGGTAGCCTATGATTTCCTCGCATGCGTTGATGATTACTGCTTTCAGCTGGCTCCAGTGTTCCTCAATTTCTTCCAGAAACTCATATGGAACTTTTCTTGTATGACTGCTTGGAAGTGGTCATGCTTAATGGGGTCCTTCAGATCTTGAACCTTCAACTTGTGCCTGATCTACTTTTTTATAGCCTCCATTTGGGGGTAATCTTAATTTTCATTATAGATTGAATGAGGCAGTGAGCAGTCCAGCAGTCATCAACACTTGTCATTGCTCCTGTGAGAAGTACGTAACTGTGATCTTGAGTGTGAACTATGACATAGTCAAGAAGATGCTAGTGCTTTGGATGTGGGTGTCTTCAAGATGTTTTGAACTTGTTCTTTTGTTGAAAAAGGGTGTTCATGATGATAAGTTCATGTTCAGCACACTTGGTCAGGAGCAGGATTCCATTTCAGTTGCTTTTGCCAACTCCTTTCCCGATTATTCCTTTACACAGGTATGAGTCTTGTCCAACACATACCTTGAAATCCCCCAGAAGGATGGTCTTATTTTCTTTAGAGGTCTCCAATAAAATGGTTTCCACCTGAGAGTAGATATCTCCCTTAACATCCTCATCAGCATCCACTGTTAGCATATAGGTGCTCACATTACTTACCTGTTGGTTTTTGGTGAGCCTCAATCAGAGTATCATTGATGCCAACTGGCAGCTCAGGGAGGCACCTTATGAGCGTGTTCTATATAGCAAAGGCTACTCCATACATTTGAGATTCATCTAAAGATTTTCCCTTCCAGAAGTAGGTATATCCTCTTTTCTCCTCCCTCACCTTCATCATCTCTTCTAGTTTTGGACAAGGCAGCAGTATTGAGCCAATTCAAATAATGAGCAATGATAGCTGTATGTCAGGGTATGTCTACAGTACAGCGCTAATTCGAACTAACTTAGTTCGAATTAGTTAATTCAAACTAAGCTAATTTGAACTAACGCATCTAGAACTAAACGCTAGTTCGAATTAGCGTTTTGCTTAGTCCTCGTAGAATGAGGTTTACCTAGTTCGAACTAAGCACTCCGCTAGTTCGAATTAAGTTTGAACTAGTGGAGCGCTAGTGTAGCGACTATCAAAGTTAATTTGAACTAACGTCCGTTCTCAGGGGTGCCCCACTTGCAAAGCAGTCCTGCCTTGGAGTGCCATCACAGCACTCGGCCATCAGACCAGCTGCACTTGCCGCAGGCTGCCATCTGGGGAGAGGAGCCAATTGGGGGGCTGCAGGAGAGCTTCCACCCCCAGAAGCCCACAGAGCCAGCCCAGTACTCCCCATTGGGGGCTCGTACCCCATTCCTCTCTCACTTCCTTCCACTTACCCTTCCCTAGCCCCCCTTCCTTATGTACAAAATAAAGAAAACGTGTGGTCAAAAATAGAATCTCTCTTTATTGAACAAAACTCGGGGAGACTGGGAAAAGGAGGGGGAGAGGGGAAGAGAGAGGCTGGGAGACGGGAGGGCAAGTACAATGATCAGAGGTTTGGAACAGGTCCCATATAAAGGGAGGCTAAAGAGACTGGGACTTTTCAGTTTAGAAAAGAGGAGACTGATGGGGGATAGGATAGAGGTCTATAAAAGCATGAGTGGGGTGGAGAGGGTGCATCAAGAAAAGTTCTTCATTAGTTCCCATAATAGAAGGACTAGAGGACACCAAACGAAAGGAATGGGTAGCAGGCTTCAAACTAGTAACAGAAAGTTGTTCTTCACAAAGCAAAGAGTCAACCTGTGGAACTCCTTGCTGCAAGAGGCTGTGAAGGCTAGAACTAGAACAGAGTTTAAAGAGAAGTGAGATAAAGTGATGGAGGTTGAGTCCATGGAGTGGATTTAGCCAGGGGGTAAGAGTGGTGTCCCTGCCCAAAGTTTGTGGAAGGCTGGAGAGGGATGGCACGAGACAAATGGCTTGGTCACTGTCTTCGGTCCATCCCCTCCAGGGTCCCTAGGGTTGGCCGCTGTCAGCAGACAGGCTACTGGGCTAGATGGACCTTTGGTCTGACCCAGTACGGCCATTCTAAGCTCAGGGCTCAGGGTCGGGGGTCTCAGTGGACCACCTTGATTTTCATGCACACCTGTTCCTGGGTGGCCAGGTCTGGCAGCTCTCCTGGCCTAGACGGCAAATTTCCTGTGCCTAGTGCGGAGGTCGTGGACAAGGTCCACGATGTCTGCACTAGACCAGACGGGTGCCCGCCTCTTGCGGTCCCGGGCAAGCTCCCGGGAGCCGCCAGCCTGGTCCCGGGAAGAGGGGGAGAGCTGGGGAGCATCGGGTGGCTGGCTCGAGCTGTGCCAGGTGCAGGGTCTGCTAGCTGGGTGCTGGCAGGCTTGCACCTGGCACGGGCACGGTAGCCAACCCGTGCCCCTTTAAGGGGTCCGGGGCCACAAGGGGGGCAATAGAGTTTCCCTGGTGTTGGCCAGAGTGGCCACCAGGGAAAGCTGGGGAGGGCTAGCCTCCCACTAGTTCGAATTAAGGGGCTACACACCCCTTAATTCGAACTAGTAAGTTCGAACTAGGCTTAGTCCTCGTAGAATGAGGTTTACCTAGTTCGAACTAAGCGCTCCGCTAGTTCGAATTAAGTTCGAACTAGTGGAGCGCTAGTGTAGCGACTATCAAATTTAATTCGAACTAACATCCGTTAGTTCGAATTAACTTTGTAGTGTAGACATACCCTCACTCTGGTCTGTTACTGTCTGAGTTGTCCATCAGGGTACATACATTCCAGGTTCCAAAGTTGAAAAGTTTCTTACATTTTCAACCTCTGGGCTGGTTATTCTGCTGGATGCGGCTATCCAACCATGGGGAAAAGAGGCAAGACTATTTTTAGAACACTTATGTGATTTAGAATCATAAATCCTGCTGACATTCATTAGCTGGATATAGCTCTTGAAATGATAAACTGGGAAATAGTTAATTGTTAAATAGTTAATCTCCCTGAGGAAAATTACTCCATTTCATACCTCATCATTTTTTCCAAACTTAGATTAAGGAAGGCATTATTGCATTAGTGAACCCTTGATTACAGTATAGAAAGTTCCAATTGCTAATAAAAGAGACAGTTTTTATGTTTTTAATGTAGCATAGACTCTGGAACACCATTCTTTGTTAAGCAATAGATTCAGTGGTAAATTCTATATACATAGACTAGAAAGAGTCCTGTCTGTAATCATAAATATTTTACTTTATAGGTAAGGAGTCAAGGTTTTTTGAGATATGGAATCCACCAGAACATCTGACGATATTTATTGAATCACCTAGAACTTGTTAAATGAACTTTCCTTCTATTTAAATATAAAAGATCTAGATATTTGTTTTTGTAGTAATTACTCTAAGTACATTAGGGTTCTTTTGCATTAAAACTTAAATTGGTTTCTTTTCTGTTTTCCTTTTTGCATGATATGCAAGCATTATATATTTAATTGTAAATTTGCTAATGAGTATCAGGGAGATACTATTATTATTTTGTTTAACGAAACAAAACATTTCTACATTTGGGTGGTTTTTGGTTTTTGTTGTTGTTTTTTTGGGGGGGTGGGGGATTAGGAAGAGGGAGAAAGAACAAAATACAATTTAATACACTATAAAAAGAAACATAAAATAACATCAAGAGAGATCAGAGAGATCAGGCCTTATTAAATTTGACAAAGGTTTATATCAGTAACAGAATTCAGAACCACTTAAAAGGGTTTATATACATTTAATGTTGTTTTTGTCATAAATGTTTAAGAATGTTCCTTTTCAGGTTGACTTTAAATAGTATGTATACAGAATGATGCACTAAAATCAATTTGAGAGCATCTTTCTTGGATTATCTTTCTGTAGATTTATGTAATCTGGCAGAAATATTCAGCAGAAAAGCAGCTGGAGTTTATTTTAGTTCCTTCCCTTGCATCTCCATAAGGCTGATCACACCTCTAGTCCTTGTATTCTCCAAAGTGTTATGGCCCTATTCTCCTTTGCATCATCCATCAGTGTTATCTGGTTACACCACATTCACTTTAGGCATGAGGCTAAGTCATTGTTCTCCTGCATGGTAGGCTACATCTGCACTGCAGAGCTATTTCAGGATACCAGAAGTATCCCAAAATAGCTATTCCATGACTTTAAATACAATGGGTTTTCAATACAATGGGTGCACTATTCTGGCATCCCTGTAACTCTCATTCCACGAGAGTTAAGGGACATTTTGGATTAGCAGTTTTATTTTGAAATTACTTTGAAATAAGCTATGCAATTTGCATAGTGCAAATTGTGTAGCTTATTTTGAGGTAAGAGTGCAATGTAGACACACCCCTAGAGAGCACACTGAGGATTTGCATCCTGAGACACAATGCCAACACAGCTTCAAAAGGAGCTCTAACTGTGCTCTCAAGCAATCAATTTTATGGGCTGCCTGTGAGCACCTTATGTGTAAGAATAAAGGGAAGCAGAGGTGAAATTCTCTCTCTTTTCACTAGGGAGCCTAGTGCTTCCCCTTCACAATGACACATTACCATATCTTGTTTGAATTTAACATAGTACAGGTTGAACCTCTTAAATCTGGGACTCTCAGGGCTGGCAACTTTTGTGGTCCAGCAGGATCACAGATGTTACTGGACCAGAGAGCCCTGGTGCCAGGAATATGAACCAGTCAGGGAGTCCAGTGGAGAGGAGTCCCCCCATCAAACTGGTAAGCCTCGTCCCCAGAGAGTCCTGGCCTGACAGAGCAGCAGTGGGGCCAAGAATCCCTGTCCCTGTGGAGCCCTATCCCGACATGGCAGCAGAAGGGCAGCTGCAGAGCCCTGTGTCTGGAGAACCCCGGCCAGGCGGGGCAGTAGTGGGACTGGTGAGCTCTGTCTCTGTGAAGCCCCCATTCCAGGATGGCAGCAGCAGAGCAGCCACAGAGGCCTTGACCAGGGGTGCAGTAGCAGTGGGGCCACCAGCAGCCAGTGAGCTCCGTATCCAGGAATCACCATCTGGGTGTGGCAAAAGCAGGTCAGCCACAGAGCCTAGTCCCCGGGAAGCCTCATCCAGGGAGGGTAGAAGCAGGGCCATCATGGCTGGGGAGCTCTGTCCCCCTGTGGTAAAGTGAGGGGGGCAGTTGCCCCCGGGTGCCATGCTGGGGAGGTGCCAATTTAGTTCCCTTCTGCTCCCCCTGTTATCCCTTCACTTGCCTGCTTCTCCTCCACCTGCCGCTGCCAGCTGGAACCTCCTCCCCACCTCTCCACCTCCAGTTCAACCCTCTTCCATCTCCGCAGATGAGTTAGTGCGTGCAGGGGATTGGCCCCAAACTGGAGGAGGCAGGCGAAAATGTGGTACAAGCTCTCGCCCTCCTCCCAGAGTCGGGCTCAGCCATTTGCCAGGTTCAGGGCTCTGCCACGCCGTGGCAGCAGAGGGTGTGAAAATTTTGCCTTTGCCCCCAGGTGCATAACACCCTCGCTACACCTCTGCTGTCCCTTTAGAGCCCCAGCTGGCTGGTGGTAGCTTGCTGAGCCCAAGCCCAGTAGCAGCAGGGCTAGTGTCCAGTGACAGTGGGGCTGGAGCAGACCCAGCCATAGTAAGAGGCTGGTGGCAGGGGACTTCCCCTGATCCAGTAAATTCCCTCTCATTCAGGACCAGTCAGATCCCAGGGATGCGGGATCAGGGAGGTCCAGCATGTACTTGTTAATCTTTTGTTTCTAACGATCCCTGAAAAAAAATCAGAAGGCCGAAGCACTCATATGGAGTAGTTCATGTCTTTAATTTCTGTGGTAAAGTCAACTTGTAGTATGCTGGAGTAAATAAGTTATGATCCATATAGTTTTCAATTTTATTGTCACTAGAGTAATACAGGTGTGTCTTGGATATCATTCATACATACTAATAGAGCTGGAACCCATATCTATTTTCTATTTTTAGGTTATATAATAGTTTCCATTATAAAGATACTTTTTTTAGAAGCTTTCTCCATCTCCATAGTTTACTGCAAGCTTTAAATTCAGCAAGAGCATAACCTTGGTACAATGAAGTGCTTCTTACCGATGCCATGAAATTCCATCTAGATTTGGCCAATTGTAATCTGCTAAAAATGGCCATTTCCCACTGTGGTTTTCACTGTATAGCTTCATTTAGACAGCTTGAAAAAATTCCGGTATTTTGCACTTCACCCTCATGCTTCTATTCAGCTTATATTGAACCTCCTACAGCAGAGGCTCAGCTGCTGCTGAAGTGACACTAGTGTCAGGGATGAAAATGAGCTTTCAACTATGGTGATTTTAGGATTTTTTGCATTTTTAGAAATTCACATGGTAATATGATGCAAATTACTTTTTCAATGCCCAAATGTTTTTAAAAAATAGATTTGATATCCCGTGGGCTAAATGAATACAATACTGAGTTGGGGCCGGGGGGTTGGAGGACAACTATCACCAAATGAAAATGGATTGTATGAAGGAAAGCATATTCATAACATATGAATTAAGCTTTTAAAATGTGTAGCATGTATTTTTTAATTCTTTGGGTTCTCTAAATAAGAGGAAAGATGGTCCTGTGGCTAAACCTTAGGAGATATGGGTTGTTCCCTACATTGCTACAGATATCTTCTCTGACTTCCTCAAACCATTGAGTTTCTGGTTCTCCATCTATAACATGGAGACAATAACCTTTACCACAAAAACAGCCCAGATTCTAAACTAATTAATGTTTGTAAAAGATTTTGGGATTCTTAAGTAGAAGGTACTATGAACATGCAAATTGTCAACATCAGTATCAATATGGATAGAGAAATGTAAATGTGTGCATTGAACTGGCTGAGCAAGAGTCAGCAGGGAGCAGTGTGATTTATCTGAGGATGAATCTGCTGCAGTTTGACTGAATCTCAACTGGAGAGTGATAGCTCTGTAGAGTAAGGAGGGAAAGTTTCCAAGCACATTTTAAGACCCAGGGGGACCACAGTGATGACTGCTGTTCCTGGAAGCTGCTTGAGGTGGCTGAACTCAGATTTTTAGGATTGTCTGGGTGTGGTTGGGTATGTCTTGATCAAAGTAATAGACCTTGAGTATATGATGCAGATAAGAATCCATAAAAATACATAAAATTACTTCCCATTTAGTGACATCAAACTTCACAATCATGGACATTAAAATGCTGCAAGGCTTTGAAATCAACCACTGCTAGTTCATAGGCATGGCACGGTTATATGTCTTGTTGAACCACAACATTCCAGACGAGATTCTTCTAGGAACTTATAGCACAGTATTGGTCAGTGTAAAGTCATGGAATGATCTTAGGCACTCTTAGGCTATGTCTACACTACGCTATTTCTGGATATCCTGCATCTTAACAGCAAGTCTTTTATTTCAGGCTCACTATTCAGGCATCTCTGTAAACCTCATTCCATGGAGAATAAGGGATATCTCGGAATAACAGTTTATTTTGAAATTTGGTGCTGCATAGACAGTGCCAAATTACAAAATAAGCTATTTTGAAATAAGATCAAAATAAGATACACAATTTGCACAGCTCAAATTGTGTATTTTATTTTGAACTACAGTACAGTGTAGATGTAGCCTTAGAATCAATATTAAATTGTGTGTAAATAAAGACAACACGATAAAGGTCATATTGAGAGAGAGAGCTTTTTTGACAATGCTATTTGACCATGTCATTCTATCTTGCATGGTTAAATATTCTGTAAGGGTATGTCTACACTACCCCGCTAGTTCGAACTAGCGGGGTAATGTATGCATACCGAACTTGCTAATGAAGCCCGGGATTTGAATTTCCCGGGCTTCATTAGCATAAAGCCGGCGCCGCCATTTTTAAAAGCCGGCTAGTGTGAACCCCGTGCCGCGCAGCTACACGCAGCACGGGCTAGATAGTTCGAACTACGTAGCCATTCCGAACTATCTGTACTCCTCGTGGAGTGGCTACGTAGTTCGAACTATCTAGCCCGTGCCGCGCGGCTACACGCGGCACGGGGTTCGCACTAGCCGGCTTTTAAAAATGGCGGCGCCGGCTTTATGCTAATGAAGCCCGGGAAATTCAAATCCCGGGCTTCATTAGCAAGTTCGGTATGCATACATTACCCCTCTAGTTCGAACTAGCGGGGTAGTGTAGACATACCCTAATACACTTACAGGACTAATTCTCGAGTCTGCCAAAGATCTGATGTGAAATGGAGCACCCGCAGAAAAAAATAGACGGTGCTAAGCACCCACCGACAGCACCCTATCAGTGCCTCTCCCCCCTCCCAGAGCTTCCTGCCTCTCCCCCCCTCCTTCAGCTGTTCTGAGGCATACAGGATGAATTGGAGAGGACTGGCAGGAGCAAGGGCAGAGTGTGCTCAGGGGAAGGGTAGAATAAGATGGGAAGGAGGGGTGAAGCCAAGACAGGAAAAGATAGGGTGTGAGTGTGGCCTTCGAGTAAGGGATGAAGTCAGGTGGGACTGTGAGCGGAGATGAGTGAGCACCCACAGGCATATTAGAAAGTCAGTCATGACCTTTTAACCAAGGGGGATAGGGAGAACCCTGTTTAAAGACTGGAACCAGCAGGAGTCTCCAAAGGAAAAATAGGTGAAATTGATAAGCTTAAGCAAGCATATAGATCCATGGATTCCAATACCAGAAGTGACCACTCTAATCATCTAGTCTGGCCTATTTAACACACTCTATAGAGCTCCCCATCCCATACCTTTTAGAGAAATATCCAATTTGGTTTAAAAATTATCAGTACCAGATAATCCATCATGACAACTCATGGTAAATAGCTAAAAAGTTACAATAGTTAATTACTCTCTCAGTTAAAGATGTACATTTTATTTTCATTCTGAGCTTGCCTAGCTTCAACTTGTATGCATTGGATTGTGTTATAAAATACAAGGCCCATCATTAAATAATAAGTCCCCATCTAGGTACTGAAATCAAGTCACACCTTAACCTTTATTTTAGCTAAATTGATTCAAAGAGTTCAATCATTATAAGGCAGGTTTTCTTGAAGGAAGTTTGGTGGTGGAATGAAGAGACAGCTTGGTGTTAAAATTGGACCTTCTACCTTGCGCTGCCACTCACACCCCTTCCTCCAGAATCAGGCAAGCAAAGATGCAATAATTGAAGCCTCTAGCTGCAAGTTCAAAAGGCACTGCTGCACCTTCAGTAGTCAAAAGACACAACTGCTGCTCAGCTAAATGTGTGAAATTGAGGTTGAGAAGCAGCCAGAGAGATCAGGCTTCTAATGGCCTGGTCACATGAGATGTGTGACATTTGATGACTTTACATTTAGAGGCATTTCTGTTGGGAGGATAAAAAGGAAAAACTCACCTGAAGTATTTAAAAATTCATGCTTTTTAAAGCGAGTGTCTGACCCTCATGGTTGTAGAAAAACATAAGACAATTACCTAAATGCACCTTAGTCCTATAGAAAATGTCACCATACCTAGCTATCCCTCCAAGTTCCCCACTGGCAACCATCAGTTTCCCTGTGCCATGACTGCTGAATTTTGCATTGCTCCATCCTCAATGCTGCTTTGGAATAGGGTCCGTTGACCAATTTATACATATGAAAATCAACTCATTGAAATATTTGCATAAAATGTCATGAGGAGCCATGTAAAACTTGTCTTATGTGCAGTATGAGCTTGATTTTAATTTGGTGGGAGGAGATTAGATTGTTGGGTTTTGTTCTAATTTTTTTAAGCATAGTATTTTTATATTAATACACTAAAAAAGTAAATCCTTAAAAGCCTGACTGGCCTTTAAGATTTTTTTTTAAGTTTTTTAATTTTTGAGATTCTTCTAGGTTGAAAAAACACATTTGTTGATAAAGCTGGTGGTGTTGCAAAAAAGGAAAGGTGACAGGGTGGGAAGGCATATGTAAAATACATAGTACTGATAGTATTTTTTATTATAATACTGAAGAGTATTTAACATATTTTACTTTGCTGTATTCAACTTTGCTTGATAGAATACTAAATTTAGTTATACAGAAGCATTTCTGTTGGGAGGATAAAAAAACTCCACCTGAAGTATTTAAAAATTCATGCTGCTTAATTTGTCTTTGATTTGCATTTTATGAAAAAAGATAATGTAGTTATTTAAAGTATGAATTAATTTTACTTCTCTAATGTTTAAAATTCCCAATCACTAAGATTATTTTCTTTTAAAACTAACTGCTTAATGTGAAGAAATTCTATGACTGTCAGAACATCTGCTTGTACTCATGAATACCCTCCCTACTCCACCTTCCCCCACAAACAAATGCAGAGGACATATGCAAATGCCTATTACCTTAAAATAGTTTAACACCTTGAACTGCAATGGGATGGAAAGGTGGTCATCACAGATGAGCTCAGGTGTAAGATACCATTACATCTTACACTTTTAATTTATTTCATGGCTGAATTTCATGTGAGTTGCACATAAGTATGTAATTTACATCTTGCATCATACATAGTATCATACAGAGTAGTGTGTACTTGATATCTATGATTGTGACACATTTTAGGTACAGTATTTTAGGAGTTATGCCACTTTCCCATGTGGTATATGGAAGTCACAAATGTGGAAGTCACAAATACACTATTAAGCAGACATCAGAAACTATTTGTCTTCTAGAAGAAAAAGACAAGAAAGTCTGTTGTTTGTCTAACATCTTGTTCAAAATTTGTTTTTATTGCAGTGTTTAAAGACACAACTTCCCTCAACCAGTATCAAAAAGTAGATCTGGCTAACAAAGTTGTATGTTCTTTCTGTTGCATGGGTCTAAGACATACTTTTACTAGTATTTTCTTCAATCTTTTGTCTTCCATCTGATGCACTTCCCCACTCCCGTTTCAGGCTTAATACAGGACTCTAATACTTCATTAGAGTCTAAACTTGAATTTCTTATTTTTTTAATCCAAAACCAACAACACACAATAAATTGCAAAGTCTCATTCTGAAGTTCTATTAAATGTTAAAACAAGTTGGTGCTGCTGACCAAATTTGTACTGAGTTTAGTATTTTCATTTAGTACTTTTGTTTTATGTACTATTTTATTGTACTTATAATATCAGGATGTCTTGAAATGTAGTTACAAAAATAAATATAAATTATCATCCTATATATGGAATGGATTGCTGTTACTTTCCATGGTGATGCTATATTGAAAAATCCAAAAGAAACTGCCTTTTTGCCATTCTAAAATATGTTGTGATTTTTTTAATTTTCAATATTCATTTACATGATAAAGAAAACATTAAGAAAATTAAAGAAAGCAAGACTATTTTTGACAATGGGCCAAAAATAGAGTTGGCATAAGTGGGCACCTATCCTCATTAGCTTTTTTTTAAATTAATTCTTATGGCACTAATTGTGTTTTTGGCTTAGCACTAGGCATCCCAGTAGCCCCTGTGTTTTGTCCAATTGGTCCAAAGTTTCAGAAAGGTTAGCCCCGTTATTCAGGCTCCTTGTGTGTAAAATAAATCATTGCAACAAAAGTATTTATTTAGTGCACACAGTCCAGAGGGAAAATGTAGTATGCTTGAATCTGCTTCTACAAGTCTTAGAACCTTAACTGTAAACTTATTTTCTTCTGAAAAGTTTTTTTTTCAGCTTCACTGCAGCTTGCTCAACTGTGAAATAGCAGTCTGTTTTTTTTATTGAGAGTAAATTGCATTATTAAGCAAAATTAAACAATTTTCCATGAGTAAATAATTGATAAGTCATGCACTCTGCCTTAAAAGTAAGTCAAATAGTACTGCAGGGGAAAAACTGCAGCCACTCTTCTATGATTCTCTTTACATTTTAATGCAGATTTTATAGAATACTCTCATTGCATATTCATTACATATGATATCTAAGTGTGCTGACAAAACTGTTCCATTTACCATGCTGTGGATGACTAGATTTTGAATTAGATCCCAATATCAGCCTGTATCACAATATGCTGTTACATGGTCTGTTAGATTCATATTTTACATGAATCACCATACAGTTTTGAAAATAATAAACTGAGCTTGCATACCATGGTTCTTATCTGACTTGCACCAGTGTAGCTAAAGAGAATTTGTATTCAGGATAATATAGTTACATAGGTGTAAAACTAAGGTAGAACATAGAAGAATCAGGCCTACTGTGCTTAGAAATCACTTGGGAAATGAGTCTTTTAATGATCATGGAAATATGAAGGCCACCCCCTATAAGTTTAGAATTTGAGGTACGTCACCTTTCCTAAACAATTGTGTTTAGTTTAGAGTTGAAGTAACCAAGATGTTTTATGTCTGAAAGGAAGGAATGCATCTTTACATTGTGCAGTGTGTTTTTACTGTCCAGAACCAGAAACCAATTGAGCCTTGTTGAATTAGGTTTAAAATTACTGTGTCCTTTTACTGTGTCTCATAGCTATGTCTAGGGAAATGATTTTGTTTTCATTGCTGTCAGCATTAATAATCAATATTAAATTTAGTTAAGCATAAATTGCATCTTAGGTGTTCAATAGGGGAATTTTCAATGTCTTATTTTACACATGCAATTGTACTAGTATGGAAATTATAACAAGGAGCAATGATTTCTAAGTTCATAGACAGGTAAGAATATACTTGCAATTAGAAAAAGAAGAGCTTGCATTACCCCTGGAGCAAAAAAGTAAAACAAAATAAAATAAACTCACATAAATTATGTTTCTTTAGCAAAACTGGATTTAAAAGCAGGTAATAGGACTTGATTCAGAGTGAATAATTGTGTAACCAATGGCTTAAGAAGTGCTTTTCCTGATTTAGGCTCTGGCTAAGAAAAAACACTAAAAATGTGCTTAATTCTATCCCTATTCTGGTTAGAACTTAAGCATATGTTTAAGTTTTAATACATGCTTTCATGCTCTCCAAAATAGGAATGTTTTCCTCAAGTGAGACTTACACTGGTAGCATTGAGAACAGAATCAGGCCACCATTTTCTTTCATGTTGCTGTATTCAGATGACCTGGCCACAATAAAGAAAATAAAGCATTTTCATATTGATAGTTTGTTAGTTCTGACAGGGCAATCGTCTCCATAGTGCTGAACTGTTCAGAGTGGTACTTACCACATTGGATTAAAATGACTCATTAAGTCTCATGAGCTCTCTTTGAGCTGATCTGAATTCACTCATAGTTAATAAAATTTTGTCCCTCTAAGAAAATTATGAAAAAAATATAGTGACTAGAATCACACTATATAGGGCTGAATATATGTCCAGGCTAGATTTTTATTTGTTACACTGGAGTAACTCCACTTACATCCATGGGGAAATTAAATATTTTCATTAAAACTGATCCTGACATATTTTAGAAAGAAGGAAAGGTTTATATAAAACCAAGTAACCTTCTCATGAATTAAGGTGTAAAAAGTAGTAATAAAGATGCAACAATTTTTTCTTATTATTTTTGGATAACCTCCTCTGTTCCTAGTGGGATTCTTAACTTGCACTTCCTGAAACTGTTTACATATAAATAAATTTAATGCTGGTGAAATGTGCTGAGTTTACAACTCTGGAGTTAGTCATCCTCCCTATACAAAACAGGTGCAGTACAATGCAGCATAAGCTAGGGTTCCCCACATTGCTTCAACTAGTTGACTTAACTTTAACCCTGAGGTAATACCTATATGGAACATCAATTTTCATTTTTATTCAGTTTCTTGACTATCTATAGAAGCTTCCAGACAGGATGTCCATTAGGGTGAGTATGGTAAACTTTTAATTATAATGAACAGAAACCCACCGATCAGTGAACACCGAGTAGAGAAACTCCATAACACAGTAACAATTTAGTCAGCAATAATCAGTTAGTATGTAGAATCAAATTAATGTCCTAGATGTTTAAAAGAATCTGTATTTCATGATAAATCCCCCTGAGTCATTAAGTCCTCTTTTTATATTTTTTCTCTTTATTTAACAAGGATTTGTCCTTAATGAAAGCTGTTGGCACTGTTGTAATCCTTTGCTTTTTGGTTTTCAGTGTTTCTGATGGCTTAACAGCTTCATATTTTCCTGTAACTATTGAAAATTCCTTTTCAGTCATAAACTCACACATCTTTTCCTCTAATAATTTAACAGACACTAATTTCATTTCAAAAGCTGTTTTAAAAAATCACATGTCCCTCTTCCTAAATTAGAGAAGAGATTTTGTGGTGTTTGAGGTCCCCTCAAAGCCAGACTAAATCTGAAACGAAATACTAATACCGTGACACCATATTCTATATGCATTTCATAGAATCATAAAATACTAGGACTGGAAGGGACCTCATTTCTGTTGCTTTCTGACCACCATTAGTTTAAAATTCTCCCTTTGGGAATGGCATCCATCTTTAATTTAGACATCAATTCTGCAACCCTTAATTAGGACTTAGTTGAAAACATATTGATTGTTCTCTTGTTGGGACTCTTCCTCACTTAAGCCACTCTTTTCAGGGAGCAAGATCAGACATAATTTTGATTATTCATACTTTTATGATGTATTATTTGTCTATTTTTCCAAATCACTTTATAAGCAGATGAGTAACTCAAGCCTTGAGCTACTCATTTGTAATTCTGGTTCTCTGAAAGCAGCATTTCTATTCTCCTATCAACCTCTCCAACCAATTTTGTATGTGTGTACTATTTTCACAGACTGAGCCTTTTTTATTAATGTAAAGAATTCATAGAATTCTCACAAATGGTCATTTCTTACTTTTTTGAATACAGAATACTTTTTCTGAGAATTTGCAAGTAATTCAGTATGAGTTCATTTTAACTCTTTCATTAAGAAATATTTGTTGTGTGAATTCATGTTATATTTAGATTTTGAAGCTTTCCTTGCTGGTACTTGGATGTTGCTGGAGTGCATTGAGGCACTGAGAGCTAATTCAGAATGAATCTTGCCTTGATTTTCTTGCAATGAGTTTAATTAATGAATAGAAGTCTCCTCAGTTTGCTCTGTTTGGCATTAGTTTTCTCTCTTCATTTGTATGCATGTGGACACAGAGTATGTTTCTCAGACCTGAATAAAATCACTGTGTAAATATGAAAGCTTGTCTCTTTCAGCAATGGAAGTAGGTCCCTCTGATGCTATTCTCTTACCCACTTGTCTATATTTAACTGTGTTAATTTGGATTTTATATATATATATAGAGAGAGAGAGAGAGAGAAAAAGAGAGAGAGAGCAAGATTTTATTCAAGGTTTGTGGCTATGCTAATAACTTTGAATTGAATATGGTCTGTCAGTCATTTCTGTAATCACTAAAGTTATCATAACCTTCTATGAAGAAATGTCTATAATTTTTTCCTCTGCATCCTTGGATGGGGGAAAGCAGGAAGGTCAGTTTTACTGTTGCTCAGCAGCACTGCTGCTCAAAATGAACTTTCAGAAAAAGGAAGGTTTTATATTGAATGCTTCTTTAATCATGTGTGGTAATGGGAAATATATAGGAGTGCAAGTCTGTCACTTAAATTGAAAGTTGTGTTACAAATTCTAACATTTAAAAGTGAAGGGACTTGCCCAGGCAACACAGTAAGTAATGGAAGAGCCAGTAACAGAACCCATTTCTCTTGACCCCCATTTTAGTTCCCTCCCATCAGGAACAGTAATGCTCACCATATACCAGAGGTAGGGAAGCCATGGCCTGGAGGCCAAATGCAGCCCCTGGCATGCCTGGATCCTACCCCTGAGGCTCAGGGGCCTCCCAGCCTGTGCTCCAGCTTGCCCCCTACCCCCGCATTACCCCACCACAGGGCTAGAGCACACAAAATCTACTAGGCTGGGGCCCTGGAGACTCTAGTGTGGGAGGGGATGTGGGGAGTTTATTTTTCTTCAGTAGGGGTCACAACAGAGAAGGGTTTTTTGTCTTTGCTTTTTGTTTTTTACTTCTCATTTGTGTGTGCCCCCCAACAGTTTTTTTCTGTAGGTTAGTGGCCCCCAACTCAAAAAAGGTTCCCCACTCCTGCCATATACAATAATTTCTGTTTGTATAAATATATATGCATCCTTTTACTATGAAACCACTTCCTTTATCATGTAATATCCTCTCCTTTCCACTTTATCAGGACATCACATCCTCTCTTCATTTAAATCCTTCCTAAAGAATTACTTTTTTCTGTAATGACTACAAGATAAAAGATGACATCAACAAAACAATAATAATTAAATGGGAGAAACTAATAAAAAAAAAACCTTAATCAGTCTTTCCTTTGTATATACTGATGTGTGTTGCCCACTTTGTGACTTACTTACGTTAAAAGATTATTGAGGTGGGACAGACTGTGCATTTTTTGTCTTATATAGATTCATTTTTCTCAGCATCTTTTATTTGTAGATAAAGCTATCATAGAATCTAGTGTATAATATTTAGGATTTTCAGAGTAAGACTATTGTATTGTACAATACTATAGTTCTAATCTGCTCTGGCTCAAGAAAAAGGATCATGTTTGTAGGATGTGCTCTAGTGGCTCTTCATTTCTCAGCAACTACCATATGCAGATCATGGTATGGCTGATTGAGCTATTTGGGTCAGGGGAGTAAAACAAAGTCTGTCTAAATTTCACCTCTTTTTGTTTCTCCATTGACTTTATTGGCTGGATTTATAAATTCTTCAAATTAAAACTGTTTGGCTTTCAGGTTTGGGATTCCAAAGTCTACATTAGCTGAGCCTTTGCTAAACAAAAGTCTTGGATAGCATCTGGGATTGAGATTGACAGAAATTTAGGTCCTGTAAATTTATATTTTGACACTTAACATCACATCCATGGGAAGTATCTTTTGCTGTTCAGTGTTGATTGAGGAATTAACACTCCACTATATGGCTAAACTAAAGAGGACAGAGCTGTCACTAAAGGTTTAAACTAAAGGGGAAGCAGTGTGCGCGCACACACGCGCACACACACAGATTGCAGAAGGAGCCAAGGCATGTTGATCCTGGAGTGTCTATCTGCTTATCATAGCTGAGGAGCTAGTTTCTGGCTGGGAAAGAGGAGCTTCTCAGAAAGAAAGAGAGGGTTTCTGACAGGTGCTCTCTCCTTTTGTTGCCTTTTTTACAGCCCTTGTGACTCACCTGTATTCATCACCAGGGAGCATGCCCAGATTTCCCTTGATCCAGCAGAGCAGCAGTCTCCTTAATTAGTCTGATGATTCATCACCTGGCTCCACGTGCTCAGCCTTGCAGTTTCTAATCCCAAATACACAATACAGCCAGTCCCTGAGTTGCGAATGGTCGAGTTATGACCATTCGCATTTACGACCGCAGCAATCGTAAACGTGTTCCCCGAGTTACGAACGCGATCCGGACTTATGAACAGCGCAGTCGCCATGTAACTCAATGGGGTCCAAGTTACAAACACTTCAAGTTACAGCCAAGTGTTTGGTCTGTAACTTGTTTGTAACTCGGGGAGAGGCTGTAGTCTCCACTCTCTCACACACACATTCATATCTCAGGGGAGAATGCAGTTTAGAGCAAGTTATAAGCAAGGTGGCTGAGAGTTACAAAAATTACAAAATTGCAAGGCTCAACAATTACCAGGCTTTCAGTACATTTCTGGACTTATAGCAAAGTTTCTGAGAGTTACAAAGTTGCAAAATTTTACAAAGATTACAACCAGTTGCTGAGTTTAAAAGGCAATGCCATTGAAACAATTACAAAGCTTCAGAGAATCATTTACAAATCATCAGTAATGAAGTGACTTAGAAGACAATGCCTCCCCTCCCTTCCCCCTGCCCTGAAGAAATGTAGTCAGCAGGAGGTTTTTCTCAGTCTCTATGTCTTGGCAAGACCTTACAGTTTAGTGTATTTCCAGAAAATTCATGTGTACAATCAATTACTAGCTTGGATGGATGCTTTTATGCAACATCTTCTTCCTCTGTACTCCGCTAGACCCCATTCCCCACCCAGAGTTGAGATAGAACCCAGAAGTTCTGATAGGGTCTCTCTGTTTCTGCAGAGTTAGTAAGAAAGTAAGAATATGCATTAAAATTGTAAAACTAATAGTGCCTTGCCACAAGATTCAGAATATGTTATTATTAGAATGTAATATTATTTGCCTTTCTTTTATCTAGGAATTGGGAATTAGCTAAACATTTGGTCCTCTCCACCAACTGATAAATTATCTGACAGAAAATTAGAATTTTCAAGTAACTAAATAGCCCCTCATGGTTAAATTACCTTCCAAAACTAAACCTGGAATGGTTCCTGTCATGGCTCCTTCCCCATTTTGGCATGATAAATGCAGGAGTGGGGGCCAGAAAAAGTACCCCAAAACCTTATTTACCAGGCTTTGGTATAAAACTTTCCCTCAAAATCTTAACAACCTAGATTTTGGGAATAAAATCTCTGCTGCAACCACCCAAATATTAATAAAGAAAATCCAGGGAGAGTCTACTTGTAAAATCTCACCCCTAAAGTACAAACCAGGACAATACCAGGTTAATAAAAAGAAAAGGGAAAACTTTTATTATCACCACAATATCCTTCTTGCAAGCATAATGACTATATGGAAAAGTAACATAATAATATACTCGTGGAGAAACTCCATGGGCCTAGAATTTAGTTACAAAAGAAAGCCAAAACATCAGATCCCATTTCCCAAACCATAAAATAATAAAACCTAACAGATTTATCTAAACTTTACCCTACTTACAGAAAGTAAAGAATTGTTTCTTGGAGAGAGAGAGATGTCTCCTTCAGTAGCTGGAGGGAACTCCCAGAAAGGAGGGAAAAAACAAAAATTCCTTTGTCCGGTTTGAAATTCCTACCTACATTCCCATTGGACACTCCACCTGGCTAGATGTAGTTAACCCCTTAGTCTCCAGGCTGCCAGCCATCTCTCATAATCATGATAGTTCCCATGGATCAAAAAGAAGTATGCACTCTGATCAATTATTTCTGCAGGGCACTGGGATTCCATGTCTCTGATAAAGGTGACTGTTGGCTGATAAAGTTCCTTTTTTGTTATTGATGACAGTATTGGAGTGATTTCCTGAGTCAATTCTTCCTCAAAGTCTGTAGGAGGGTTTCTCCACTATAAACGAGAGAGGGAGGGGGAGGTGTGAAATGAACTATCACCTAGAGGGGAAATGCTCACTATTCTGTTTTATTCTGCAACATCATCATTCCAAAGAAACAAATACTTTCTTTGCAGAACTATGTCTGGTTAAAAGACAACAATAGTACAAATGCTTTAGCAATATCCAGTGAGGGATAAGTGTCACCAGAGGCCAAGGAAGATGACCCTATCTTCATTTCAAAAACTTGTTTTAAGAAATAAAAAAACCAGCAATCCACTCTTAGAACCACTGAAGTCAGAAAATGAGAAGTTATTAAATCATAACGTGATGTGTAGCAATAAGCTGCTTCCATTCTGGCAGTGTCAGTGTTTAAGGATGACAGTGTAAATCCACTGAATGTTATCATAGAACTTTCTATAGAATTAATTTCCATTAGTATCTTTTGAACCTCTGACATATGAGGGGATTTCAAATTATGCAAATGGATTATATTATTCCCAATATATATTTTAAAGAGATAGTTTAAGTAGATATAATTTTCTGAACTACTAAAATAATTTTCCAAACTCTCTTCTTTCGCAAATCTCTGGAACACTAATTCACTTCAGTAAACATGCAGTCACTCTCACATGTTACCTTCTTTTCACTAAAGACCAACCCAAGTTTATACTTTTATTAAATGCCTCTGTTGAATTACATGGACAAGGGATTGAACATGATCACACACATACATCCATACACTCATATAGAAACAAACAAACCACATTTTGCTTTTGCTTAAAGTTACCAGTCTTTTTGCTTAAAGTTACAAGCCAGGTGAGTTAAATGTGAGGGGGATGAGTGGGGACTTCTCAAGACTGATGCTCCGATCTTGAGAAGATGAGACCCAGAGATTCATGCAAGACACCCCATCTTTTATAGGACTTTTCTCCCATTGAAGTTTATGTGTTTTGCTGTATCAGTTCTTAATCAATCCTCAGCTGTTCTGTGATGTTATCTTAGAGTTATTCTTTACTCTGATATCAGTATGTTGGTGGTTACTTCTCAGTGTTATTTCAAGGATGTCTTGTGTATAAAAGGGATGCTTGCTCTTAACACTCAAGGCCGTTCATAATGTTCTACATTAGTCTGCTTTGTTTTGGGCCTCATTTTTTGGTACCTTGACACCTCTGAGTCTTCCAGCTAGCTCCTCCTTCTACTATCTGGACTCTGAAACTGCTAGGCCTACAAGTTGTTATCTCTCCAAACAATCACATTCCAAACTCATTCACTGTCTCTCCCCAGGAAATACACAATTATTTCACACATGGGAAAAGGGAGATAATTGTCCATACAAAAGATATCAATTTATTTCACTACAAAGCTTCTATCAGTACAAACTATTAGTCATTCATCATATTTTCTTTATAACACAATCTATATTCTAATTACTTCTAAGAGCAATAGTGTGGTCATACTGAATCACAAGAATCCTTATGATCTCTTTCTCACATAATGGAAGGTTACAGAGCTCAAAAGGTTACAAAACTTGCATTCATATTATACTGAAACTTACATTTACATTATACTGTATTAGGCAGAGGTTTTACACAACATCACACATTTGAAAAATGAGTGGAGGAAGAGGAGAAAAAATATTTTCCAAGATTGTCTCTTGCACTTATGTTGCATTTTATGATAGGCAAGAAGATGTAGATCTGCTGCTTTTGCCTTCCCTGGCTGCCTTGCTGCAGCCCTACTACCCTTCAGACCCCTGCCTCTGGGGCTCAGCCTGAGAATATTTAGGCTGGAGTTCTCCTGGCTCACCCTGTTCCCAGCACGGCTCTTTCCATGGTATCTATGCTAGCAGGCAACTAGGTTCCTCTCCCCCCAGGGCTAGAGCAATGGTGTTCTCCTCTTGTCTAAGAGCCCTTCTTATAAGATGCCCTCTTTGGATGGCCGACTGGGTGTTGCTAACCCATCTCTGGTGGCTCCTGGAAGAGCCCTTTTACAGGGCTGCTTTTAACCCCTTTTTTTCCTGGAGTGAGGTGGCTGCTCCTCTTCAGAGACCATTCAGATGCTAGAGTTGATAATTCAATATGGATATTTAAGTGCCAAATATAATAACATTTTTCATGCATTAATATCTTGACTACATGTCTACTTGAATCCACTGCAGCATGCTTTCTCTTTGACCTTCATTTTATTGGCATAGAAGAAAGTATCTTAAAAAATACTGAATATTCTATTTCTGATCACACTGTCATAGGTGATTAGATCATTGTATGGTCCCTATGACTTAGCTCCCCATTTAGGCTTGCCAGATGCTTTCACCAAAAATCCCGAACATGGCAGGAAAAAAAAAAAAGGAGACCAAACTTGTTGAGAAAAAGAACAGGAGACAAAAGGTGTTGAGAAAACAGGACACCTGGCAACCCTATCCCCATTTATTAGGATTCCATGCTTCTTACTATAGATTAAATTCTGTTATATTTGTATAATTCAATCTATAAAATATGGTTCATTACTGTTTTCTGAAGTGAAATGTAAATTAAAGAAAGTTAACAAAATTTAGCATGTGTATGATTCATTACCACTTTAACTAAGAACTAAGGTTTACCCAGCAGTGCTGAGGTCCTTAACTCAAATAAGTTCTGTTTTTCTTCATTTAAATAGTAGTTGTGGGATGGGCTTGGGAATGAGAGATTCGGTATGCAGGCTGCTTCGGGGAAAAAGGACAACCCTCTTTCACCACAGCAGTTTGGGGCCAGGCGAGAAGTGCCTGTCTGGCCACTGCAGCTGCAGCTGCAGCAGGCACAGCTGGGGGAGGGTGCATGTCCCCGGGCTGAGGGATAGACACAAAGACAGACACACAAATTGACAAACTCTGTGAAATATATAATAGATAGCAGTCACTTTATCCACCACTGTCCCCTGTAGGATTATAGCTATCTCAACGGGGTTATAGCTATTCTGGTCTCCTTTCTGCCCTCCTATGTATTTCTGCAGTATAACTGTATCACCAACCAGACCCTTCCCTTTCCATTTTCTGAGAAAGATGGACAGAAAATATGGAAAATTCCAGACACATCCCATTGCCCTGGTACAACCAAAACTTGGCTTTGCTTGAAGTTATGATAAGAAGTTACATTTCATATTTGGTACTCCTAGCTCTTTAGTAGGATTTTGTGAACAAATGGACTTACAGATGGATTCACAGGCAGCTAGATGCACATTTCTAAAATATATAATAAAGATATATTCTCATAGACTCATAGACTTAAAGATCAGAAGGGACCTTTATGATCATCTAGTCTGACCCCCTGCACAGTGCAGGCCATAGAATCTCACCTACCCCTGTTAGAATAATCCTCTCATCTATGTCTCAGATATTGAAGCCTTCAAATACTTTGAAGGCCCCAAGATGCAGAGAATCCTCCAGCTGTGATCTGTGCCCCATGCTACAGAGAAAGGCATAAAACCTCCAGGGTCTTTGCCAATCTACCCTGGAGGAAAATTCCTTCCCGGCCCCAAATATGGCGATCAGCTAAACCCTGAGCATGTGGGCAAGACTCACCAGCCAGACAGACACCCAGAAAGTTCTCTATACTAGCTTCATTGACCTATTTCCCACTGATAATGAATGGTCAATTAGTTACCAAGATCATGTTCTCAAACCATCCCCTTATCATAGAACTAGAAGAGACATCAGAAGGTCATCAAGTCCAGCCCCCTGCTTTAGGCAGGACCAATCCCATCTAAATCAACCCAGCCAGGGCTCTGTCAAGCCAGGACTTAAACACCTCTAGGGATGGAGACTCCACTACTTCCCTAAGTAACCCATTCCAGTGCTTCACCACCCTCCTAGTGAAATAGTTTTTCCTAATATCCAACCTGGACCTCTCCCACCATAACTTGAGACCATTGCTCCTTGTTCTGCCATCTGTCACTACTGAGAACAGCCTCTCTCCATCCTCTTTGGAACCTCCCTTCAGGAAGTTGAAGGCTGCTATCATATCCCCCCTCACTCTTCGCTTCTGCAGACTAAACAGACCCAAGTCCCTCAGCCTCTCCTCATAAGTCATGTGTTCCAGCACCCTAATCATTTTGGTTGCCCTCCGCTAGACCCTCTCCAATGCGTCCACATCCTTTTTGTAGTGGGGGGCCCAGAACTGGACACAATACTCCAGACGTGGCCTCACCAATGCCGAATAAAGGGGAATAATGACATCTCTGGATCTGCTGGCAATGCTCCTCTTAATGCAACCTAATATGCCATTAGCCTTCTTAGCTACAAGGGCACACTGTTGACTCATATCCAGCTTCTCATCCACTGTAACCCCCTGGTCCTTTTCTGCAGAACTACTACTTAGCTGGTTGGTCCCCAGCTTGTAACTATGCTTGGGATTCTTCCGTCCCAAGTGCAGGACTCTATACTTGACCTTGTTGAACCTCATCAGATTTCTTGTGGCCCAATCCTCCAATTTGTCTAAGTCACTCTGGACCCTATCTCTGCCCTTAAGCATATCTACCTCTCCCCCCAGCTTAGTGTCATCCGCAAACTTGCTGAGGGTGCGATCCATCCCCTCATCCAGATCATTAATAAAGATATTGAACATTACCGGTCCTAGAACCGAATCTTGGGGCACTCCACTAGAAACCGACTGCCATCCTGACATCGAGCCCGGCCTTCTAGCCATCTTTCTATCCATCTTACCATCCATTTATCCAATACACATTCCCTTAACTTGCTGGCAAGAATATTGTGGGAGACCGTATCAAAAGCCTTGCTAAAGTCAAGGTATATCACATCCACTGACTTCCCCATGTCCACCGAGCCAGTTACCTCATCATAGAAGCTAATCAGATTGGTCAGGCACGACTTTCCCTTTGTGAATCCATGCTGACTATTCCTAATCCATTTTATGAGAAACAATCAAATTTCTCGTACATCACTCATCGTATTCACTCATCTTGCTTTTGGTAAATAAGACTAATTGCTATGTGAAGCTAGGCTTTTTAATATCAAGGAGAACAGCTGTATTTTTATGCTTCTACATAAGTTTCACATTCTTCCTTGGTTTTATTTTTTCTTGACTTAGATACGAAAATTGTGCATGTTACGCATTGTTATAAATTAGGGACACTAGGAGCAATTGGGGACATGTATTATTCAGAATTCATAGAAGGGCTTATAATGCTATTGGTTATTGAAACATAATGCAGTCTAGTGAAGTACTCTTTATCTTTGAGAACAGCAGATTTACAAATACAGGCTATAAAAGGCTCATATAACATGCAATAGATCACTGAACTGGAATGCTGACATATTGTCAACATAAATTTGCATATGATTTGGTCCCATCATGATACTTTTTAATATCTAGGCCTGCTGGTACCTCTATAGTTAGGGTTATGTGAAGGGTCCCATTAAATCCCTGTATTTTAATGGTGTGTAATACATCTTTAAATAGCCAGGCCATCTTAAAACTCAATATATAAAATATAACTTTTGGAGCATATTTAAACTCAGTATTTTAGACAAACTCATAAGTTATATTGAATTATAAAACTTTAGAAGATTTACTTGGTGTTTCTCAGATCCTTAACTCAAATAAGTTTTGTTTTTCTTCATTTAAATTATTTGTTCTGGGGTGGAGCTGGGGATGAAGGGATGAGTATGAAGGCTGTCCCAGCGAAAGAGAATAACTCCAGCCCTCTCTCACCACAGTAGGTTGGGGCTAGGTCTGAGAAGAACCTGCTCATAGATGCTACTGTTACAGTGGGCACAGTCAGGGAAGAGGTGTATGGCCCCTGGCTGGGGTCAAATAAACAGGCACACACATAAACAAACTCTTTGAAATAAAATGTAAATAGCTGTCCCTTTCTCCACCGGTGGCCCTGCTGGCCCAATGGGGTTATATCTATCCCAGTCCCCATCTCTGGCCCCTTGCTGTTCCCCTTGTCATTCTACAATATAACTGTCCCTTCTACCAGACCTCTCCCTTTCCATTTTATGAGAAACAATCAAATTTCTCGTACATCACATTGTTGTAGAACAACCAAACCCTTACCTTGTTTGAAGTTACGATAAGGGGAAGCTGCATACCAAATTTGGTGTCCTAACTCTTATCGTTTACGAGTTCTTGAACAAACAAACTCATAGACAGATGAACACACAGACAGACAGACAGACACAGTTCCTAAAATATATAGTAATCTTCTTCCTAAATATAGATATTGATATAGATCTATAGTAGTCTTCTTTCCAAAGCCACATTCTAACAGAGATCAGGAATGTTTATGTCCAAAAGAATGCTGGTTTTCTACCTAGGTGGGATTAAGACTTTTAGACAGTCTATTCATTCTTTTGTTTCTTTTGTTGATTTCATAAAAGGCCTGGCAATGTGAATGCAGATGATCTCTCACTGGATTACTTCCTGCATCACAATCCCACATGAAATAACTGATACTCCTCCACAAAATCTTCTAGCCCATTCTTTATGGGGTCAGGCTACATCACTTAATTTCCTGAATAATGTTTCTGTACTAGAAGATTGTAGGGCTACCATCTTGTCTTTAGTACATCACTCAACATGATGTGGTTTCAATGATTTCTAGATTGGATGCAAATTTTGGCAAAGTGATAATTCAGTCATTGAGAATCAGACTCCAAATCCATCTCTAAACAGTACTGCTTGGGGGATACCTCAGTGCAATACTACTAGAAGAAGAAGAAATAGTCACCACCTTGTTCTTTAACAGATGTTCTTCTAGATGCAGATGTGTTTTCCATGACCCTCTTGGAACCCCTTCTCCATCAGTGTCTTAAACTTTCTGCTATGGTTTAAAGGAATTGAGTGGTGTGGATCATGACATTGCCCATCAGAGTCTGATTGGTACTGCTGTAGGAAAACAGTGGCTCTAGAACACATGGCACGAACACACTTGTGTGAAATTACATGTTTGCACCCAAGTCTGGAAGAATTACAGTTACAGAACTGTATGGTAAACATTTTATCCACCAAAAAGTTACCAGCATTAAAATGCTAGAAATGAACTCTGTGTTCAAAGGAAATAATTTTACAAACATTATAAGGAAATCTTAGAGAAAGAACTAAGAACAAATAACAAATTCCACAGATCCTCTTGATAGAACTAACATACCTTCCCTAGCCCCTGGCTTGGAGCCACATAGCAAGAAATAGGATATGAAGGGCAGAGTCAGAGGAGTCTGTTTCCATACTTTCCATACCTACATGAGGACAAAAAACAATGGGAGCTAGCAGGAGGGTATTTTACTCCTATCAGCTTGTCTGATGTCCCAGATGAGGAACTTAGAAGATGAGAATACTTACCTCCTTGCTTCACCTATAACAACTGAAGAGGTTGGCAGCTAGAAAGGAATGCATTGAGAGAGGAAGATGTATGTTTAGTACTGTTGCTCTCTTCCCACTCCAGCTTGTTGAAAAATCGTTTATAAACATTAGGAGCAGAGCAGAAAAATCAGAGTCAGAAATTCAAAATAGAGTTAGCTGTCAACACAATCCTGTACCAAGTTTTTGGTTTTGAAGCCCATGGCAGAGACTTACTTGCAACTGCAAAATTAACAACTGTATTCTGTAAAGACAAAGGTCCAGATATAGGGTTTTGTCCGGCCTGGACTTGGGGCAGTTCAGGTTACTAACCTCTCCTTTCATTTCACATGGATCTTTCTAAGGATTACATCTGTCCCCAGCATAAAGTATACCAAGCTATTCTTGGCCCACATTGGACTGCTCCAGCCATTAGAAATACAAGAATGCCATGGTGGCGAGCCTTTTATCTCTCAGCCTTATTGAGGAGTGGCTCAGAGCCATTATTGTGGTTCTATCAAGTAGTGAGAATACTCAGGGTATCAAAGCCATCACCTTTTTAAACTGCTTTTGACACAAAAGTGACACAAATGGCTGTTGCAGAAGCCAAGATCTAGCCACACAATACTGTTGGCCCCAAAAGATAAGCAAAAAGAACTCCCTGCTGTAAGAAGATTTTCATAGAAATTGGATCAGAGGCTGTCGTGATATATCTTATCACAATCAAGATAATAACATGATAAACAATTTGTTGAGACAGATTATGCCAAAAACTTGATGATAAAGGAAGAAAGGAGTGATATTAGTGACTGAAGCAGTTCTGACACAGAACAGTAAAAAGGTCCAATATCTAGGCTCTTTTTTTTGCATGTGGAGCTTTATGATAAGAACAATCTGTACCTCATACTATGATTGTCTGTGGAATATAGTAAATAGATAAAAAAATTTGGAAGGAACACTTATTTTTTCATTCTTCCAATTGTAATTAATTGAAACTTTTTTATTGAATACTGAGTACAATTGCACCATAATATCTTCTGTGTTAATAACTACACTGAGTCTATAAATTTAAGTTCTCAGATTTCTCTTACTCATGTAACATCCCTTATCTCTCTCCCTTATGATGTGGACAACCTTTAACAGTACGTGTTCATTCTAACCCTCCTTTTTTGTTCTATATTTTAAATGAAATGGAAAATATTCTGTATGGCAGCATTTTTCAAACTTGGGTCACAGGTCTGCACTGCTTTGTTTACTTGGAGGCTGTGTCTACACTGGCATGAATTTCCGGAACTGCTTAAAACGGAATACTATTCCGTTTTCAGTTTTTCCGGAAAAGGAGCGTCTACATTGGTAGGCTGCTTTTCCGGACAAGCCCTTTTTCCGGAAAAGCGTCTGTGGCCAATGTAGATGCGCTTTTCCAGAAAAGAGCCCCGATCACCGGAATAAGGACTTATGCCCGAGTGGGAGCAGAATAGTTTTTCCAGAATAGCGGCTGATTTTGTACAGTAGAGCATCGCTTTTCCGGAAATTCAAGGGCCAGTGTAGACAGCTCGCAGCTTATTCCGGAAAAGCAGCTGATTTTCCGGAATAAGTGGCCCAGTGTAGACACAGCCAAAGTGTCTGTGGCCAAGGAGACTCACCACTCCCACAGCAAACCAAAGCCAATATGATCCATGAGGCTCCACGGCTATGGACACAGTAAGTAAACAAAGTGGCATGGGCCCTCTTGCGACTTGCCCTGTAGACTCCATGGCTCAAGTTTAAAAACTGCTGCTGTAAGATATTTATGAGGTTTTTATAGCTTCCAAAATGTGCAGCTATGACCAATATTATACTTAGTGCTTCAAATTTGCTTTCTTTTATGTCAGTGTATATAATTGTACTTTTCCAATGCAGAAAAATCAATATCTGCCTATAATAATAAATAAAAAAGTACTAGTTCTGTTTATCAACTTTAAAAACTATGAACTGACATTGGAACCCTTAACACCTTTTGCTGAAGATTTATTTCTTGTTATTATACGTCACATAAACTTTTATTTTCAGGATGTTTTCTGTAGTTCTTGCTCAAATTTAAATAACAGTATTTGAACTTCATGTGCATGAGGACTTTAGGATTTAACTCCAAAAGCTAAAGCATTTATTAAACACATTATAAAATGCCTAAACTATAGTATATAATTTAACTAAATATGCATCTTTTCATTTTAATAGGTCATAAAACTGGCTTTTGAAGAATTTGAACTGGAAAGAGGATATGACACACTGACTGTAGGGGATGCTGGGAAAGTGGGTGACACCAGAACAGTGTTGTATGTGTAAGTACATTTTTAAATATTTACGGCTTGATATTTACTATCATTCACATTGTTTTTCTGTATTCTATCTATCTGTCTATGATATATAAGTTAGATCAGAGAGCAGGTCCCTAAATATTATCACTGCACAGAAGTTCAGGAATACATGTATAGAAAGCCAAAAGAGGAATTTAAAAATAATGATGCATACATAATTCTTACCACAAAAAATTGAATAAAAGAAAATTCTGTTACATCAAACTGTTAACATTTCCAACAAGGAATACATATTTTCCCATGTGTTTAGTTAACATGTATATGTATACGTATATGGCTTATGTTTATATGGGACCATTAAAAAGAGATATATCACTTTACAATAAAATACATCAAATAATAAATTGAAAATTGCTGGAGGGCTAGACTAAGGGCTTTAATTATTACCCTGCTTTTTGGGTGCTGCATAGTATTGAGATCACCAGAGTTGAGCAACATTTTTTCAAATAGTTTATTTATCAAAAAATTCAGTTTTTGACAACCAGAAATTATTCACCAATTTAACATGACTCATTTTGGCTTAGAAAATTTTTTCCAGCAGCTATTTCAGAAAACTGAGTACTGGGGGATATTACTGGGATCTAACCTTTAGGTTAGATATGAGGGCACTTATGTGGAATATGGAAAGCCCCGTTTGTATTCTCCAGTCTGAAGCGGGGAGTTAAGCTTTGGTCTCACCATTACCACATGAGTGCTTTAACTAGCAAGGTATAAGCCAGTCTCCTCTTAATCTCTCTTGTTGAAGCTGTTCTACTATGAATAAATATATATATACTTATCAGGACAAAAAGAACAAGCGACAACAACTCTGTAACTTGGGAAGAAGGAAAGATGGGTTCAGATTCCTCCTCTGAATTAGATAGGGAGAGGAAGTGATTCCATATCTGCAAAGTGACTGCCTATTAATAATCAGGCTATAAAGTCATTCTTTCTCTGGCCCAAAATGTTTAAGTACAGGCAGTCCCCGACTTAAGTGGATCCGACTTACGTCGATCCGACTTACGTCGGATCCCTAGATACGAACGGGGTGAGGCAACTCCCGCACATGCGCAGCAGCATTCCCGGGGCTCGCTCACCTGGGTCCTAGGATCCTCCTCCTCCTCTGGCTGGCTCCGACTGGGGTCCCGCAGAGCTGCCGGGCAGAGGAAAAGTGCCTCCCCACGCCCGCTGTCCCCCCACCCCCCTGCCAGCAACAGGCTGCCCCCTCCCCTGAGCAACAGGCTGCCGAACAGACAAAAGCAGCCTCTCTGCCCCTCCTCCCCTCTATACATGCCGGGCTCCCGGAGCGCAGCAGCGTCCCCGGGGCTCGCTCACCTGGGTCCTAGAATCCACCTTCTCCTCCTCTTCGGCCGGCTCCAACTGGCCTCTGCCTGCAGCAGCTGGCCACAGGGACAGGGATCCCGCAGAGCTGCCGGGCAGAGGAAAAGTGCCTCCCCACGCCCGCTGCCCCCCCCCCGCGGCCTCGCATCCTGCACGCCTCCCCCCTCCCCCCCTGCCAGCAACAGGCTGCCCCCTCCCCTGAGCAACAGGCTGCCGAACAGCAGACAAAAGCAGCCTCTCCGCCCCTCCTCCCCCTATACATGCTGGGCTCCCTGGGCAAACAAAGACTCCACCGAAACAAACAAAGTGCTGGCCTCATTGTGTTAGCAAAAAAAGGACCCTCCTCCTAGAACCCTGGGTGGTGTGTGGAAATAAAGCTATTAGCTCAAAGCATGGTGCAGAGCTGTTTGGTATTTGATGAGTTACTCCTTTAGTCCTGAGTTTGTCACAGGGACAGAAATAGATGTGAAATCTTCTGAACAGGGGAACAGACAGCAAAACAAACATAGGGGAGTTAACCTTTCCCTATGCTATCCAAAACTAAAAAAAATGTTTGGCTAGAGTTTCCCCTACAATATGTACCAGTTCCGACTTACATACAAATTCAACTTAAGAACAAACCTACAGTCCCTATCTTGTACGTAACCCGGGGACTGCCTGTATTTATAAATACGTGTCTGAACAGGAGCAAAGGCAACCAAAATAATGATGATGTATTTAATCAAAAAGAAGGGAAAAAACATTAAAACCTCTGCGTCAGTGGTTTTCTAACTATTGGGTTGTGACCAGTACTGGGTTGTGGAATGTCAGGCACTGGGTTTCATTGCTGCAGGGTGATCAGGTGACCAGTACAGTTGCTATGTCAGGCTGACTGCACTGTGCTCAAGAAGTGCCTAGCTCCTGGGCGGGAGGGAGAAGGGTGTACAGGACTTTGTGCACTGTCCCTACCCCCCGCACTAGCTCCGCACTCCCTTTGGTTGGGAATCTGCTGCTGTCTGCTTCTTGGGTACAGTATGGTCTATGGTGCCAGGAGAGGCAAGACTCCTGCCTTAGACCTCCCCCTACCACTGCTGCACGGCAGAGTGGTAGGCACTCAAGCTAAGACCCTCCTGCCCTAACCCTGACCCTTCCCAAAGCAGAGTCCCCTCTTATACCCCAAACTCATCCTCAGCCCCATCCCAGAGCCCACACTCTAGTCAATTATGTTGGGTCATGGCATCCACAATCTTCTTCAACTGGGTCATGAGAAAATAAGTTTAAAAATCACTGCTCCATATTAAAGCACATAAACAGGTGTAACCTGTGGTGAGCTGTTTGAAATTAGTTAGGGTATGTCTACACTACAGCGCTAATTCGAACTAACTTAGTTCAAATTAGTTAATTTGAACGAAGCTAATTCGAACTAACGGATCCAGACTAAAAAACTAGTTCGAATTAGCTTAGTTCGAATTTTGCTAATTCGAACTAGCATGTCCACATTAAGTGGACCCTGAACCGGGGTTAAGGATGGCTGGAAGCAGTGCAGGCAGGGCATCAGATGAGGATTTACAGCGTGGAGCTGCTGCCTCAGGCTAGCCGAGGGCTCTGCTTAAAGGGACCCGACCCCCACCCCAGACAGACAGTTCTCAGGGGTGCCCCGCTTGCAAAGCAGTCCTGGCTTGGAGTGCCCTGAGTGCCCACACTGGGCACATCACAGCACTCAGCCATCAGACCGGCTGCACTTGCCGCAGGCTGCCATCTGGGGAGAGGGGGCAATTGGGAGGCTGCAGGAGAGCTTCCACCCCCAGAAGCCCGCAGAGCCAGCCCAGTCCTCCCCATCGGGGGCTCGTACCCCATTCTTCCCTCACCTCCTTCCACTTACCCTTCTCTAGCCCCCCTTCTTGATGTACAAAAAAAAGAAAACGTGTGGTCAAAAATAGAATCTCTCTTTATTGAACAAAACTGGGGGAGACTGGGAAAAGGAGGTGGGAGGGGAAAGAGAGAGGGTGGGAGAGGGGAGGGTAACTAAAATGATCAGAGGTTTGGAACAGGTCCCATATGAAGAGAGGCTAAAGAGACTGGAACTTTTCAGTTTAGAAAAGAGGAGACTGAGGGGGGATAGGATAGAGGTCTATAAAAGCATGAGTGGGGTGAAGAGGGTGCATCAAGAAAAGTTCTTCATTAGTTCCCATAATAGAAGGGCTAGAGGACACCAAATGAAAGGAATGGGTAGCAGGCTTCAAACTAGTAACAGAAAGTTGTTCTTCACAAAGCAAAGAGTCAACCTGTGGAACTCCTTGCTGCAGGAGGCTGTGAAGGCTAGAACTAGAACAGAGTTTAAAGAGAAGTGAGATAAAGTGATGGAGGTTGGGTCCATGGAGTGGTATTAGCCAGGGGGTAGGAGTGGTGTCCCTGCCCAAAGTTTGTGGAAGGCTGGAGAGGGATGGCACGAGACAAATGGATTGGTCACTGTCTTTGGTCCATCCCCTCCAGGGTCTCTAGGTTTGGCCGCTGTCGGCAGACAAGCTACTGGGCTAGATGAACCTTTGGTCTGACCCAGTACGGCCATTGTAAGCTCAGGGCTCAGGGTCGGGGGCCTCAGTGGACCACCTTGATTTTCATGCACACCTGCTCCTGGGTGGCCAGGCTGGAAGCTCTCCTGCCCTAGACGGCCACTTTCCTGTGCCTAGTGCGGAGGTCATGGACGAGGTCCACAATGTCCGCACTAGCCCAGGCGGGTGCCTGCCTCTTGCGGTCCCGGGCAAGCTCCCAGGAGCCACCAGCCTGGTCCCGGGAAGAGGAGGAGAACTGGGGGGCATCGGGTGGCTGGCTCAAGCCATGCCAGGTGCAGGGTCTGCTAGCTGGGTGCTGGCAGGTTTGCACCTGGCACGGGCACCGTAGCCAGCCCATGCCCCTTTAAGTGTTCCGGGGCCGGGAGGGGGGCAATAGAGTTTCCCTGGTGTTGGCCAGAGTGGCCACCAGGGAAAGCTGGGGAGGGCTAGCCTCCCACTAGTTCAAATTAAGGGGCTACACACCCCTTAATTCGAACTAGTAAGTTCGAACTAGGCTTAGTCCTCATAGAATGTGGTTTACCTAGTTCGAACTAAGCGCTCCACTAGTTCGAATTAAGTTCGAACTAGCGGAGCGCTAGTGTAGCGCCTATCAAAGTTAATTCGAACTAACGTCCATTAGTTCGAATTAACTTTGTAGTGTAGACATACCCTTAGTGATTTCAGCTCAGAGGTACCCACATAATCATATATATAGTAAGCCCGGTGTCTGTGAGTCTGTAATGCCAAAATGCTGGCTGTTCCCTCTGGGGGGCGCTGTTGCCTGAAATGCTGGCTGTTCCCTCTGGGTGGCCCGTGTTGCATGGGGAGTACGGGGCCCAAACGGTTGCTTGCACCGCTTGCTCCCCCGCGGCGGGGGACCGCGGAGCCCAAATGGCCGTTTGGGCATCATCGCCCTGCCCTCCTTCACCTTCCGCCGTGGCTCATGGCTGACTTCTGCACCACTCAGCCAGGCCGCCACGTGGGAGCAAGTGGTGCAAGTGACCGTTTGGGCTCCGTGCCCCCCATGCAGTACGGGGATTGCGGAGCCCAAACGGCAATTTGGGCTCTGCAGTCCCCCGAGTGAGAGGCAGGAGGGGGAGGAGAAGTGAAAGAGGGAGACAGAGAGAGAGGCAGGAGGCAAAAGAGAGCTGAGAGAGAGAGAGAAAGAGAGAGAGAGACCGGAGGCTCAGGAGAGAAGACCGAAGTGGAGGAGAGACCTGAAAATCCTGTGTTATGATGGGCTAATTGGCTAGTATTTATAATAGTTAGCAGCTGGTAACTTTCATCATAACAGAAAAAAGCTAGTGATGGAAAGAGGATTAAAACATTATAAATGACAGAAAGCTTGCAATCCTGATAACCATGCCATACTTCACACTTTGCAGATGTCAAACCAGCTAGCAACTTGCATGAGTACTAAAAAAAAATATTTTGGAAACCTGTTATGTCCCTTTTGAAAGCCAGGATAAAATTCCAACAGCTCTTTTGTGTAAAAAAATGAACAAAACCCAACAGAATTAATTTAGCCAAATATGTTTTGCTGTATTTGGCCCAAAGTTTTGAAACAAACTGAAAAAAGTCTGAGGGAAAACTAGGGTTTCATAGCATTTAAATAACAAGATTGTATGAAAAAAAATCTGAAGCTTTGTTTGAGACCATTAGTTGCCCAAATGTAATGTTCATGACTCTGTGGAGAGAAACGGATTACTTCAGGAACTCACTGGGAGGAGAGTATTTTATTGAACAGCCTTTTTTTAAGTCTGTAATCTCACTGATCGTAACTAACAGAAGAGTTAGTTCTGTGGTTTTTTTAAATCTCCCCCTCCCCATCACTTACTATCTCGTTTCTTAAATGTTTTTCTTCAGATATAATCTCCTGTATCTGAGCTGGTACTCCCCTCAGACCTGAATCTAGTTTTGCCCTCTTTAACGGACTCCCCCTTAGAACCTTTAGCAACAACTTCTTTGCCTTTGGTATTGGTGAAAACAATGTTTCTGCTTGCAGTTATATCCAGGCTAAGAAAGGAAAAAATCCAAGCACTGTTTGCTGATTCCCTTTTCCTGACATTCCATAATGACAATATTTCTCCTAGGTTTTTACCCTTTTTATTGAGCATAATTCTTTCAAAACTCTTGGGTGTTTTCATTACATGTGAGTTTCATAACTTTACTACATCTGTCACATCATGAACCCTTTTCAGACTTCACTGATACAGAATTATGAACAATGGTAATTGTTTTCTTGATGCAATGTGTATGAAATCAGGAGTTAGTGGGCTGAAACTCAGAACTTCAAGTCATCTATTTGAAAAAGAAACAACATCTTCATGTACTAGTTTTCCATAAAAAAGTTTTTTAAAAAATCTGTTTTCTGCGCTTGAATTCATAATATTGTTATAAGGATTATTTCCTGTGTTCCATCACAAAGATATTTTTATTTAATCCCTGATTTTTTTTCTTCTTTTCATGCACAGTTTAGAAAACTAATGGAGGTTTAAAAAACAATCTCAACCTCCCTAATAGTACAACAGCCAAGATTTTATTTTTATATGCATAGTTGGGAAACACATCTTAGTTTGTATTTGTCATAACAATGTTATTTCTGTTGTGTTTAAAAAGATAAAGTGAGAAGGGCATTTTTGTGGGTTGGTTAGCTGTTTTTTAGGGGTTGTTTGATGTGGTGGAAAGGGTTTTTAGTGGTGTGACATTACTACATTTACTTTTTATCAGTGGAGTCCTGTCAGGATTGGATCCATAATATGCTAAGCAATGGTCAAATAGGCAATGGATAAATAGTATACATAGTCCTTGCTGCAGATAGCATGCATTCTAATTTAAAAAGAGGATATGTCACAATAGAAGAGAAGTGGAGAAGGGAACAAGAGGTTAAAAATCAGAAAATCATATGCTTACATAAGCTAAAAAATATTCACAGGTTTTTGTAGGAGTTTTTGATTAACATTTTCAAATTTCTTGATCAAAATTGTAATGCTTCGCTTTTTTTCACTTGCAACCTGAAAAAATTGACACAATATTCACTGAGAGTTTGATGTTACTTATTTCTTTTGTCTATTTTCCCTTTTGTGTAGCCTGCCCCCAACTGCCCAGCTAAGTAACATTACTAGTTCTTTGGAAACAAGGGAACACATTTATCCACCTACTACTTCAGATATTAAGTCCTTTCCTGTATGTATGCTTCCACTACTTCACAGAGTCTCTGTCTACTAGGGATATCAGGGTTCACACATTCTCTTTTCTGCTATTGGTCCCTGCAGGCATCAGGTACAAGACAGCAGAAAGTCAATTACATAACTTTTACCCTGATATCTCTGTGATTTGCAGCAAAATAGGTGTCAGTGGTGGCCTGCTGACTACATAAATTAATCTTTCAAATCTTGTTCTGAAAAAGGACATAATCATGATTTGTAATGTAATTTAAATTGACATAGCAATTATCTGTCGGGGTGGGGGGCTTTCACCTGCTTTTACTTAGGTAGCATTTTACACTCTTTTTACACTCACTTTGCAAACATATAAAACATTATACAGGTGCAATCAGGTCCATAAATCATAGTACCTATTACAGAAATTCATTCTCTTCTAAGGAGAATGCTCTTGTTGTCCGCTAAGGAATATTTTTTAGTTTGTTGAACTCCTGTGTATTTTTCTGATGCTGAGATAGTGGTAATGATGAAATCAAACCAAAAGAGTAACTTTAAAACCAAAACAAACCTTGAAATATTTATTCTGTGGCATTTATTCCTCTCTTACACTCCTTATCCCCTAGAATTAACTTTCTCCTCATTGTTAAATGACATTAGCAGTAATGAGAACACAAGGGAAAGAATCAGATCTCTTGGGATACATCTACACTGTACAATTATTTCGAAATAAGCTATTCCAGAATAGTTATTCCAAAATAACGTATTTAGAAATAGCATATCTACACTGTAGGGAAGCCTCAAAATTAGTCTGAGGAAGGCTTCCCTAATGTAGCTGTGCTATCTCGATTTAGAGCCCCAGGAGGAATAACTTAGAATGGCCCTGGTGAGGGGCTATTTTGAAATAGCAAAAGTGGAGCGTCTATACACGCCTTATTTTGAAATAGCTATTTTGGAATAGGTGTTATTCTTCATAGAATGAGGTTTATAGAAGTCAAAATAAGCCACCCGTTATTTTGAAATTATTTCAAAATAATGGAATTGCTGTGTAGATTGTCGCATACAGGCAGTCCCCGAGTTACGCGGATCCGACTTATGTCGGATCCGCAGTTACGAACGGGGCTTTTCTCACCCCGGAGGACTGGAGCGACGGGACGCCCAGATGTGCTGCAGTCCCGCCGCCCCTATCCTCCGGGGTGAGAAAAGCTGCTCCCCGTCTCTCTGGTCTGCAGGGAGACGGGGAGCAAAGCCTTGGAGCACGCCCGCAGCGGGACAGCCCGGGGGCGCCTGGGCTGTCCCGCTGTGGGCGTGCTCCAAGGCTTTGCTCCCCGTCTCTCTGGTCTGCAGGGAGACAGGGACCAAAGCCTTGGAGCAAAGCCATGGAGGACGCGGGCGGTCCCACCACTCGCGTCTCCCTGGTCTGCTGGGGGGGGTGCAGTTAGTGCCCCCCTCCCTTCCCAGCAGACCAGGCTTTTCTTGCCTACACCTGGGGTAGAGCAGCTGGGGCGCTGCCGGGTTGGTCCCGCAGCGCCGCTCCTCAGTGCTATTGTACCAACCCGGCAGCACCCCAGCTGCTCTGCCCCAGGCGTCCTGATTCAGCTGCTGCTGGTCAGTTTCAGCAGTGGCTGAATCAGGATGCCTGGGGCAGAGCAGCTGGGGGTGCTGCTAGGTTGCTCCAGTAGCGCCGAGGAGCGGCGCTACTGGAGCAACCCAGCAGCACCCCAGCTGCTCTGCCCCAGGTGTCCCCAAATCAGCCGCTGCTGAAACTGACCAGGGGCTGACTACAGGAAGCCCAAGGCAGAGTTGCTCTGCCCCGGGCTTCCTGGAATCAGCCGCTGATCAGTTTCAGCAGCAGCTGACTTGGGGACGCCTGGGGTTCTTAAGTTGAATCCGTATGTAAGTCAGAACTGGCGTCCAGATTCAGCCGCTGTTGAAACTGATCAGTTTCAGCAGCGGCTGACGCCAGTTCCGAGTTACATACAGATTCAACTTAAGAACAAACCTACAGTCCCTATCTTGTACATAACCCGGGGACTGCCTGTAGTTATTTCAGAAGAATGGCCATTATTCCAAAATAACTTTGCTGTGTAGACACACTCTTGTGTAATATTTCATGTTATGATTTCTGGTTACTTAGTACTTGCATGGGATCGTTCTGTATGAAAAGTGTATAAAGTGGATTTCCGACTTTGTAGTACACACAATTTTGAGTCTGCTTTGCCTTCAGTGTATATAATAATTCCTTTTGCTGCCTGCCAAGAAATATTTCATCTTGTGTTAGTGAAGATCCATCTATGTTCTTGATTGATGATTGCAAGTATTTTTTCTATGAAAGCTTTCCAAATTCTTTTCCAATCAGAGTATTGTTTAGGGCCTCAGGCAAGCCTAGACACATACACCTTCAAATTAAATGTTTTTCCAAAATAACTGATTTAATATTTCCCTTTTTAAAATATATACATTTGACCCATTTGCCAGTCTACTGTGGGTTCTTTGACTCTAGAAAAATATGTTTTTAGGAAGAGACCAATCATTCTCTGATTAGGGCTGAACTTTCGATAAATCCACTAATTCCCTCAATACTAGTAGGATCTAACCAGTCATCCCATATTTGCACTCTCTTAGTACATAACATTCTGTTGATTTCACTTATATTTTTTCTGAATCAGCTCTTTCTCAAGACTTTTTTGCTATGAGAAGGTTAAAGACATTTTTTCTGCTTGGACGTATCAGAACTACTCTGCAATTGGACAGTTTCTCAAAATGCTTGATGTAAAAAAAAATCTTTGTGCCTTCAGTACCTCTTTAGGCCATATTCTACCATTTTCCTCCCTATCTCTATTTTGATGGGAATTAAAAAGCAACCTTTCTGAAGGTAAGATTTATACTCAGCATTCAACTGTAGTGTTAGCAATAGGCCTCTGGGTCTAGACAATAGGAAGTAAAAACAACTGCACCAACAACAAATTACTCTACATATGGAAAACCAGCTTATAAGTTAGGCAGTTAATGGCAATGTCAAAATGCTGTGGGCAATAGTTGAAATGGCAGAGAAACAAATAAATCTATAAATTCATCTATGTCATCAAAATAAAAAAGTAGATAGTCTGACAAGAGTACAAGTAAAACCCCGCAAAGATTTTCATCTACTTTCTGACTGCAAAGTTTCTAGAAACACAGTCAGGTTTCTTCAAAGTATGATTAAACTTATCTAGTTGGACTTTGGGAATAAAAGTGTTTTTTTTTCCGTATGTAGGCTCATGTACAAAATCTGAGCATTAATTTTCCAAAGGCAGTAAATGCCAGTCTTTCATTCCTAGAGAAGATTCCTCTTCAGTCTTCTGAATAGTGGAAATTGTCCAGAAAGACTATCTCACAGAACTTAAACAATTCTCTGTAGTTATATTTACACAGACTATGAAAGTATCTTTCCTGCATCTATTGAAGACAGGAACCCAATCCCTAAGGCTGTGTCCAGACTCCATGCCTCCGTCGACGGAGGCATGTAGATTAGCCAGATCGGAAGAGGGAAATGAAGCCGCGATTAAAATAATCGCGGCTTCATTTAAATTTAAATGGCTGCCCCGATCTGCCGATCAGCTGTTTGTCGGCAGATCGGGAGAGTCTGGACGCGATGCCCCGACAAAGAAGCCTTTCTTCATCGACACAGGTAAGCCTCGTGAAACCAGGTTTACCTGTGTCGATGAAGAAAGGCTTCTTTGTCGGGGCATCGCGTCCAGACTCTCCCGATCTGCCGACAAACAGCTGATCGGCAGATCGGGGCAGCCATTTAAATTTAAATGAAGCCGCGATTATTTTAATCGCGGCTTCATTTCCCTCTTCCGATCTGGCTAATCTACATGCCTCCGTCGACGGAGGCATGGAGTCTGGACACACCCTAAGAGAGACTGAGCAATCATAACTTGATATTTTTAATTGTTTATTCCAAAAATTCCACTTGTCTAGTGTTGTTCTAATGTTTACCAAAAGAAAACAACAAACAAATAAAAACATGCACTTTACTGGTCTTGCATCAACTATCAGCATAATAGCCATGAGAAAGTGTCTTTCATGTTAGCTGAAAAAAAGCATCCTAACTAAAGGAAATACTTGGTGAGCCTCTACTAGATCAGACATTATTTACACCAAAAATGAACCAGTGAATGGATCATTAGAACTGACAATTCAAGGTATTAATTAAAACAAGAGATGTGAACAAACAAGGTTTCATGTACAAATAAAGAATCTATGAATCTCTTGATTCACTCAAATTCAGTTACTGGATTTATGAATCTCTTACATGCATCTATTCAGTTACTGTGGTGGTAAGCCTTACAGAAAATTCACATAGATAGAAAGGCTTTTTTTGAATGACACTTCAAAGATTCCTTATATTGTATTTTGGCATCCTAGTTCACAGTGCTCCCAGTCTTCTAATTTTTAATACCAGGAAAACAGATTCTAATGAACTGTCAGAATTTTGAACAGTAGTGACACCTACTGGAAATGCCTTTAGATTATGTCTGCATCTGCACTGAAAAGAAATAGGGTTCAAACCCTAGATCTCAGCTTGATTTAGGTTTGTACCCTCAATGGTCAAAGGGTCCTAGAACCCAAAGTTTGAATTTGAGATTTTTACGTAAATGGAAGAAGAATTTGGGCTCAAGCCTGAATGTGAGCCTAAGCCTGCACTTCCCTTACAGTGTAGATCTACTCTAACGGGCTTACATCTCATCTCTTGTTGAACAAGGACAATAGGTATTCCAAAACAGTGTCATGTGTATCACTTGACTGGAAATCAGGACCATCCATCTAGCCAACATCTAAATTCAGAATTCCTTATCAAATTGCTGCATTGTAGTTCAGACTATAATGTTGTCAGACAACATGAAAAAGGAGAGCAAGATGAACCAGTGCTTACAAGGTATTTCTCTCTTTTCCCTCAAAGCCGTACAGAAAAAATTAGATAGAGTTCTGTATATCAAGAAATAAATGTGCCAGCGTGAACACAATAAGAAATTAATATAAACTGCCCATCAACATGTACAGGCTCAAAATTAGGCAAAGGTTTCTAACTACAAGGCTATATGTACACTACAGATTTTTTTTGGAAAAACATGTTTTTCTGAAAAAAACTTCACTTACATCCACACAGCAATTGCATTCTTTCAAAAAAATTGAAAGAACAGAGGGTTTTCCCGACATTCCTCTTTCTATGAGGAAGAAGCCTTTTTCCATAAAGAGCTCTTTTCTGCATAAAGCCAGATAATACCCATGTGAATCCTTTAAAGTGGTCGTGCAAGTTCACTGCCTTAATGGAAATTGCACTTGCTTATTCTAAAGATGAACTCAGTATGATAGATGTCTTTGAATAAAAAAGACAACATTTTTAAAGGTATCCACTTATTCTGTACTAGAAAAAAAAGAATCACCTTCAGAAGCACAGAAAATTGATGTTTATTTCTAGAAAATGTTTAACTTCTTCAAAAATATGTATCCTTCACATCCAAAGTCGCTATCTTGGCAAAGTCTTTACTTACAGAGCTGCAGTGATTCCATATGTCATATATATATATATATTAGTATTTTGGGGAATATTCTAAAACATCCTAGATATGGGGGCTTAACCTCCTGCCATAAGCAAGATTGCTCTGATTCTGCCTTCTAATAAAAAAGACTGTGTACTGAAAGTACCCTTGATAGGCATGGATACTAGCAGAAAATAAATGATCAGGTAAGAAAAATATTTTTAAATATTTTAATTTTTCACATCTGCACAAGTAAATACAAGTTATAGAAATACATAAAACATAACTAAATTCACATACTTATTTTGAAAGTGAAATGGCAAAGCCATGTAGATAGACATCTAATATTTCATAAAAGTCGTCATATTTGAGATCTGGCAGATCAGTTAGGAAAGTAATATGAAGCATCAAAGCCCTAAACCATTTCAGCAATTTACTCTCCGCAAACCCATAAAAGATCAAATAATCTGAGGAATACTAGCAAGAGAACTGTGATGATGAAGCACAAGAAGAAAGGTAAAGTTAGGGTTGATGGTACAAGTAATAGAAAAGGTGTGGAAGTATGAAACCCAATGCTTGAAGACGCCAAGCACCACAGACAGAGCCAAAAGTGCAAGCTTCATGGATACTTTTCAAACACACCGTAATAGAAGCCCAACTTAAATGTATACCCCAAATTAAAAAACATAGTAGAAGAACTAAAAAAGAGCCACCATGGTTTAACAACCATGTAAAAGAAGAAGTGAGAGATAAAAAGGCATCTTTTAAAAAGTGGAAGTCAAATCCTAGTGAGGTAAATAGAAAGGAGCATAAACACTACCAAATTAAGGCTAAAAATGTAATAAGAAAATCCAAAAAGGAGTTTAAAGAACAGCTAGCCAAAAACTCAAAAGGTAATCATAAAATGTTTTTTAACTACATCAGAAACAGGAAGCTTGCTAAACAACCAGTGGGGCCCCTGGATGATCAAGATACAAAAGGAGCACTTAAAGACGATAAAGTCATTGTGGAGAAACTAAATGAATTCTTTGCTTCAGTCTTTGTGGCTGAAGATGTTAGGGAGAATCCCAAACCTGAACCATTGTTTGTAGGTGACAAATCTGAGGACTTGTCACAGATTGAAGTGTCATTAGAGGAGGTTTTGGAATTAATTGATAAACTTAACAGTAACAAGTCACTGGGACCAGCTGGCATTCACCCAAGAGCTCTGAAAGAACTCAAATGTGAAATTACAGAACTATTAACTATGGTTTGTAACCTATCCTTTAAATCAGCTTCTGTACCCAGTGACTGGAAGATAGCTAATGTAATGCCAATACTTAAAAAGGGCTATAGAGGATATCCCAGCAATTACAGACCGGTAAGTCTAATGTCTGTGCCAGGTAAATTAGTCGAAACAATAGTAAAGAATAGAATTGTCAGACACATAGAAGAACATAATTTGTTGGGGAAAAGTCAACATGGTTTCTGTAAAGGGAAATCATGTCTTCCTAATTTATTAGAGTTCTTTGAAGGGGTCAACAAACATGTGGACAAGGGGGATCCAGTAGATTGTCACGGCTCAACCCCCTCTCACTCCCAGGAATTGTGGGGGCAGGGATGCTCACGTTGGATTCACGGAGCCCCTGCTCCTAGTTTATTCACAGTGTCGCAATATGGGAGTCATTGGGTTGAAGTAGCGGAACTTGGGCCCTCCCTCACTCCCAAGCTCCAGTCCCAGGATCCTTAGGGTAAAGCCTGCGAGTCCTTACCCAAATGGCGAGTCGCAGTTTATCTCACTCACCACCTTGTCCCAGGCCTGCTTCCTACGTGGCCTATACACTTTGTCTTCGGGGTCTTTGCCCCCGGGATGGCGCGGCCGCTACCTGAGTCTCTGTCCAGTGTCCTTCCTCATGTGAGGGTTCCCCGTGGTCATCAGTGTTGTAAGGTCCCGGCCCGGTCTGGTGGCTCGCCTGCCCCACCGCCAGGTCCCCCGCATGCCTACCTCCCTGGGTCGTGGCTTCAGAGTCCTTCCCGGAGTCTGTGGAGGTTCCGGTGCCCTTGGTTGCCCTCATGCCAGTTCCGGCATCTTCACCCGGCTCTGAGCCCTCTGCCGCCTTCTCTCCCTCCGGCGTGCCGGTCCGGGAGTACTCTTCCTCCCCCGCACCGGCTCCACCGTCCCCTTCCAGTCCTGAGCCGGCATCAGCACTTTCCCCTTCCAGCTGAGCCAGCACCAGGTTTGAGCGTGGTGCCCGGAGGAGGGCGCATGTGCAGCAGCGGCGGAGGAGGCTGCGCCGGCCTTGCCCTGCCAGCTGCGTGTGCGCTCTCGCGTGGGATCAGAGACGGCTCAGCCCATCACATAGATATAGTGTACTTAGATTTCCAGGAAGTCTTTGACAAGATGCCTCACCAAAGGCTCTTGTATAAATTAAGATGTCATGGGATAAGAGGGAAGATCCTTTCATTGACTGAGAATTGGCTAAAAGACAGGAAACAAAGGGTAGGAATAAATGGTAAATTTTCAGAATGGAGAGGGATAACTAGTGGTGTTCCCCAAGAGTCAGTCCTAGGATCAATCCTATTCAACTTATTCATAAATGATCTGGAGAAAGGAGTAAATAGTTAGGTGGCAAAGTTTGCAGATGAAACAAAACTGCTCAAGGTAGTTAAGACCACAGCAGATTGTGAAGAACTTCAAAAAGATCTCATAAAACTTAGTGTTTGGGCAACAAAATGGCAAATGAAATTGAATGTGGATAAATATAAAATAATGCACATTGGAAAAAATAACCCCAACTATACAAATAATATGATGAGAACTAATTTAGCTGCAACTAATCAGGAAAGAGATCTTGGAGTCATTGTGGATAGTTCTCTGAAGACGTCCACACTGTGTGCAGTGGCAGTCAAAAAAGCAAACAGGATGTTAAGAATAATTTAAAAAGGGATAGAGAATAAGATGGTGAATATCTTATTGCCCTTATATAAATTCATGGTACGCCCACATCTTGCATACTGTGTACAGATGTGGTCTCCGCGCCTCAAAAAAGATATACTGGCATTAGAAAAGGTTTAGAGAAGGACAACTAAAATGATTAGGGTTTGGAATGGGTCCCATACGAGGAGAGATTCAAGAGACTAGGAGTTTTCAGCTTGGAAAAGAGGAGAGTAAGGGGGGATATGATAGAGGTCTATAATATCATGAGTGGTGTGGAGAAAGTGAATAAGGAAAAGTTATTTATTTGTGCTCGTAATATAAGAACTAGAGGCCACCAAATTAAACTAATAGGCAGCAGGTTTAAAACAAATAAAAGGAAGTTCTTCTTCACCCGGCACATAGTCAGTCTGTGGAACTCCTTGCCTGAGGAGGTTGTGAAGGCTAGGACTATCACAGGGTTTAAAAGAGAACTAGATAAATTCATGGAAGTTAGGTCCATTAATGGCTATTAGCCAGTATGGGTAAGAACTGGTGTACCTAGCCTCTGTTTGTCAGAGGGTGGAGATGGATGGCAGGAGAGAGATCGCTAGATCAGTACCGGTTCAGTTCACTCCCTCTGGGACACCTGGCATTGGCCACTGTCAGCAGACAGGGTACTGGGCTGGATGGATCTTTGGTGGCCATTCCTATGTTCTTATGTTCAAATATTACAAAGCCCTCAACCCAGCCTCTAATTTTGTAGGTACAAAACACACGTAATGCTTTTTTAGGTGGCACTCTAACAGATTTGCATGCAAAATCAAGGATCTAAATTTCTGCCTAGAAGCATGCATTCGCAGATAATGATATGCATGAAATTAGAAGTCATTTAAAAAATGATCACAAAACATTTTTTTAAAGCTATGGAACTAATGTACTGCAGTATCCTTTGATGAGCATTTGAGGTTTTGCCTAATTTCAGTTATCTTATTTAGCTTTTTATTTGGGTTTATGCATGTTTTCCATGTAAAATTGCTTAGGTTGCTCTATTTTACATATAACTTCGGATGTTCTAGTAATTAATATGTAAGTGGAGTCAAAACGAAGTCATACAAACTAGTCAACATGATTTAATTGGTTGCATTAAAATATTCTTTTTCACAAACTATACCTGATATGGGGTGTTTTTTTGTTTATTTTTTGGGGTTTTTTTTTTACAAATTTGATCATTATTATTGTTCAATGAATAGTTTTCAAGAATTTACATGAGCTATGGATTGTCTCTGAATAGTTTAAACTGCCTGTCCACTTCTGTTTCTGTTTAATATGAATTTAATTTATAGATTAAATAAATCTCAACTGTGGACCAAATTTGCTGTCACACCAACAGAACTGTATTGCTTGTTGTATTTGTTGAAAAGCAAATAATTCAGAAGGGAAAATAGAATGAATCACACCAAATTTTAATTAATAAAATGTATACGTTTTATGCCATTCAGACACCCATGAATAAATACATTATGCTTGAGCATTGATCTTTAAATCTCTATTCTGAGATGTATGTTGGGCCTAATCCAGCCCTGGTATATTCAGGAGCATCTCCACTGAAGTCAGTTTGGTCTATTATGGTTTTGAAACAATTAATTTTTGGTAAGGTCTCCCATTGAAAATATTATTCTGTCATTTCAAAAATATATATAAAAAATTGGTGAAACTCTGAGTGTTCTAATATTTACTAAGGAAAAGCTGTTCATAACTGTAGTTCAGTTTCAGTAATACAGTTTTTCCTGTTCTGATTCTGAGATCCTTGGTTTTAAGCCTGTAATGAAAATTTCTTGGAATTCAGCCTTGCCCATTTTGATAAGAATTTTATTTCCTTAGAGGAAACTTGTCATTTTTATTGTTACATTGAAGTGTTCAAGAATGTACATATATATAAAAACTGCACATCATGCCATAAAATTTCATTGTTTTACTTACTACATGTTTCATGAAAGCAGTGGCCATTAAAAAGTCTATATTTCCTAAGAGTTATCACACATTGCTATGTGAAATATCAGTTATTTCACTAGGGTGAATTGACTACTGCCAAATGTGGACATTTTAGAACAGTAGAATAATGTAATATAATCGTTTAAAATATCATTTTAATATAAAAATATATTCCCTGTTCATCTATGTCACCCATGCACTTAGAAATGACATTGTGGTTGATCATATCTGCAGGCTTACTGGCTCTAGTGTTCCTGACCTTATTGTGAGCATGAGCAACCAGATGTGGCTACATCTGCAATCTGATGATAGCATTGGCTCACCTGGCTTCAAAGCTGTCTATCAAGGTATGAACCAAATTAAATTAACTCATTTACATTCATAATGTAGGATCCTTTGATATACACCAAAACATCTATGTATTTATATGTACTTTAAAAGCAAGTTTGTATAACAATGGAACCTGTCAGTACTAGACCCAGTGGACTAATAGCTATGGCAGTGCTGGCACCAGCCACTTCCTGGTAGAGGGGCTGAGATGGGCCAAACAGAAAATTGGAGGGCTGTTTTCCTTCTCCCTCCTCCCCACGTGTTCCTGCCCTCTTCATGGCCCAACTCCTGACCTGGTCAGAGGCAGAAAGCCAGATCCAGGATGCTCCCATGTGATTAGAACTACCTGGGAGGGGGCCCATGGGTTCTCAGCCTGCCCTTGGTAGCATGTCCCAAAAGACAGGGACAGAGGCCATGGCTCTTCTTAGGTACCCTAGCCCCCTGCCTGGGTTGAATTTTTCACTGTTGCTGGAGCTGGCTAATAGACAGCAGCTGCTGCTACCTCTGTTCTACCTTCAGAGCTGGATAGCTGAAGAGGGGCAGCAGCAATGTAACTGGTTGGGGAGGGGTCTAAGGCAAATTTTAGGGTGACTATAGCTCTTATAAGCTTCCGGCACTGCCCCCAATCTAGTGTTAAGCAGTGCCCCACAAGAAATGTTGGTTCAGAATAGCTTCCATACTTGTGTGATGTAAAAGTGAATGGAAGTTGTAAGATCTACATTACCTTTGAAAATTAGATCACTTTTATTTAGGTTCTACAATGTGGAATTAGTTGCTTAACTTTGGATACCTAAGTTTGCAAATCCGGGATAGTAGTATACTCAGGGCAAAACTATATACAGTAATCTGGTATTAATATATAACATGTATATTCCCAATTGAACACTTTTTATGATAAACTGCAGCTCAAACTTTGCATTTCATAATGGATTATAAAAAAGTGGTATAATGCTTGATTTATTCCTGTTTTAGTTTATTGTAAGGACAAGAAGCAGTTATAGAGAATGCTCTCTTTAAAGAAATTACCAATGATACCAATAACTGTTTCTTGTCCTTATTGTAAACTAAAAAAATACAGGAAAACAGTAAGGGGGTCCTGTGGCATATATTTTTGGTAGAAACTAATCACAATATGTAGAATCATGACCTTTTGTGGGTAAAACTCACTTCATCAAATTAACTGAAATGGAAATAACAGAAACCAAGAGATATATATAAGAGCGGAAGAAGTGTTTGTCAATTGTAGGACCCATGTTAATGAGGCTAATTAAATGGGCAGGATGTTGAACCGCAGATGTTAAGGGCAGGAGATATTGGTTTTGTAATGCACCAACCAGCTGATGTCCTTGTTCAAGCCCAGGGTAATGGTGTCAAATCTGTAGAGGTATGTCTACACCGCCCACTTATTTCGAAATAAAACTATTCCAGAAGAAATACTCTGAAATAGCTTATTTTGAAATAGTACATCTACACTTCAGGGAAGCCTCAAAATTAGTCTAGGGAAGGCTTCCCTAATGTGGACGTGCTACCTCGATTTAGAGCCCTAGGAGATACTGGAGAGTTATTAGTTTGAATGGCCCTGGGGAGGAGCTATTTTGAAATAGCACCAGTGGAGCATCCACACTACTGCTCTTATGAAATAGCTGTTTCAGAATAGGTGTTATTCCTAATGGAATGAGGTATAGAGAAGTTGGAATAAGCCATCCATTATTTCAAACTTATTTTGAAATAATGGAACTGCTGTATAGACATTTTCATTTTTATTTCAGAATAATGGCAGTTATTCCAAAATAACGCTGCTAGGTAGATGCACTCTAGGGCTACGTCTAGACTGCAAGCCTCTTTCGAAAGAGAGCGTCTAGACTGCAAGCAGTACTTTCAAAAAAGCAACCCGCTTTTTCGAAAGAGAGCACCCAGGCAGTCTCGATTCTCTTTTTCGAAAAAGCCCTGATGCCTTCAAGAACGCCTTTTTTTGAAAGAGCACTTTCAAAAAAAGGCATTCTTCCTTGTGAAATGAGGAGTACTGCTATCGAAGGAAAAGCCGTGTTCTTTCGATTTAATTTCGGAAGAATGCGGCTGTAGTCTAGACGCAGGTGAAGTTTTTTCGAAAAAAGGCTACATTTTTCGAAAAAACCCTGCAGTCTAGACACACCCTAGGTGAATTCCAGTCCTGCAGACTCTCTCTCTGTAATTGGTTAGTGAAATTCTTTTTTAGAAGAATGGCTACTTTTAAATTCATGACTGACCAGGCAGGTTAAAATGTTCCCCTACAGGTTTATGTGTGTTACCGTTTCTGATGTCTGATTTGTGTCTATTTATCCCTTGTTCTAGAGACTGTCTGGTTTGGCCAATATACATGGCTGAGGGGCATTGCTGGCACTTGATGGCATATATGACATTCAAGGATGTGCAGTTGTATGAGCCCCTCATGTTGTGGCTTATGTGGTTAGGTCCTGTGATGGTATTGCTTTTATAGATATGTGGACAGAGTTGGCAGCTGGGTTTGTTGCAGGGATAGGTTCCTGGGTTAGTGTATCTAAGTTGTGTTGTGTGGCTGCTGGAAAGGTTTTGCTTCAGGCTAGGGGGTTGTCTGTAGGCAAAGATTGGCCTGTGGTCCTAATGTGCACTGGTTTCCAAAAAGTTCCCAAGGTTATGTGGCACTGGAGAATTGCATACCATTAGTGGTACTGTAAGCTTGAACAAGAAATATATTCTGTTTAGTAATCCTTTTTTAAATGGCTAAAGGGAGGCCAAGAGAAAAGCTTGAAAAGTTCTTTAAAATAATTTTTACCACGTAAGTATGAGATAGTTTCTGACCTTTCAAGACATCAGAGCTTCTGGAGCCAAGTTTATAGGAGCCCGTGTGGCCTCCAACATCTTTTGTTTCTTTATTTCTGAAGGTAGTTCCAGGTGCAGGATCTCTTGTTCTAGCTCAAGCTTTTCTATTCTACAATTTTTAATATTGTTAATAGCATTAGTAATATTGAATCAAGGTCCTGTCCCTTTATTTAAATAAAGGGATAGGCCTTTATTTATTTTGAAGCCTCCTGAGAAGATGAAGGATCCTTTCAGGATATAACGTACTGTACCAGGTTCTGGAGTTTTCACATATGAATCTGTTGGTGTTCGGGCAGCCTCCATGCTGAGAGCTCTAACAGTGCATGATCCCTGGAGTGTTTGACACTCTCTCTGCCAGTGGCAGCTATGATACTGGTGAATCCTTCATCTCAGCACTAATCTATCCTGTCCTTTTAGGTGACCCCTATTTAAATCTATGAACAATGTGGCAATATTGGCAGGAACTTCCACGTGACAAGCCTGTCCTTTTTCATCTCTCTCAAAAGGGTCTGGACCAGTGTTTCCTCTAAACTGTGGGGCAGTACCACTTCACAGGTGATTAATCAGCTGACTGACTGAGTGGGGGTTGATTAATCAACTGTGAAGCTGTGATGCTGTACATCTTAGAGGGAACACTGGTCTGGACATAATTCTTGATTCAAACTAGTTAAAGATAAGGAACCATGCTTCATGAATTTTCAGCAATTTTTCTGCTTCTTTTCATCTACAATAGAAGGATCAACTGCATCAGCAACAAAATAAGAAAGTTAAGGGGAGGCATTTTAAGATGAGATTTGCTTAAAGGGTTGTTCATCTGTGCATTAAACTCATGCACCTAATCTGCTCAGTGCTTTCCTGGGGGAATTGTCCTGACCTCTATTTCACTTACCTCGATTTCTTCACATTCTTTTTCACACCATTTTCTTTCTTTCCCTGTGGCACAAAGTAGAATTATTACTGATTCTTGGGTATTGAGTATAATACAGTGGGAATACATAGTCCAGTTTTATACACAATGGAAATAGTAACTCTGCTCAAAAATGGATTTCCCTCTGGCCATGGTATCTATGACTATTAAGGATTAGAAGTCCTGGGGCATGACATAAAAAGACTTTTGTTGATATAGTCTCACCCCCATGCCCAAAAGATTATTTTTATCACATCAAGAACATGAAAAAATAAATTCCATGTTCTGATTTTGCTTCACCTTTGTTCCCTGTGAGAGTAACTCAAGGTTCCTGACCTAAAGAAGAACATTTTTAATGTATCTGCAAATTAAATCAGATATTTTTATTTCTTTCTGGGTTACAGACACTGCTACTACACTGGGTCACTCTTTGGCTTTACAATAGCACTAAAATTGTTCTCTATGTATGTGGCAATAATGGCTGTCTTCCTCAGAATACATTGTAATATTGATAATTTTATCCCTAGACCTTCCGACTCAAGAAGTTGGTCTTATTCTATACCTCAACCCTCAACCATACATAATTCTGCCATATTCCTCAGATTGTGTTTGAGATATAGTTTGAATTGGTTCCCAGAAATATAAAAATCTTCTCTGATGGCAGCATATAACCTGATTTTATTGTCTATTCCAATGGCATCAGTTTTGGACTGTTTACAGGAAGATTCTCAGATTCCTTTTGTCATTCATCAAAGATGCCTGCCATTTTAGCGTACCACCCTATTGTTGACAAGTGTAAAATCTTCAACCAGAATACTGTCAGAGGACTCTTCAAAGGTTCTGCTTAACATCTTTCCATCATTCAAAGAATCTGTTTCAGCACAGAATCTCATTTTAAGTGGTGACAAAGTTAATTGACTGCCATGAGGAGACTTCCCTTTACTTTGTCACTCACCAAAGACATCCTTCTTGATCACAGTTACTTCTGAGAGAAAGGAGAATTACAAATTTTCATGGCTCATCTTCTCATCACTGTCCCCCACAGGGAAAAAGTTGCCTGCATCCTTATTTGAAATTTATACCCACAACGGTGTCTGAGTTTTACTTAAAGGCTGTATATAGACTGGCAAGCTTTTCCGCAAAATCATCTGATTTTGCGGAAAAACTTGCCAGCTGTCTACACTGGCCGCTTGAATTTCCGGAAAAGCACTGACGATCTGTAAAATCATCAGTGCTTTTCTGGAAATACTATGCTGCTCCCGTTCTGGCAAAAGTCTTTTTCCAAAAGAGTTTTGCGCGAAAGGGCCAGTGTAGACAGCATAGTACTGTTTTCCGAAAAAAAGCTCCAATCGCAAAAATGGCAATCGGGGCTTTTTTGTGGAAAACCGCGTCTAGATTGGCCATGGACGCTTTTCCGCAAAAAGTGCTTTTGCGGAAAAGCATCCTGCCAATCTAGACGTGCTTTTCCGAAAATGCTTTTAACGGAAAACTTTTCCATTAAAAGCATTTTCGGAAATTCATGCCAGTGTAGACGTAGCCCTACTGTATAGATTCTAGGTGAATCTTGACTCTGTAATGTAGAAATTAGGATGAATTCCAGGGTCGATTTAGCCAGAACTAAGGTACTTAGGAAGTCTCTTGGATAATTTGTAATTTTAGAGAACAATATAAAGGGAAATGTCATTTCTGCTCCAATCCTTTCTGAGTGGATTAGATTTTGTATTCAAACATGTTATAGTTTATTTAAACTCCTAACACATGATGGATTTACATTTCAGTAGACCTGGAGTGTTACTCAGGCTTGTCTTCACAACACTTCCATATCAGAAATATATAATGCTGGTACTCAGAATACAATACACAGTCTCATTCTACCCTACTGTCTCCGTTTGTCATCCAGGGTTGATGCTAGTTTTGAGAAGGCAGTTTTGCAGTCTGTTTAATTAGAACTCTGTAGCCCACCTTCCTGGTGGTTATACTCCTACCTTATCTTCCACAAATGGGAACATACAAATGTCACTTAATGGAAGACAAATATATTAGACACCAATAACTGGTTTTTCAAGGCAGTTGCCTCTGCATATTTCTCCTACCTGCCCACATCTCTTTTTTCTTCAGTTATGTCTCCCAGGATTCTGGGGTTTAATGGTGGAACTGATGTGATAGAGCACAGCTCAGTCCTTTTATACCCTTAGATCCAAATATCTGGTGTCTTATGCAGTTGCAAAAGGCATTGCTTTTCTAAAAGGTTTCTTAAGATCAACTATATTATAGGGCAGATTCTCATACTTCTGAATATGTAGAGTGGTTGTTGGTAACTGTTCTAAGTTCACAGGAATGTTGTTGGTCCTATATCATATAGGCAACACTGAAATTGGAGATGGCACATTCACTCAGAGCTGCTGGTGGAAGCTTTTCTTATTATTAAAGGTACTAATATATTTAGGTATTGATACTGTTTTATAGTAGCATAAACAAGCAGCATGCACTAGCAAAGCATTTCAAATTTCTTGTTTATAAATGTAATGGTTATCAAGTGTTCTCATTCCTACTAAATTTGCATAATAAGAACATAAAAATGGCCATACTGGGTCAGACCAAAGGTCCATCTAGTCCAGTATCCTGTCTGCCAACAGTGGCCAATGCCAGCTGTCCCAGAGGGAGTGACCAAAACAAAGAATCATCAAATGATCCCTCTCCTGTCATCCATTTCCAGCCTCTTACAAACAGAGGCTAGGGATACCTTCATACCCATCCTGGCTAATAGCCATTGATGGACCTAACCTCCATGAATGTATCTAATTCTTCTTTGAACCCTGTTAAAGTCCTGGTCTGCACAATATTCTCTGGCAACTAGTTCCACAGGTTGACTGTGTGTTGTGTGAAGAAAATCTTACTTTTGTTTGTTTTAAACAATGAGAAATTGTTACTGAATTTTGCTTTTTCTTTTTTTTTTTAAATTTCATTTGTCAAGGAAGAATATAGAGTACATCTACACTTGCTCCCTAGTTCAAGCTAAGGATGCAAATGTAGTCGACCAAAATTGCTAATGAAGCGGGGATTTAAATGTCCCATGTTTCAGTAGCATAATCTCGCCGCACGCTATTCCACTCAACAGCTAATTCGAACCAGGAAGTGTGCTTTAGGACACATTAGTTTGAATCAAACCCCTTAGTTCAAACTAACCTTACTCCTCATTTTTTGAGAAGTAACGTCAGTTCGAACCAAGGGGTTTGGTTCGAACTAATGTGCCCTGGCACGCAGTTTCACTTTCAAAACAGCTGTTGAGTGGAGTAACGTGCCAGTGACGTTATGTTAATGAAGCGCGGGATATTTAAATCCCCACTTCATTAGTAATTTTGGTCAGGTACATTTGCATCCCTAGTTTGAACTAGGGAGCAAGTATAGATGTACCCATACTTCCTTCGATTTCCCTTACTCCTCACGAAATGAGGATACCAGGAGTCAGAGTAGGAAGTCCTCTGGTTTGACATCATTTTGAAATAATAGCTCGTGCTTTAGATGTGCATTTTGTTATTTTGGAATAACTAACATTATTCTGAAATTAACACTGCTGTGTAGATGTACCCATAGTGTCCTGGAAATAAAAATGGGCCATCTCACAGGAGTCCTGATTCTACCAGAAACTTGACTCTGAAGCAGTAGTTTGTGATTTCAAAAATCCTTGGTATTCTTCCATATGACCTGATAGGTTATCCATCTGTGACACAATTAGTCTAGTTTTGTGATAGTAATCTACTATATATTTTGACAGAGTTTGTCTGTGTGTCTGTCTCTGTGTTGATCTGCCCGTCTGTCTGTCTGTCTAAAGAACTTCTTCTAAACAGTAAGAGTTAGAATCACCAGAATTGGTATATAGCTTCCTCTTATCATAACTTGCTAATCCATTGGGGAGAGTATTTTGTGAATAAAAAATGTTTGGAGATAATAGGGGTTTTGTTATGCCTTGCACTATGTTCCCTACTGTTATAGGCAAAAATAGATGAGGGAACAAAGCAGTAATTAGAAAAATAGACACTTGTGTACCTTATGCTGGACATGAAATAAGAACCTAAATAGATTCATAGAGATCAAGAGGTCCTTATTTTAAAAGAGAACACAAAGCTTTTTGAATTCAGAAGGAAATGGGATTTTCTCCCTTTCTGTTTTAAATTAGGGTTGAATTGAGAATAATAAAACAGCAGTGCTGTTCCTATAAACCAAGCTCTCTCCATCTTATACACCAAAATGAGGTTCTATCCACAGTCTTTTGACTTTAATGTAATCTTGGACAACATTTTCCACATAAGACCTATATCCTTGATAGGTAGTTTTGACCTGAGAAGCACTTGAAATAATGAGCTGAATGGTATGTCCACCAGTGGAAAAAAAGTTATTCTCTGCCTTTGTATGAGGAAATCAAATGTAATATTATTTTGGGGGCATGAAAGCCAAGAAATATGAAGCTTATGATCTGCAAAGACCATGTTTTATTTAAGTACCTTATACAGGGATAGGCAATCAGTTTTGATGGGGAGGGGTCTCTCCAAGATTTTGGAAAGTGGTCAAGAACCGCACTCTTCCATGATATTAATGAAGGAGGCAAAGAATCTGGGATGGAGGTTGAGTGCAGAAGGGAGCTTGGGGTAAGGCATAGGTGTGCAAGAGGCCGTGTGGGGTCTGGGAAGGAGTTTGGGTGAAGGAGGCAGTTATGACCCGGGGCACAGGATTGGGGTGGAAAAGTGGGTACAGGGATTGCATTATGACCTAAGACAGGAAGGGGTTCTGACTTGGGGCAGGAGACTGGGATGCAGGATCTTGGAGGGGATATGAGCGTGGGAGGGGGGCAGATGGTTTGGGTTATGTGGGGTAGGAGAACTGGAGTGTGGGGAGGGAAGAGGTTTGGGGGAGGGAGGGGCTTGGATGCCAGAGGCAGGCTCTGATGATGAGACTTACCTAGTGGACTTTCAGCCAGCAGCCCAGCACTTCTCAGGCAGACTCCCTACCCCACCCCCACAGAGGCTACAGGGACCATGTGTATCAGAATAAGAGCTGGAGGGGAAGGAGGAGTGATGCTTTGCCCTCTGCCTGTTCTTTAAACAGGCAGCTCCCATTGGTCAGAAACCAGCCAATGGGATTCTGATGGGGGCGGGGACATCTCATGAAGCCTTCCACCCCTACCTGTGAAACATAAATGTCTCAGCATCTGCTTTTCTGAGTAGTATGCGGGGGGGGGGGGGTGTCAAGCAGGGAGTCTGCTGTGTCTGTGAGCCGCATCTGGTGTCTTAGTAGGGTTGGATCCTGCCCGCTGGCCCTATTTTCTACAGGCCTGGCTTTATATGTGTGTATCTTCTTGTATTTACATGTGTACTTTATATAATCTATATCAAGTTATTTACAAGCACATCGTATGTTTAATATTTTAATTGATTTTTGCCTTAAATTAGTCTATTTGTCAGATTGTAAAGGGAGGGCTATATTTCAATTATTAGATATGGTGTTTCTTGTTGACTTAAGTTCTACCCTCACTCATAATCCAGAAAAATTGAAGGTAGTGTCCTAATAATGATACACTTATTCTGCAATCCTCTTGTCAAAGATACAGTAGCTATCTAATCCTTATACTATACATTGTTTTTTGCTAAAAGGCTTCTATTGTATGTTGGAAATAAAATATGCTGAAGGGTTAGTTTATTGCTTTGCTGTAATTTGTAATCCCCAGTGTGGTATGATTGTAAGAATATGAATAGCTCATTTTCTGGTGGATTCTTTTGCTCTTGCACCTATAATGTTCTGGTACGCATATTCTTTTTTATATTATATCTTTTTTATTTTCCTTTAAAGTCACATCTATTTTCTAGCCCTCAAATCAACGTTTGTATTGGTTTCTAAATCAATATTTCAGTTTTCCCATTATATTTGTTCTCTTACAAGGCTGTTTAGGCAAAAGAGTCCCTTTGTTACTTTTGCATACACCATTCTCCGTAGAAACTTCACACAATCCAAGTTATAGGACATAAGTTTTCTATATCCAGCCCCAAAGCTTTCTCTTTAGACATTTTCCTCAGCATTTGTTCAGGCTGTGATTAATGCTTTCTTGCTGCCTTCTTTCGCAAACGTATACATGCATAATTCCACCAAAGAATTCCCAGCAAAACCCTATACTTACATATGTCTAATTTCTGAAAAAAAAAAAACCCTCATGTATGTCTATATTTTGGTTTGAGAACCTTCTTGTTTCTTACATTTCTCCCTGATAAAGTCTGGCTGTTCAATGACATTTTGCCTACAAGATGAGCAGCCTTAATCTCATTTATATGTCATTATAAATAAATCCAACTGCTCCATAGTTGTCCATGAAGTGTGATGATTCAGTGGTTAAGATACTTGACTACATTCTTGAAAGTTATGGGGGTGATTCTTTCTTGATCCCACATTGAAAGTTCACTTAGCTGCAAGATGAGTATCTGATCCAATGGTTTGGGGCCGCCAAAAGTGATCAGATGTGCACTGTTGGCTATGAAACTGGTGTGTCTTATTATAACACTCCAAAGAACAATTCGCTTGAGGCAATTTTGGCTTGCTCCACAGTTATAGTTTAAGATTTCAAAGGAATGGTGCATAGTGTATTTTAGAATCACAAAGGAATGGTTTATAGTTCTGAAATAGTTCATGCACATATCTCGGTATTTGTGATATATTGGTATTTGGAGGGAAATTACATATTTCTTTCAGATATGGAGAGCTTAACCAATTTTGGAGAATTTTTAATATCCCTTATTCATGTACAGTAAAACCTGTGCTATCCAGCACTTACCTAGCCAGAAAACTTTAGAAACCAGCAAATTTCCAAGCCAGGGAAGAAAAAAAAAAGGAAACTGTCACTTTAAGCCAGGTGTGCAGCACTTACCTGGGGGTGGGGCAAATGGCTGCTCCGGCTGCCTGATGCCAGGCTGCATGTGGACCCCCCACAGTTCCTGGCAGGTTGGCACCCCTCCCCCCAGTGCTTCCTGACCTCCTCCCTGGCAGGTCTGCCCCCCGCAGCTCCCAGCAGCCCGGCACCCCCACAGCTCGTAGCTGACCTGTCAGCCTGCTCCCTTCCCAGCCTCCTGGCCCTCCTCTGCAGGTCAGCCCCCTTGTGGCTCTCCTCTCCCCTGGCAGGCAGCCCCCACCATCTCCACGCCCTGGCTTCCACCCCCACCAGGCCACATCCTGACCCCTCACCCCGTGGCTCATGGCCCCCCCCAGAAGGTCACATCCAGTCCCCTGCACTGCTCCCTCCTCCCATAGTCCCTGCACAGCTCCCCCCCGATGCTCAAATAACCGGAATTTTCAGAAAACCGGCACGACCTAATCCCCTTATGTGCCGGCTAACAGGTTTTACTGTATATAGATCAACAGTGATAGTTCTTTGGAATGGGTATTGATTCAATTTAACTCACAAATTTTAGATACTTTTAGTAATCAGACTTAAAATATTGATTTGTAATTACAGACTCAGCCAGGAATTCATATTTAGGTTTATATCTCAGCTCTACAAACTTTGTGGCTACGTCTAGACTGGCATGATTTTCCGCAAATGCTTTTAACGGAAAAGTTTTTCCATTAAAAGCATTTGTGGAAAAGAGCATCTAGATTGGCATGGACACTTTTGCGCAAAAGCACTTTTTGTGGAAAAGTGTCTGTGCCAATCTAGACGCAGTTTTGCGCAAGAAAGCCTCGATTGCCATTTTCACCATCGGGGCTTTTTTGTGCAAAACGGTTCTCAGCTGTCTATACTGGCCCTCTTGTGCAAAAGCACATTTGTGCCTTTTTTTTGCCAGTGTAGACGCAGCCTGTGTGTGACTTTGGGTACGCCACATAATTGTTCTATATCTCTATTTCCCTTCTGTATTATGGGGAAATGTACTTGTGTTCAGGCGTGCTGTCAAGATCAATACATTACAGATAGTGAGGTTCTCAGATATAATATGAACTGAAATACAGATGCATTAAATACAGTATGTTCTTCTGCCCTCAAAAATACTAGTCCAAGTTAAGTTACTGAATTTGTTCAAGTTTCCAGATGTCACTTCTGGGTTTTGCAAAAGATAGCCATAAATACATGATAATTATTTTGATATCAACATGTTAACAAATATTTTTATTACATTTATTTTCATGGACAGATCATTCTCTAAACCAGCATATGAATCTCTTTGAACCTCACAGTGGGATAAAACTCCACTCTAGGGCCAGCCTTCAACATTTTTAGACCAGTGAGAATTTCAATAACTTTGTTCCCATTGCTGCTTCCCCTCCAGCAGTATTTCTGTCACTGAGATCTGGACTAACATCTGGAATCTATCTCTTTAGAATCCAAATTACCTCCCATATTAAAGTTAGGGTTTACTGTACTTCACGAATTTGCCAATATATGTTGCAGAAATTATGCTTTACATGAACTGAGACCCACAATAATGGGGTTAGTCTGACATTTTGAAATATCCTTCATCATTTATAATGCTTATCTTGTCTTCTGTAAATGATGGTATAAAATGAAAATGCATTATAGCAAGTGATTAACAAGATTTTATGAGTTTTTCCCTTGAACAATATTATGATAAATTCCCACAATAGCATTTGATTTTTGTGACAGTGTAGTCATCTTCTTTTTTCACTAGAAGGATCAAGCAAGGAAAATTAGTTTGCCCTTCAGTCTTGGAAGTCTTTTGATGCATGACACCTGCATTCTGGTGATAAAAATCAAGCACTCCTCTATAAATGAGCAATAAGTCAGCCTTTCATCACTGCTTCCAGAGTTGTGCCTTTTCTGTTAAGTTTCATTTCCCAATCCATGTTATTTTAAGTAGCCATCTTTTCTGGAAGAGGCAGTGAATATGATTTGACTAAATGAGATAGTGACTGATATACCTGTGAATGTTCTCTGGCATAGGCATTCTCTCTAAACATACCCCTTGAACAACTGGAATGATATGGAGACAATGATAAATTAACATCATAGACTTCTAAAGAAACCATTATTTTGACCATCTTTTTTTTTGTATTTCATTTACCAGAGTGCTGGAAAATGTAATATTAGTGCCACGGAGTAAGAAATAATATCAACCCTCTCACACAAAATTTCCTGGCATGAATATTAATCAAAAATTGAAAACTAAGGAAAAAAATGTATTCCCCAAAAACAAATTAAATTCTTTGGGCATGTCTACACTACAGTGTTAATCCGAAATATCTTATTTTGAAATAGTTATTTCAAAATAATGCGTCTACACACAAAATGCATTTTGAAATAGCATTTTGCTATTTAGAAATGATGCATCCATACTGAATGGACTCTGAATCACATTTAAGGCTAGTCGGAACCAGTTCTGGCAGTGCACCAGGTCAGGACTTACTGCAGGAGGAATAACAGGTAGTTCGAACTAGAGCTTTATTTTGAACGCCCATTTCACTGCCGCGTGTAGATGTGGGCAGTTACTTCGGGCTTATAAATTTCAAAAAATGGCGCCTGGCTGGGAAGGTGCAAATCAAGCACAGGATATTTAAATCCCAGGCTTGATTTGCATTTCTAAATGCCTACATTTGCAGCTCAAATTTGAATTAGGCTGCAAATGTAGACATACTCTAATCTGGTTACCCCATGAAGCAAAATAAATAATGTTTTGCTCAAATCAATGGCAAACTCCAAGAGAGAGCGTGACCCTTCTTTTTGTCCATATTTTTTAAAAAGTCTCTTATGCTGATTTTTTTAAAAAGAAAACATTCTAAATGAATCTTTCATAGCCAAGAGGTTAACCATAATGTTAACTTTGGTTAAGATGCATTCTGCAGTAATATACTTCCTTCTCAGCTGCAAACACTTGAGTATCAGAAGGTGCAGTTAGAAACCATAATTAATGTGTCACTCATTTGCTAGTCTTTCTGATAAAACAATTTTCTTTCAAGAAGGGATCAATTTTCAATTGAACATCATCATAAAATGACAGAAAAAAAAAGATAATTTTACAAGGCTTTGTTGAGCTTTATTACTGTTTTATTATAGAGTTCAAATGCACGTTGCTGTAGCTGCAGTTTTAGAGAATTAATAATCATATATAAGACGCTAAACACCAGTACTCTCTGCTAGTTTTAATTAGATATGACTAGAGAGCATTTTTTTCTAGCAAAACTTCTCAGAATTTCACTTTGCAGGTTAAATCATAGTACTTTTAATAGAATCTACTGTTTGCTATTAGATCACTACTTCTATTAGGTCTAGACTACAAGCCTCTTTTGAAAGAGGCTTTTTCGAAAGATACTTTTTCGAAAAAGCACCTTTTGAAAAAGAGCTTCTAGACTACAAGCAAATTTTTCAAAACAACAAACTGCTCTTCTGAAAGAGAGTCTAGATGTTTTCTTTTGAAAAAGCACAGTTTGCATTTAATAGTGCCTTTTTTCGGAAGAGTACTTTCAAAAACAATGCTTTATTCCTCGTAAAATCAGGTTTACCATGATCAAAAAAACTGCCGCGTTCTTTTGATTTACTTTAGAAAGAACGCAGCTTCAGTCTAGACACAGGTGAAGGTTTTTCAAAAAAAGGCTACTGTAGTCTAGACACGCCCTTAGATATTAAACAAAAAGTGATGGATGGCTTTACTATTTTCATTTTGTTTCCCTATCAAAGCCTGTGCTGGATTCCCATGTGTTAATGGGCCATTCTACCTTGAATAGTCCTTTAAAATGTGTGCTAACTACTAATGTACTAATGCTAAACAATCTCTTCCACCTTGCATTTGCTGTGATGTACCTTTTCTAGACCTGAAGAAGAGTTCTTTGGAGTTCAAAAGTTTGACTCTCCTAGCAAAGGAAGTTGGTTCAATAAAAGACATGTCGTCCATGGATGGTACATGCAACTCCTTTCTCCATTCAGGGATGCTAGCTCTCTCCTTCCACACAGGGCTTCATTGCCTCTGCTCCATTCTATCCCCTCACTCTCACCAGCCAGCCCAGTGGTACATGCCTCTGTTGATACCCAGAGGAGCATGGTGTCATGGTACCAAAGGAGCTCTAAGCCCTGCCACAGCCTAGCTTCAGTGCTGCTGAAGGGAGCAATAGCAGAGGTTTGAAGAGACTTAACCCCCGCCCCTCCCCCCGGGTCTACTACCTGCCATCTCTGATATCCTGGAACAAACATGGCTGCAAATACACTCCACCGATTATCTCTCTGATTATCCCATTGATTATCTCACAGATTCTCTCTGATATCATGGAACCAACAGGGATGAAAATACACTCCACCGATTATCTCACTGATTATCCCACTGATTATCTCACCGATTATCTCTGAAATCCTGAAACCAACGTGGATACAAATACACTGCATACATTTTTAAAAATAGATTGTAATTATATTGATAGTAATCACCACATCCCTAATTATGAAGGGCTCCTCACCATCTGCTCAGATTGGGGGAAAAAAGCATTTTCATCTATATTATTACTTGCATCCTAAAATGGTAAATTCAAATATATATTGCTGTAGACCAAGAGAAGAATCAGGCAAATATCGCTGGATCCAGATTTCACACAAAGTTCTGAGAGCTTTTTTATGTAAAATATTGTATCTATTTATTTTGCAAAATTCACATTTGGATCCAGGTTTGGATTTTTAATCTCTGCAAATTTCAGAGATTTTCATTCTATAATAGGAGAGGGTGGGGTTAAACATATGTATTGTGAACATTTCTTCTCTATGTATCTACTTACAACATACACATTAAACATGACCCCTAGATTTTTTTCACCGTATAACAGGCATTGTACTAATCTGCTTTGTTTAGTGTGTGTGTGTGTGTGTGTGTGTGTGTGTGTCTAAGATCCCTGGTTCACTCCAAGAACTGTCTTTTTGCTTTTTACCCAAGGCACAAGATATGCTGCAGCTAATCAGTGAAGCATTCACATTATTACCAACAGAAATGTATCTCTGTTAAATATAGTCATGCTCTGTTAGCACGAGACATAAGAAATAGGATGAGTTCTAGCATGGTCACATCTGCTGGAGACAAAAATGGAAAGAATGTATTACAATAAGAATTAGTTCATGATTTCATGTTAGCCATTTAGAACAATGATGTAGGAAAACACATTTTATTATTGCCAATGAAATAAGACTGAAAATGTGTTACATTAATCAGGGTCACAGTTACTTTGAGATTGTACTTGTATGTGGTGGTAGAAGGATATTGGATTTTGTTTTTGTTATGGTTGAGTTTTGTTTCTTTGGTTTTGGTCTGTATAGTGTGGTACAACTGAATGAAGACAGATATATTAATTGTTTTTGTAATAAAAAATATGCACGTAAGTCATTGTGTGAACCTTGGAGTAAATGACAAATGTTTTTATTTAATTTCTGAAGTTCATACAGAGTTCTCAATTTATCCTTTATAACATGTTTTGCAAAATCGGTATCTCACAAATGTCATATAGGGCATGGAAAGACAATACAATCAGTTTAAAAATGCTCAAATAGATTTTAACTACTGTCTGTTACCTGTTTGACTAAGGTAACATTTGAGACCTTACTCAAAGCTTGTTAAAAGTCAATTAGAGTTTTTCCATTGACTTCAAGGACTTTGGATCAGAGGGTATGGCTACACTAGCCACCCTAGTTCGAACTAGGGTAGCTAGTGTAGCCATACCCAGACTGTTCATATGGAACAACAGCAGTTATGATCAGAACATTCAAAAGATCCATAAGACAAAGACAATCTTTGGTTATCTAAACTGTTTTATAAAATTGTCCCTTAAGAAGTCATCCTTGTCTCCTTTCTACCATTTAATAAATGATTTCATTGTTGGCTTATTAGCTTCCAAAACATCCATGTAAAAATAATTAACTGTGATGAATGCAATTTTTATCACAACAATTGTATATCCTATGCGGTATTAAAAGCATGATTCAGAATAATGCTACTTAATGAATTCAGGGCTAAGGAAAGGTTTATACAAACGAAGGATACATCTACACAGCAGCGTTATTTCAAAATAATTGATGTCTACACTACAAACCTTTATTTTGAAATAATGTCAAGCTAGAGGACTTCTTACTCTGACTCCTATAACCCGCATTTCACAAGGAATAAGGAAATGTTTTCCTTTAAAGTACGGCTGTGTAGACAGCGCCAAAAGCCAAATTAAGCTATTTTGACTTGAACTACGTAATAGATATAGCTGAAGTTGCATAGCTTAATTCGACTTTAGCCCTGCTGTGTAGACATACCCAATGGGAACTCACCACTTAGGCAATTGACAATACAGATTTCCTCAGCAAAGTATTGATTTATTGTAATGAAAAGTTGCTAGAAAGTTCTTCACTTCTATATTACAGTACTTAACTTCTTTCCAAATTCATTCACCAGCTGTGTGATTTACCAGTTCAGCCTACAAACAGGTGCTAATTTCACACTTTGACAGCAATTGATTTGACATAAGAACACCTCCACCTGTTACAAAGGCATTCTCCCGAGCAGCATTTTTATATTGCTCTCATTTCATTAGTGAATTTAATTAAAACAGGTTATTATTATTACTGATGAAATAACCATTTAACTTTACATTTTGTTGGAATTAGCAAAAACAGTAGCTCATTAACGAAAACATAGAGATGAACACTTCCTTTGTCCATTCCTTGCTTAATTCTTTTGCTGAGTAGATGATAAATATAGAAGGTCTCTTTTTAGACTCAATTTTAAATGAATCATGTGAGTTGCAGAATGAAGTCAAACAGTGAAGAGCTGCCACAATGGCTAATTTGATGATGTGTGTGCATGCATGCTTTGTTTCGTGCATAAATGCTATTCTAGGGATACAGAATTGCTCATTTTTATTGTAATTATGAAAGTGTAATGGCATTTCCTAGACAATGTTTTTCCTAAAATGTATAGCTTTGATATTTTCAGAATTCATAACTCATAGGATATTATACTGTGAAGATTTCTGGAAGTGAAGGATAATGAATTGTGTTACATAAAAGGCTGTTTGTGAAAATAAGCCCATACTCTTATGTCAAAGGTTAGCGGGTATTATTTTAGTATATTAGGTGATACAGAGGTGCTTCACACAAATATTGGGAAGAGATCAGGGATTCTGTAGTGCTCAGTATTGTAATGTGGAATGCAATCTTGCAACATTAGACATTTCTCTTACTGAAAGACAATACAATCAGTTTGGAGGCATCCCCCCAAACCTGAATTAGGTCCCTGATCTCCACACGGAACCAGGCTCCTGGGAACTGGAAGACTGCTCCTGGGGAGTGGTGGAGGGCTGGCTGGCACTGGCTGCCTGGCTCATGTTGGGGTCATTAGGTCAGGTGCAGCAACTGCTGGCTATGGGCTGACAAGCTTAGTGCTGGCACAGGCACTGTGGCCAGAGTCTATCCCTTTAAGGGCTCTGGGGAGGGGGGAAAAGAGAGGAGTTTTCTTGGTTGTGCCCAGAGTGGCCACCAGGGCACCTTGGGAGGGGCTGGAGGACCCCAATTTCGAAATAAGTGACTACACAGTGCTTATTTCAAAATAGCAATTTCGAAATTGGTGCTATTCCTCGTGGAATGAGGTTTATCAATTTCGAAATAAGCCCTCTGCTATTTCAATTTTAACTTTGAAATAGCGGTTTGGCTGTGTAGACGCTGGTAAAGTTATTTAGAAATGACAGCTGTTATTTCAAAATAACTTTGCTGTGCAGACATACCCTCAGAGTCCCCAGAGTGCCTGTTACAAAATTCTTCTTTTGTTCTCAAGTGGTGGTACAAAAGATAGGTCTATGTTCTATCACTTTGAGATGTGAAAGTGGATATTCTTATGGCACCATAGTTCACTTTCCTTTAGGATCAAACAATTTACAATTTTCACATCTTTCTTTTCCTTTGGGAAGCTAAAGGCAAATTCCTTTTCAATCTAGTCCCCAGATGTAAATCTAGGAATTCATAATATAGCAATGAGTTGTCATCTTTGATGTTAATATTAAGTATTGTATATAGTCACCCTACCAAACCCTTTGCACAACCAATTAGTAGAAAAATCATAGAAATTTTTCAAATAAATGCAGTCTTGTATGGCTGATTAGTATCTTGAACATAGATGTAGTTGTCATAAATATTCTCTGTAGCCTATTGTATTAAATATCTGGTATTGCTTTGTAGACTTGAGCAGATACATATCACACATTTGTAACAGCCGAGTATTTTCGAGTGTGAATGGAAACATTTAAAAGGAAAGAAATAAAAATTACAGACAATATGTTTTGTAACATTACAGTGGTCAAACATAGTAAAATGTTTATTTTTGTTTTTAGACAAACATCTTTGTGACAAGTTGATATGGTATTTTATATGTACCTCTGTTTTCTAAGACAACCATAATTAGGCTTGATTATACATAATTATTATAACCCCAGACCTTTGTAATAGCAATACGCTGTTTTTTTCTCCCTGGGTTATTTAATTGATCTATGCAGATAATAAAATATTCACCATAAATTAAACCAAATCCAGTTTCCACATACTTTTGTAGGTCACGTAGACAAAATGCAGGTTGGACCTCACTAGTCCAGCATCGTCAGGACCTCACTGGCCCCAAGCAAGAGGATTTGCTGGACCAGCGACGGTCCCCCCCTCGTGGCCATGTTGCCACTGGGCTAGAGTTCCAGCCTGCCTCCCGCTGCTGCCTCAGTCTCCAGTGGCTCTCACTGGCTCTGCTACTGCTGGGACCAGAGTGCCATGGCCAGAGCCGTGCAGCTGGGGCAGAGCTCCCTGTCCGGGGCTAGAGATACACATCTGCATCCAGGCTAGAATTCCTTATTGCTGGGGCTCAGGAGCTCCACCGGGGCCAGAACTCCCTGCCATACTATCTGTCCTCCCACATCCTACTCCCTCCACACACACTCTAGGCTCCCTGGCTGAGTTGCCAGTGATCCTTATGGCACTCCTGCCCCCCTGCCAGACTTCCCTCTTCTTGAGCTCTGTGGTCCAGGAACACCAGGATCAGGTAGTCCTGGTTAACGGAAGTACCATCTGTACAATATGTGGACAAGTCTATTTGTATGAGACTTTTAAAAGGACTTTGAAGGCATTATTTCAAGACTTCTTTGATATTAATACCAAAAAGAGATGCTTCTGAAGATGAACTTTGTTTGAGATGTTCAAAGCATAGTCTGTATCCAAATGAATGACATCTCTAACCTGAGAGTATTTCTGGCAGGAGCTCAAATCAAGAATTCCATTTAGACTATACACCAATCAATGTCCTTGTCAGAAATCCTTTATTAACTGTCAGCAGTAGTGCAAATTCCAGAAGAAAGCATATATATCTGAGAATTGTGATAGCCATGGCGTCATGTTGGAGCTCATTTGTTCATTTACCATGACCACCGGATCCTCTTTACATCATTGCTTTCTAAACCACAGTACCCTCCATCTTTTTCACCTCTATCCAATAAGTACAGTCAACATTGTTGGGTCAAATTCTCAGATAATTTGTTCTAGCAAACCTCCATTCACTTTGCTGGAACTATGTTGCCTTAAAGAGCAGATTTTGTTTCCTAGTCTAACCTTGTTTTGAGCTTTATTTAAACACATTTTGTTTAACATCATCTGATTTAAAAAGTAATCTCAGTCACCTCATATAATTGACCCATCCTCATTTTATTACTGTAGTACATTTTTGTTTCATAGGCATATTTTATTAACAATGATTTAATATTTGTTAATGTGTGGATCCCACTGTAAGTATGCATGTGGCACACGTATTCAAGACCAGATTTTTTTTTAAGCAGCAGTGTCTGTTGTGGCAATGTACACCCATGCCCCCTCATACTCTTTTAGGTCCCTCTTACATAAAGGATCCTTTAGTTCTTTCTTACTACCTGTGGGTATGTCTACACTACAAAGTTAGTTTGAACTAACAGATGTTAGTTCGAACTAACTTTAATAGGCGCCACACTAGCGCTCCGCAAGTTTGAATTTAACTAGCGGAGCGCTTAGTTCGAACTAGGAAAACCTCATTTTACGAGGATTAAGCCTAGTTCGAACTAGCTAGTTCGAATTAAGGGCTATGTTGTCCCTTAATTCGAACTAGTGGGAGGCTAGCCCTCCCCAGGTTTCCCTGGTGGCCACTCTGGCCAACACCAGGGAAATTCGTCTGCCCCCCTCCCGGTCCCGGACCCCTTAAAGGGGCACGGGCTGGCTACGGTGCCCATGCCAGGTGCAAGCCTGCCAGCACCCAGCAAGCAGACCGTGCACCTGGCACGGATCGAGCCACCCACCCGATGCCCCCCAGCCCTCGCCCTCTTCCCGGGACCAGGCTGGCGGCTCCTGGGAGCTTGCCCAGGACCGCAAGAGGTGGGCACCTGCCTGGGCTAGTGCGGACATCGTGGACCTCGTCCACGATCTCCACACTAGGCACAGGAAAGTGGCCGGCTAGGGTAGGAGAGCTGCCAGCCTGGCCACCCAGGAGCAGGTGTGTATGAAAATCAAGGTGGTCCACTGAGACCCCGACCCTGAGCCCTGAGCTTACAATGGCCGTACTGGGTCAGACCAAAGGTCCATCTAGCCCAGTAGCCTGTCTGCCGACAGCGGCCAACCCTAGGAAACCTGGAGGGGATGGACCGAAGACAGTGACCAAGCCATTTGTCTCGTGCCATCCCTCTCTAGCCTTCCACAAACCTTGGGCAGGGACACCACTCCTACCCCCTGGCTAATAGCACTCCACGGACCCAACCTCCATCACTTGATCTCACTTCCCTTTAAACTCTGTTCTAGTTCTAGCCTTCACAGCCTCCTGCAGCAAGGAGTTCCACAGGTTGACTCTTTGCTTTGTGAAGAACAACTTTCTGTTACTAGTTTGAAGCCTGCTACCCATTCCTTTCCTTTGGCGTCCTCTAGTCCTTCTTTATGGGAACTAATGAAGAACTTTTCTGTATGCACCCTCTCCACCCAACTCCTGCTTTTAGAGACCTCTATCCTGTCCCCCCCTCCGTCTCCTCTTTTCTAAGCTGAAAAGTCCCAGTCTCTTTAGCCTCTCTTCATAGGGGACCTGTTCCCAACCCCTGATCATTTTAGTTGCCCTCCCCTCTCCCACCCTCTCTCTTCCCCTCTCCCACAACCTTTTCCCAGTCTCCCCCAGTTTTGTTCAATAAAGACAGATTCCATTTTTGAACACAATTGTCCTTTATTTTGTACATCAAGAAAAGGGGCTAGGGAAGGGTAAGTGGAAGGAGGTGAGGGAGGAATGGGGTACGAGCCCCCGATGGGGAGGACTGGGCTGGCTCTGCAGGCTTCTGGGGGTGGAAGCTCTCCTGCAACCCCCCAATTGTCCCCTCTCCCCAGATGGCAGCCTGCAGCAAGTGCAGCCGGTCTGATGGCCGAGTGCTGTGATGTGCCTAGTGTGGTACTTCGAGCAATCCAAGCCAGGACTGCTTTGCAAGTGGGGCACCCCTGAGAACTGTCTGTCCGGGGTGGGGGTCGGGACCCTTTAAGCACAGCCCTCGGCTAGCCTGAGACAGCATCTCCACACTCTAAGTCCTCCTCTGATGCCCTGCCGGCACTGCTTCCGGCCATCCTTAAGCCTGGTTCAAGGTCCACAAAACGCTAATTCGAACTCGTTTTTTAGTCTGGATCCGTTAGTTCGAATTAGCTTAGTTCGAATTAACTAATTCGAACTAAGTTAGTTCGAATTAACGTTGTAGTGTAGACGTACCCCGTGGTAGTAAGGGAACCTGATATGTATTGGTACTGGTATATCTTAGCTTCAAATTAACCTTATTGCAACCCTGTCTTGTCTTAATATGGAGACCTAGACTCTCATATGCAGACTCTATTATACCTTTCTCTCTGAACAGGGCTTCAGAGTTGAAACCTGCAGGCTTCCAGCCCTTGCCATTCTGTAATATACTAATCACCTTAACCCAATCACTGTATCTTCTGATTAGGTGAATCTCACATACCTAGCAGATGTTCTGTGGTGCTGTCATTTCTGCTAGTATGTATAAATCATGAAACTTATGAAAACATAGCTGAAAACATTCCTTTTAAACTATGTTGAGGTACAAAGTCCTAAAGCTTTTGGGTGTTATTTACATTAAATATGTAACTAAGTGAATATAACATATTAAACTGTATTCAATTACTGCTTACCTAGAATTGAGCTCTAGTGTAAAGTGCTCTAAACTTTCCTTCCTTTCTTTTAGTATGTGCGTTCAAATGTGTTACATTTCAAACAAGAAAAACATGCTGATACCTCAGTGTTTTGTAAACTTAGGCTATAAATCAAGACCAAATAAAGATGAACTAATTTCAAATACACTAGCTGGTGGAGTGAAAGTATCACAGTGGTGCAAATCAGGACCAGATTGTTGAAACAAATGAGGGTCAAAAAGATTCAGAGTTTTCTGTTGAGATTCAGAAAATATGAAAAGTGTTGCATAGCTGTCAAAAGTACAATTCATCTATTAAAGCTGTGAGGAACAGTCCATAATCTCATCCTTCTTTGATAGTCTGGGTAGGAGGCCCAGGTTAAATTCATTTTTAAGGCAAGTTAAGTTCTATGCCCATTAGCATCAAGCTCAATATCCTTGTACAGATTTTAAACACTTTCATGTAAATGATACCGTAATCCTTATGATTGCAAAAATATAGATTTCTGACATAATGCAAGTTTAAGTGGTTGATTCCTGCTTCTTTCAGGGTATTATTTTGAAGAAGATGATTTATTTCATACCTAGATTTCCTGTTAAAACTTTTTTCACCCCATACATTGGAACACAAATTGTACAATTAATTGTGAGTGGCAAGCAGGGCAGATTGAATGAATGTGTTTGTGAGTCCTTTTTATTTGAAGCAGTAAACTATTAATTTTAAATAACACAAACAAATAATAGCTTATTCAGAAGAGATGATGCATAATGGAAAATAATGACTACAGATATTTGTTCTATTTCAAAATAGCTTTAGCTTTCAACTTAGTGGTATAGAAATCTGTGATCGTTCAAGTGCTCAACATTTGAGAGTAAATGAAAAACAAATTTTAAAACTGATATTTAAATATTTCATAAAGTAAAGTTTGAATTGTGTATCGAGTTGTAAAATTCACTGCTCAGAGTTTGCAAGCCACAGTCCTGGAACAAAAACATTCCCAATTTAACATGTGTAGTTCTACTGTGTCAGTATTAAAAATGGTGAATGCTATATAATTTTCACTGTTAACCAAGTATCCGGTAGTTATCTGTGATGGCTGCTCCTCTTCTTCGCCCTCCTATTCCTTTTTTTCTTCTTCTCTCTCCCTTGGTATTATAATTTTGTTAGACTATTTTTGAGACATACTTAAAAATACTTGAGCAGTTCTGTCTATTGCATTTTCTTCAGCAAAAAGTAGAATTTGGGAAGATGCGCACACACACACACTCATAGTATATTTTAAAGATGTTTTGGGTGAGATGTGAAATAATAAAAGACTATTTTCTTTCAAACAAAGTCAAATATAATATGTTTTTTTCATAATTTTAATTTTTAAATTCTGCATTTTGCGTGATTATTATTATTATTGTTATTATTTTGGTGCACACATATTGGCTATTTTTTATAATGTCAAGTCTATTAGTATAGCTAAATCCCATATTTTTCATAGAATTGACTAATAATTGTCATTGATTTAGGCATGTCAATATGTCTATTTAATCAGATACCAATTGTCCATAAATGGTCAAACTGGTGGTCCATACAAGGTCAAGCTGATGGTCCTTCTAATTCATTATCCCTGTCTTTTGGCTGAGTGGATGAAGGCAGGTGCTTCAGAGGTAATTAACAGAAAAGACAGTCAACAAGTGATCTATTCCCTCTTGTCCACTCTGATTTTCTGGATGCCTGAATCTAGGGGTCCCCACAGCATGGGGTTGCATGCCTGACCATCTTCGTAATAGCCATTGATGGACCTATCCTTTGTGAACTTATCTAATTATTTTTCGAACCCTGTTATACTTCTAGCCTTCACAACTTGCCCTCACAATAAGTTCCACATGTTGATCATGTGTGTGAAGGACTTACTGTATTTGCAGATTCTTCCCATTCACTGTGGCCTATGAATCAGAGTTTTTTATTCTGGCTCTACCACTGTCCACTTGGATGCCTTGGGAAGGTCACTTTGCCTCTTTGTGACTAAGTTTTCACATCTATAAAATACGGCTAATGATACTGACCTCCTTTATAAAGTGTTTTGTGATCCATTGATAAAAAGTACTATATAACAGCTAGGTATTGTTGTTTTGCGTCTTAGAGTAAAATTTTAAAGTGCTAAGTGATTTAGGAACTCAGTTTTCAAAAGTCACTTAGGCTTAGAAGACCCTAAATCTCATTCAGCTCTAATAACTTGGACACTGATGATCTAAGTCACTTTTGAAAATAGGACTATCACATATAGCAAAGTGATTTAATTTTTGTCAGGATTGTCATACATTGATTCACCCTAATATGTTAGCCTGATGCAAAATATGTGTCTACCTGGGATTAAAAAGATATATCTGTGAGTCTTGCTCATTTTGCTCCATACACTTGCAATTAATTTCCCACCATTAATTGTACAAAAGAACCTCCCTCTCCCCGCCCAAAAAATAAACCCAACTCAAACAGATTTGGGATATTCCAGGCTGGATTCATGGAGGAGGAAGGACCTTTTCTTGAGAATATCCCTAGCAACCTTGTTTCTGGAAAAGGAAAATTTGGACTCAGTTCCGACAGAGACTTTAAAGACTATCGCTGAACGTGAAAAATGAGGCTGCCAAAGATCAGTGCTGTCAGAGATTGCTGTATCTAAAGTCATGGATTGATTCTGAATTTTCTCTATTCCTTAACAGGGAATTTGTAGGTGTCTTCCCTCATTGAAGACAATTTAGAGCATATTTGGTCAGAAAGGGTCATTCAATTTCCCGAGTGCATAAATATATATTTCCAGTTGTCCAAAACTCTATTTTTATAGTTACCCAGTTACCACTTTTTAACTCTCAACCTCCCTAAATACTCTATTGATTTATTTGTGATCAATATACAATTCATGAATTTGGCCCTTTGAGTAACGAAACTGAATTTCAGAAAAGGTTACAAGGATATTTGTCTTTGCACTAGTGTCTTCTAAACTGAACATCACAATAAAAAACATGCTTTGTTGGATCTGCCCTGTTGTTTAAAATATTTATGAAGTATATATAAATGAATATTAAGTCTTGATTTAGTTCAGGATATTCAAATGAATCAATAAAATGTTATTTGCTATTAATATTTTAAGCTAAAGTTTTCATAATGGGTTCCCTTTTCATATGACTTTTTGTCAGATGATGGTATTTCACTAAAACATCACCTGAAATGTTTGAAAACATAATGGTAAATCATGCTTAATAAGAAGAATACAATCATCATCAATCAACAGGGAAACAATGTCAAATTGCTATAGTAACCAACAATGTTAGAATCACAAAAGTTATCTCATGGACTCACTGATCAACTACTTTAATATTTCAGTGTTGTAGTTTCAAGTCATGCAAAGACTTCTCATCTAGAAAGGCTTGGTTTGTAGTCATATACACTCAGTTCCTTCTTAATCATAGGTTAAACTTTGTTTTGAAACTGCCATAGTTCTTCCCTTGAAAATAAAACAAAATGGCAAAAAAGGAATTTGATTAAATTTAAATGTCTACAATCTTCTAATTTTAATGTGTGTGGGAGTTTAATCTTGTCACTCTGCCCATATAAGAAGAGAATAAGCTCCCAAAGTTGGTTATTATTACTAGTTTACAAACAAGATGAAAAGCTTTCTCCCAAAGCACCGAAAAAGAAAACATGAAAGCTGGAAAAAAGTGAATAAGATTTACTCTAATATTCTCCGTAAACAGAGGAAGCTGGTGTTTCAATTGGAATTTGAGAGCTTGTTTGCAAACTTCATAAAGTTCACACAACTCTAATCACTTAGATCAAAAGAAGTCTGGGATTGAATGAGTACAGATAATAATCGTAAAGGAATGGTGTTTGTATTGCCACTTTAAGTAGGTTAACAAAACAACATAGAATAGCTTTTTATTTTGATGTTCTTCACTTTAAAAGCTTTCTCTAGGAGGTTTGAGTTATACAAAAAACAAGCTCAGGCTCTCCTACTAGGTTGGCCAGAGGGCAGCTCCCTTTTCTTTCCTCTGATGCAGCCTGCAAACCACAGAGCGTGGTACTGGCTTGAGGATGAATTGAAATAATGAATTGAAATAATAGTTCTCATTGCAGGAGTAGTAACAGTTAATCCAAACTAAGGATTTAGTTCAGATTAATTTCTGACTGCTGCGTGTAGCCACGGGCAGTCAGTCCAAACTAAGGGGATTTGAAAATGGCGCCCGCCCAGGAAAATGCAAATGTAGCCCGTGATATTTAAATCCCAGGCTTCATTTGTAAGTTCGAATGCCTACATTAGCCACCCTAGTTCGAACTAGGGGGCTAGTATAGACATACCTTTGGGGACCACACAATTGAGAAGCAACAAAAAAATCCCTCCAAAATTCCCTAATCCTCACTGATGTGGCCCCCAACTAAAACACCTCACTCCCCTGGTACTCCAGCCCCTTGGTGGGGGAGGTGGGGCAAGGAGGACTGAGGTTGAATGCCTCAGGCCAGATTAACTCTTCTGGGTTTCCAGGGTTAGTGGATTTTGTGGACACCCTATGCTCTGGGGTAGGGCCAAAAGTGAGGGGTTCAGTGTGTGGGACAGGGCTGCCAGTGAGTGTCATAGTGATGGGGGGTTCAGGATCTGGGTGAGAGGTACGGTGTAGGAGGGGGTGAGGGTGCAAGGTCTGGGTGGGAGATAGGCTGCAGGAGCAGTCCGGGATTAGGGTGGCTGGCCAGGGGGAGGAGGCAGGAGCAAGGGATGGTGCAGAGTCTGGCCAGGAGGGTGGGTGTAGGAGTAAAGGGAGGATTCAGGAGCAGGCTTGGGAGTAGGCTATGGGGACAGGAGGGAGGGTGCAGAAGTGGGCTGGGGTTAGGGTGTCTGGCCAGGGGGGAGGTGCAGGAGCAAGGTTGGGTGCAGGAGCAGGGTGGTGGTGTGGAATCTTTATGGAGGGGATGTATGAGAGGGTAGGAGCGTGGGATCCTGGCAGGGCAGTGAGTAAGGGGGCTGAGGGGGTGGGTTCTTGGTGGAGGGGTATAGGGGTGTGCAGTCTTGATTTGAGGGGGTATGAATGAGCAGGCTGGGGGTGCAGGGTCTGAGCAAGACCATAAGTGAGCAACCTGGGGGTGTGGGGGTCTCAGCAGGGAGGTGAGTGAGAGGGCTGCGGGTCCAGAGTCTCAGCTTGGAGGGGCTAAGAGCCACTTACTTGCTTTCGCACCATTGCCAGCACCATGTCCTGGGCATTGCTTCCCACTGCTCCCATTGGCTGAATTTCACCCAATGGGAGCAATGGGGAAAGCCTCCAAGAAGCACGTTCATTTGCTGCTCTTCCCCCCAGGAGGGGAAAGGGAACCAGCAGCATGTGGAGTTGCTTCTGGCTCTGCTTCTTCCCCGTAGGCTGGATCTGGCAGGGAGCTTCAGGGAGCTCCCCCCTGCCCCCTTCCCAGGAAGCCAGTGCTTGTGCTCCACTCTTGCAGGGGAATGCAAGGCTGCAGAACCAGCATGGTCTTCTTGGTGTAGGGGGAGGGGAAAGGGGGCCAAGCTGAAGCTGCAAAAGAGCTAAATTTGGCTCCCTATTTGCCTTAGGAGCCATAGGTTTGCCCCCCTGTTGTAGATCACATGATGATGTGTTAGAGAGGTTTTGAGTGGGGGCTGTAGAAGATGTATAGTGGTGTTGTGTTATTTTCCTTGTTTAGCCTATCCTGAAATAGGTGACTTATGGATACCCATCTGGCTCTGTCTATCTGTTCCTCACCTCCCCAGGTGAATATTGTAACTTTAAGAATGCCGGATAAAGATCTTGTAGGTACTTGTCTCTGTTTAAGGATTAACCCTCTGATATTAAAATCAAAGCAAGTAATTTGGTAATTTTCTTTGTTCAAGTTTAACATCAATAATACAGCATGATGTAACAAAGTTGAGTAGTTTTGAGAGAGAAAAAAATTATATAACTTTCATAATTTCCCCCCTCCCCCTTAGGTCAAAAGAGAACATCGGCTCATTTAGAATGAGCTGCTCTATAATATAGGCCATGTAGAATCATAGAACTGGAAGGGACCACGAGAGGTCATCAAGTTCAATCGCCTGCTCTCATGGCAGAACCAAGCACCATCAGATCATCCCTGATATAGGTCTATTCAACTTGCTCTTACGTATCTCCAGTGATGGAGATTCCGCAACCTCCCTAGGCAATTTATCCCGGTGTTTAATCATCCTGACAGTTAAGAAGGTTTTCCTAATGGCCAACCTAAACCTCCCTTGCTGCAATTTAAGCCCATTGCTTCTTGTCCTATCATCAGAGGCCAGAGAATAATTTTTCTCCTTCCTCCTTGTGATACCCTTTTAGATACTTGAAAACTGCTATTATGTCCCCCCTCAGTCTTCTATTTTCTAAACTAAACAAGACCAATTCTTCGGATCTTCCTTCACAGGTCATGTTTTCTAGACTTTTAATCATTTTTTTTTATCTTCTTTGGACCTTCTCCAATTTGTCCACATCTTTCTTGAAGTGTGGTGCTCAAAACTGGATACAATACTCCAACTTAGGCCTAATCAATGCAGAGTAGAGTGGAAGAATGACTACTTGTGTCTTTTTTACAACACTCCTGTTAATGCATCCCAGAATAATGTTTACTTTTTTTGCAACAGTGTCATACTGTTGGCTCATATTTAGTTTGTGGTCCACTAGGACTCCTAAATCCCTTTCTGCAGTACTCCTTCCTAGACAGTTGCTTCCCATTCTGTGTGTGTGAAACTGATTGCTCCTTCCTAATTCCTTCCTTATGTAATTTTTGACTGATTGCTCTTGTATTGAATTTTGTATTGAATGTTTGTCTAAAGCAGGGGTAGGCAATAATTTTTGCAGGGGGAACAATTCACAAATTTTGGTACATGGTCACAGTCTGGCTCTGAGTCTTCTGGAATTGGTGAGGCCTCGGACAGGAAGGATGGGGCAGGGACTTGCAGAGAAAGACAGTATGTATGAGCATGGAAGAGAGACACTTTGTGTGTAAGAGACAAACTTTGAGAAACAGATTGGTGTGTACAGCACAGAGACAGACTTTGGGTATGTGACAGTGACACAGAAGAATATGTGCGCTTGCTGCCGAAGGGTAAGTTACCGAGAGAAGCCACACACTATCTCATTAAGAGAAATCTGTCCTGATCTGTTGTCTCCTCCTTTCCTGCCCTGCACTCCTCTGAGTCATTATCCATGCTTCAGATTGGAGCAGCTCCACTGTGTGTCTTCCTCTTCCAAACTGCAGAGATGGGTTACAGGTGCAGATATTGAGTACAGGGACCCTCACCTTCTCTGCAATGTTAGGAGAATCCTGGGAGCAACTTGGCTGCAGGACTGAGCAAGGTGGGAGTGAGGGGCAACTGAACACACACTGCCAGCTGTAAGTATGTATGCTCTGCTAATTAGCTGGGTGGGCCGCACAGAAATGCTTGGTGTGCTGGATCTGGTCCCAGACTTGATTTTACCCACTCCTGGTCTAAAGCATATCTCCCAAAAAGGCAGACAGTGTTAATCTGAAGGCTTCAAGAGATAGAGAATCCATCACTCCCCTTAGTGAGGAGTTTCAATGGCTAACAACCCTTGTGGTTAAATATGTGTGCTAATTTCTACTTCGAATATTGGGGGGAGGTGGGGAGTAGTGAAGGTACAGCCTCCTTGGCCTCTCTGCTTCTAGTGCCTCTGGCTCCAGCCACTTTTTATGCCATTCTCTTCTTGATTAAAATTACTTTTAGAATCTAGTTTTATTTTTTTCAGAGATAGGACTTACATGCCATCATCAAGTCACCTCTTGAAAGAAAGGCAGGAAAGTTGAGAAGCTATTTTTTAGTAAGACAATAAGCTCCTGTCTCTTGTATTGATTTGTGAGGATTTTAAATAAATCATTTCTCTACCTATATGTAAAACAGCAATTACAATATTAATTTACCTGAAATGTTGCAAGAATTAGAATTCAACTTTTTAGAAAATCTTCCCATCTTGCTGGAAGAAATGATAATATTTAGGCAGTTGTCCATTTCTGTTTGCAAATCAAGCAGCAAAATAAATAGACACATAAAAATCTAAATAATATTTTCATCCACATCCAATTGCTTCTACAGAATTAGGAATTCTTAGATGAAAGGTGATGTGTATGCATGTGCAAAGTATGCATGTTGTTTCAAGTAGTTCTGTTCTTCCTTGTCCCTTCTGTATCTTCATATACTCAGCATGAAGTTGTAGATGATGGCATCTCAGAAAAAGCCAGAGAGTACTTTGCCGTCACATTAATTTGCATGTTTTGTTAAACAAATTAATTTTTCAATAAAAAGCTACATATAATGGTAAACATATAATAAATGAGATTCTGAATATCTAAGCCCCAAACTCAGCATTCTGTCTAGCTATGTGGTAAAGATAATACTGCACTATCGTTTAAAAAAAGGCGTTATCTATATAGCTGCTTTGAAAACCTTAGTTCTCTGCCCCAGCATCCTCTCATGGGAATAACTTCTGAGAGTTACTGAACACCCATTCCCCTCTTTTATTTCAGTGTTAAATCAGGGTCACTCATATTTCTTTAGTTTGGAAAACACAAAGTTGGTCAGACATAGAAAGGGACATTCACAACAATCACTTAAGAAATGGTTCACAGATGTGCTGCTGTGAAGGTCCTGCAGGGAATTGTGCTTCCAGAGCTCATTCTGAGACATTGCAGCTCCGATATGCCACAAGGCATTATACAGTCTTTGGAGTGTAGTGCTTAGGATCATTCATTGCAAAGGCATATCTTGAACTGAGCTCATAGCTTCTACTCTACTGCAAGCAGTAATAATTCTCTATTGATTACTTATGTTAGTTTAAAGTTAAAATTGGTTGACTCTCATTAGCACTGTCATTAAATGATAGTGCACAACTGCAGGTACCGAAAAAGATTTAGTGGATCAGTGTTCATGTCATTTTTGTAGGTATTACCATTTTTTAAAGAGATGCAGTTCCTCTTTTATAACTGGTGTTTTTATATATTTGTGTATGAGTCACAAAACATGAACATTCTTTTAATACTGGCTTCTCATGTGGTTTAGATTTCTAGTGATACAGACAGATCTTTTTTACATATAGCAGCTGATTTCAAAACTACTTGTAGCTCATTAGTGGAGTAGCTGCTGTAATTTTTTCTCTCTCCAAAGTTCAATTTTGTAATTGCTAGTAAAATATGTATAATCCCCCTTTGCCGATGAATTTCATATACTCTGGTGAAAATGTATGGCAGATATTTCTGCATATTGGTTAGCAATCTGTTCACAGATACTTTAAAGGATTTAAACACAGTGGATTGACTACGTTAATGGTAATATATCCAACTTGATGCACTATTTTGTATTAAACATTTCCAATGGAGAAGGGGAATGAGATCCTAGTTTTTGGGATTTAACATTGTTAATTCAGTAGCATTTGAAAATGTAGCCAACTTTTTAATGGAGTTCGAGAATTAGTAACATTTAATAATATTCAATGAGGATGGATTTTGTGGTTATCCCTAACACAATTTCTTATTCAATGTTGGTTTTGCAAGATAATATTTCTGTATTAATTACTAGCTGAAAGTTGCAAATGTATTTGATGTTTAACTTTCATATTATAATCCATATTAGTTAATTCTCAGCATGCCTTCATTTATATTATTTTTGATTATGCAAAAGTTGACATATGACCTTAATATGTCTAGGAAACATAATTTAAAACATTTCACTATTTCCCATAGAGTTGGTTATATTTGGAAAATACCGTGGTTCTATTTTGAAAAATGAGTGTAACATATTGTTAGGTTTCAGCTTTCTTGTGTTGTTTTGCTTGAATCGCATACTTCTAGGACTGTCCAGAAAATGCTTTTGTTTTTGTTTTGTTTTTATGCCATAATTACCAGCCTTTCAAAGTGCATCTGGGGTTTGGAAGTCAAGATGTGTTCTTTTTTGCTAAATCATCATAGCCAGTAAAAGAATCTAAAAAACCCACTAGAGTCCATGGTTATACTAGGGCAATCCCAGTTGTTTTAAATTCTGTCCTCAGATATACCAAGAATTACACAGATGTAAATATGACGCACAGCTTGGAAGAATTATTGTCTACATTATATTATGAATAAAACAGAATATGATCCATCACTCTATGACTGTACTGGATGTACTGCTACCATGAGTAAAAGTGGTAGAACCACTTTTGTCTCAAGGAAGTGAATAGGCATAATGGGAAGCAAGGAACACAACAATCCTTTCCCTCTAAAATCAATGGGAGAACTATTCCCATGAGTGATGCAGGATTGGGTTTAGTGAACGGATCTGCTGAGCAAGATAGCATATCTATTTTTTCACAACATTCCTAAAGGAAATGTAATGTCAGTTAATATAATCAGTTTTTGATTATTTGGGATAAAATTTTCAAAAACAAGTAAATTTATTTTGTGGTCTATTATTATTTAAAATATTATTTATGGACATATTGCTAAATGTTTGAAGATTTTGTTATTGAAATATGCATGATATGCAAATATATGCATATGTTAAATATTTTGTTTATCTCTTCTAAACTCAGAAATTGAGAAAGGAGGTTGTGGAGATCCAGGAATACCATCATATGGAAAAAGGACTGGCAATAGTTTTCTGCATGGAGACACACTTACCTTTGAATGTCAGGCAGCATTTGAACTTGTGGGAGAGAGAACAATCACATGTCAACAAAATAACCAGTGGTCTGGCAACAAACCCAGCTGTGTTTGTAAGAATTGCTTTGATTTTTCCCTCCTCCTTAATTCTTGACCTCAGCTTATTCCTTTTCTTGTCACTTGCAATTCACCAGAAAGAAAACATTTGACAAGACTTTGAAGACTTGTTCAGTGATACCTCTGCTAGATGGCTTAATTGTTGGTCATTTATAGGGAACTTCACATAGAGCCGTTTTAATTTCTTTCCCTCATTTTGTATTTGATTGAAACATTTAATACTTTTAGGCTGTCTCTAGACTGCATCCCTTTTCCGTAAAAGGGATGCAAATTAGACACATCACAATTGCAAATGAAGCGGGGATTTAAATCCCATAAACATGGCTGCCACTTTTAAATCCCTCCTGCTTCATTTGCATAAACATGGCTGCCGCTTTTTTCTGGCTTGGGGCTTTGCCAGAAAAAAGCGCCAGTTTAGACGCGGATCTTTCGGAAAATAAAGCCTTTTCCGAAAGATCCCTTATTTCTTTTTTTAAGAGGAATAAGGGATCATTCAGAAAAGGCTTTATTTTCCGAAAGATCCGCGTCTAGACTGGCACTTATTTCCAGCAAAGCCCCGAGCCAGAAAAAAGCGGCAGCCATGTTTATGCAAATGAAGTGGGAGGGATTTAAATCCCCGCTTCATTTGCAATTGTGATGTGTCTAATTTGCATCCCTTTTACGGAAAAGGGATGCAGTCTAGACACAGCCTTAGTGTAAATGTGAGTTGACTAAAACCCTAATTGAGAGCTTGCTAATAACATCTAAGAGTTCAGTAGGACATAAGAGCACATATCTAGTGATTCTGGCAGGGTGAAGTACTCTGTATGCATGTGTCAGTAGTCTCTTTTTTTCAACAACTTTATTAAATTCTATGATAATTTAAGCAATAAGATGTTATCCAGCAAAGAACATGATAAGTAAGATCAGTGGATGTTATTTCTTTTCTTTTAGCCAATAAAAATTATTTATAATCCAGTTTGCACTTTGGGTGAATTGATATGATGTAAGTATATATAAATTCAGAAGTAAAACAGAGCAATTATTTGCTGGTGGGCAGGTAAAATATACTTTTTCTCTATCTTCTCCATTTTCTTGTAGTTTTACATGTGCATCACAGGGTTATCTTTGGGGGACATTTTCAAAAGCAGTTTGGAGCATACGTCCCGTTGAAAGATAATGTGGCTTGCATTTCTAACACTGGTCTTACACACACAGCTTTTGTAAAAATTTAGCTATCTTGGCGGGGGGGTGAGGTTTACAGTTATATAAAGAGTTATAACAGTACAACTTTTGTGGGGGTTTTTTTACCAGCATAACTATATCCCTTTTTTATGTATGAGTAAGCTATGCTGGTGTAAACATATTTACATTAGTTCAACTACTTCAAAACTACAGTTATAAATAACTTTGCTTGAAAAAGTCATTAGTCATTTTTTAAAAATATTTTAAATAATACATTTCATATTTCTTTGAGTGTTTTAAACAATTATCAAATTTCTCTTTTGAGACAAGTAGGCTATTTTACTTTTGTAATTATTGACAGTAGAAGAAATGGCTTTATGCAATTTTTCCATATAAAAATATGCTACCTTTACTAATAGTGAGAGTGGTTCAGCAAATGTATAAAAACTTATGCAAATCTAAGTTTACACTGTTCAAAAATTGGTTATCATGCAAAGCTTTTTTTTAAAGATTTATTTAAAATTACTAGCTGTTTTAAAATTGAGATCAAGCATTTTATTTTTCTCCCATTTTTTTTGTATGTGCTCTATACAGTGGGCCAGGATTTCACTGTTGTTTCAACTTTGCACCTACACATTTATTTCATGATCCTTCGCAAGTCAGAGGACACACGCCATTGACTGTGATTCTATATTTTGTGTATTTAGCTGACATAATTTGTATATACGGTACCCTTTGTTTTAAAGAGATTGTGCAGAAGTGTGAGGCAGCCTTCTGAGAATCATAGACTCATAGGGTGCGTCTAGACTGGCTGCTTGAATTTGCGCAAGAGCACTGACGTTCTAATGTAAGAATTCAGTGCTTCTTGCGCAAATACTTTGATACTCCCGCTTAGAAATAAGCCCTCTTGCACAAGAGGGCCAGTGTAGACAGGCACCTTAATTTTTTGTGCAAGAAAGCCCTATGGCTAAAATGGCCATCGGTGCTTTCTTGCACAGACGTACGTCTATACTGGGCACGGATGCTTTTGCACAAAAGCACTTTTTGCGCAAAAGCATCCGTGCCAATCTAGATGCTCTTTTGCGGAAATACTTTTAACGGAAAAACTTTTCCGTTAAAAGTATTTCCGCAAAATCATGCCAGTCTAGACGCAGCCACTATATATATATGTGTATGCACTGAGACATGCATTTGCACAGAAGTGAAATAATAGCTCTTAGCATATCAATAATCAGTTTAACTTAACATTTTTAGTTTTGGGGAAAAACATTTTCATCAAAACATGTTACATAAAAGTCTTTTAAGACAAAACCATGTATTATTAAATAGTCACAATATTGCTTTCAATTTGAAACACGGTAAGGGATAAATAAGGTCTAGACCTTGAGTGGAGTTCAGTGAACATTCCTCTGTACTTCTTGCTCAGATACCATTCACAGTTCTGAATACTGTAATGAACTGTTCCTTGTTAGCATGGCTTGGGGAGTAAGCCATCCCAAAAGTGTAAGAATAAAAACAAATCCTGATTCACCCCTTTTCTCCCACTTGCACCGGATACCAGAGTTTGCCAATAACAGAACTGAGCATATATTGCCTCCATTTCAGAGGTGGCTTAGGCCATATCTAAACTGCCACTTATGCTGGCAACATTTATGTCACTAGAAATATGAAAATACAACCCACTGCGTGATGTACGTTTTGCCAGCATAAGTGGTAGTGTGTACAGTGCTATGTTAGTGGGAGAAGTTCTCCTGTTCCTCAATTGCTGCTCATTGAAGTAATTTTATGATGTTGGTGGCAATGCTAAGGTGCTTTTATTAGTTGCTGGGAGCATTGAGGTGGATTAATTATATTGATGGGAGGCATGAGTGATCTTACAATGGCACAACTTCTTTGGTACAGCTGTGCCACTGAGAGCTTATGAATCATGGCCATACCGGACATTCTTGTTTGGAACCTTTTATTCCACTGGTGGGCAATTAGCCAGCAGCAGTTCACCCAGGGTTATCCCCTGGTGGGCTGCCAATGCTATATTTACCTGTGCCTCTGCAGGCATGGGCGATTGCAGCTCGCATTGGCTGTGGATTGCTGTTCCCAGCAAATGGGAACTATGGGAAATGGTGTCCCAATCTGTGTCACTTCCTGCAGCTCCCATTGGTTGGGACCGGTGATCTGTGTCCAATGGCACCTACAAGTGCAGAGGTACAGGTTGTACAGTGGTGGCAGCACTGGATCTGTTCCATGGGCCAGTATTTGCCCACTGCTGATTTAGACCACCATCTCAGGCAAGAGGAGACTTGCACTAATATCAGCATGAGCTTATGGCTCACGGGCAGAAATTGGCTCTGCATTTCATTTGTGATTTGTAACAGTACTGTTCACAAAATCCTCCTTACTCCTTTCAGACCAGCAGATGTGCAGCCAGATACTACTAGCTTTATGCACAATCACTTAGCTCACAGCACTATTGTTATATATTTTCTTTAAATGTATTCAGTTTGTATTTCTAGAAATAAATACCCTGAAAGCTCTGAAAGTGTCATTTAACCACATGTGAGGAACACAAAAAAAAGATAAATTCATAAAAAAGATGAAATGCTAGACCACGGTAGTCTGGCATTATTAAATGTGATCACAGTATGAACTCTAGCTAGCAGGAGTCATGATTTGTTAACACAATCTTTAAAACCATCCATTTTCCACAGCAAATGAAAGTAAAAAAATATATTTTGCATTATTTCTACATATTATTTTGACAATCTATTATTGTGTCTCTCAGTTTCTTGCTTCTTCAACTTCACTACACCATCTGGAATTATTCTTTCACCAAACTATCCTGAGGAGTATGGGAACAACATGAACTGTGTATGGTTGATTATTTCGGAGCCAGGAAGCAGGATTCATCTAATTTTCAATGATTTTGATGTGGAGCCTCAGTTTGACTACCTTGCAGTAAAGGATGATGGGATTTCTGATTTACCAGCCCTTGGCACTTTTTCTGGCAATGAGGTCCCTTCCCAGCTGGCTAGCAGTGGGCACATAGTAAGACTTGAATTTCAGTCAGATCACTCTACCACTGGAAGAGGCTTTAATATTACTTATACTAGTAAGTGCCTGTATAACATTTAATTAAACCATTTTTATGATCACAATAATGCAAAGATGAATTAAGCAATCTCTGCAATACCTGATGTTCTCTCTCTCTCTCTCTCTCTCTCTCTCATGTTCATCTAATAACCAATAACTGTTTATTTAAAAATTTCTCAAAATAAGTAACTACTATGGGATGTGTATGTGTGTGTGTGTAAAATTGCATAATTAAATATGGTACTGAGTAATTAGTCCTTCCGATATTTAATGAACTGCTTAAGTCTAAGAGTGCACCTACACTGCAGGGCTTAACTTGAAATAAGCTACGCAAATTGAGCTACGTCAATTGCATATCTTATTTCAAAATAGCTTATTTCGAAATAGGGAGTGTCTACACAGCATTTATTTCGAAATAGAGGACTCTTCCTCTGACTTCCCTTAATCCTCGTACAATGAGGGTGACAGGAGTTGGAGTAAGTCCTCCAGCTTGACAGTATTTTGACACTATTTCAAAATAACTTCCTGCTGTGTAGATGCAGACTAAGTTATTTCGGAATAATGCTAGTTATTTTGAAATAGTGTTGCAGTTTAAACGTATACTAAGGTGTTCTTTATTGAAATACGTGATAAAAATGTCATCTTGAAAGTACCACCACCACACTGGCAACAAACTTTTGGAAGTTTCAGGTAAGGCAAGAAGAGAATAGGCATGGAAACTGCTTTCTTATTCCAAGAGATGCTCCACTTAGGTCAGGAAGGTGAATTGGCACTGAAGCTTGTTCTCCTGCAGCCTGTGATTTTTACATTCTGTGGATAAATCAGTCTACAAGGCTGTGAATGTCTTGCCAAATACATACAATTAACGTTCCTCCTCCTGCCTATCTTAAGTGTATTGTGTGTTAATGTAGGCAGATTTAATGCTGAATTTTTGTCATACTTGCACAATTAATATGAGGGTTTTGTTCTGCTTTTTGTTTGTTTGTTTGTCTGGTTTTGTTATAAATTAGCTTTTGGTCAGAATGAATGCCATGATCCTGGAATCCCAATAAATGGAAGACGCTTTGGAGACAGATTCCTTCTGGGAAGTTCAGTTTCTTTTCATTGTGATGATGGCTTTGTTAAAACTCAAGGCTCTGAGTCCATAACCTGCATTATGCAGGATGGAAATGTTGTGTGGAGCTCTACTGTCCCACGCTGTGAAGGTAAGGACACAATTCTTCTTTTATAGCTACTTCCATGCATAGTATAACTATTTAATTATTTATTTCCTTTTCATAATTTTTGGCTTTTGTTTAGCAGTTTGTTTGGCTTTTTTAGAACAGTTTCAGTAAACAGAGAATAGTGTGTAATATCTCAGGACAGTACAAGTGGCCCCTGACTTACAATATGATTGGTTCCTGGGGAATCATCGCAAGTCGGGGGCGTCGTAACTCTAATCCTCATTTACAATAGGCACCATGTGCCATCGTAAATGCAGGCCGAGGACATAAACAGGGGGATTTTGGCCCATTCTGCACTTACAAAAATAGTTGTAAGTGCAGGAAAGTCATAACTAGGGTGGTCGGAAGTCAGGGATTTCCTGTATATACCTCATTCTAAGAATAAAGTACCATCTGTAGAGCGCTGAAATTTTAAAAATATATCTATTAAAGGCATATGTTTTAAATTCCGAAGTGTCATTATAGCTCCAAAATTTGTTGGTTTGAGAACTCCACATTTTGTTTCTTAGCCTCGAAAAAGATTAGATCGGGTGTACAGAACACTACCTCACTGTGCTGTGCCAAATATAATTAAAAATGTAATGGTCATAATCAGTGTTCTCTCTAAGATTATATAATTTAATTTTTTTTGAAGAAACAAGAGGTAATTAAAACGGTGCATGATCCTGAATGTACCTACCCTGAAAACCACCCAGTTTGACACCCATTCTCGCTCCCACCAAGCTTTGCTCCCACTATTGCCGCATCCATGGGCTCTCCAACTCCTGCACCCCCATCCTGTGCATCCTTTACCACTAACCTTGCATTTTGCCCTCTTTGCCTTGACTACTGCACAGTACCCCCTTCATCACAACCCTTGCATTTTCCTCCCAGCTGTGCACTCATCCTGACCCTGCACTTCCAGCATGTCCTGACACACTGTGCCCTTCTCCCCCCACCCCCCACAGTACCTTCCATCCCCTTTGCCCACCATGCCACTTACTTTCTAGCAGGAAAATAAGTGCTTCTGCGTGGCTCTGTGAAGGAGGAAAACTGGTGTAGAATTTTTTGTGTGAGGCTTCACAGGAACACAGCCTAGAGGGAACTATGGTCAGAACAAGCCAAATCTGTTATTTTCTAACAGGTAACTGGCAGGGCATTATACAAACTTTAAGCCAAGAAATAAGTAACAAGTCTTCTTACAAAATAATGAATGGCTCAGCAGTGCCTTAGAGACTAACAAAAAAATGTTACTCCTGCAATGAGGAGTAACGGTAGTTCGAATTAGGAGCTTTAATTCGAACTACCTAGTCTGTGCTGCGGGTAGCCGTGGGCAGGTAATTCATAAGAACATAAGACCAAAGGTCCATCTAGCCCAGTATCCTGTCTACCAAGAGTGGTCACCACCAGGTGCCCCAGAGAGGGTGGACTGAAGACAATGATCAAGCGATTTGTCTCCTGCCATCCCTCTCCAGCCTCTGACAGACAGAGGCCAAGGGCACCATTTTATCCCCTGGCTAATAGCCTTTTATGGACCTAACCTCCATGAAATTATTTAGCTTCTCTTTAAACTCTATTATAGTCCTAGCCTTCACAGCCTCCTCTGGCAAGGAGTTACACAGGTTGACTACGCTGTGTGAAGAAGAACTTTCTTTTATTAGTTTTAAACCTGCTCCCCATTAATTTCATTTGGTGTCCTCTAGTTCTTCTATTTAGGGAACTAATATATAACTTTTCTTTATCGGCCCTCTCCACACCACTCATGATTTTATATACCTCTATCATATCCCCCCTCAGTCTCCTCTTTTCTAAACTGAAAAGTCCCAGTCGCTTTAACCTCTCCTCATATGGGACCCGTTCCAAACCCCTAATCATTTTAGTTGCCCTTTTCTGAACCCTTTCCAAGGACAAAATATCTTTTTTGAGGTGAGGAGACCACATCTGTACACAGTATTCAAGATGTGGGCGTACCATAGTTTTATACAGGGACAGTAAGATATTCTGGGTCTTACTTTCTATCCTTTTCCTAATAATTCCTAGCATCCTATTTGCCTTTTTGAACGCCGCTGCACACTGTGTGGAAGTTTTCAGAGAACTGTCCACGATAACTCCAAGATTCTTTCCTGATTTGTCGTAGCCAAATTAGCCCCCATTATACTGTACGTATAGTTGGGGTTATTTTTCCCAATGTGCATTACTTTACATTTATCCACATTAAATTTCATTTGCCATTTTGTTGCCCAATCACTCAATTTGGTGAGATCTTCTTGGAGTCCCTCACAGTCTGCTTCTGTCTTGACTATCCTAAACAGTTTTGTATCATCTGCAAATTTTACTACCTCATTGCTTACCCGTTTCTCCAGATCATTTATGAATAAGTTGAAAAGGATTGGTCCCAGGACTGACCCTTGGGGTACACCACTAGTTACCCCTCTCCAAACTGAAAATTTACCATTTATTCCTACACTTTGTTTCCTGTCTTTTAACCAGTTCTCAATCCACGAAAGGACCTTTCCTCTTATCCCATGGCCATGTAATTTACACAAGAGCCTTTGGTGAGGGACCTTGTCAAAGGCTTTCTGAAAATCCAAGTATACTATATCTACTGGATCCCCCTTGTCCGCATGTTTGTTAACCCCTTCAAAGAACTCTAGCAGATTAGTAAGACAGGATTTCCCTTTACAGAAACCATGTTGACTTTTGTCCAACAAATTATGTTCTTCTACGTGCTTCACAATTTTATTCTTTACTATTGTTTCGACTAATTTGCCCGGTACTGAAGTTAGACTTACCGGTCTGTAATTGCCAGGATCACCTCTACAGCCCTTTTTAAATATTGGTGTCATGTTGGCTACCTTCCAGTCATTAGGTACGGAAGCCGATTTCAACGATAGGTTACAAACCACAGATAATAGCTCAGCAATTTCCCATTTGAGTTCTTTTAGAACCCTTGGATGAATGCCATCCGGTCCCGGAGATTTGTTAACATTAAGTTTTTCTATTTGTTCCAAAACCTCCTCTAATGACACTTCAATCCGGGACAGTTCCTCAGATTCATCACCCACAAAGGACGGTGCAGATTCAGGAATCTCCCCAACGTCCTCAGCCGTGAAGACTGAAGCAAAGAAATCATTTAGTTTCTCTGCAATGGCTTTATCGTCCTTGATTGCTCCTTTTATAGCTTGATCATCTAGGGGACCCACAGGTTTTTTAGCAGGCTTCCTGCTTCTAATGTACTTAAAAAACATTTTGTTATTTCTTTTTGAGATTTTGGCTAGCTGTTTCTCAAAATCTTTTTTTGCTTTTCTTATTATATTTTTACACTTGATTTGACAGTGTTTATGTTCTTTTCTATTTATCTCACTAGGATTGGACTTCCATTTCTTAAAAGATACCTTTTTGTTCCTCACTGCTTCTTTTACATGATGGTTAAGCCACAGTGACTCTTTTTTAGGTCTCTTGCTATGTTTTTTAATTTGGGGTATACATTTAAGTTGGGCCTCTATTATGGTGTCTTTAAAAAGTTTCCATTCAGCTTTCAGGGATTTGGCTCTAGTCACTGTGCATTTTAATTTCTGCTTAAAACTACGGGGCAATTAAAAATGGCAGCGCCCGGGAACATGCAAATGAAGTCCAGGATATTTAAATTCCGGGCTTCATTTGCAAGTTCGAATGCCTACATTAGCCATCCTAGTTCGAACTAGGATGACAGTGTAGACATACCCTGAGTTTCCGAAGGACCATTTGTTGTTGTTTTGGTGTTTTTTTTAATTTCAGTTATAAAATAACGTGGCTACCCTCTGAGACATTCTTCTTATGTAAACATTATAGTCAAGAAGTTGCATATCCTCTGTTGACAGATTGTTTCTGACATTCACCGAGATAATGTATTTTTGTAGATAAAGGGTTAGACCTTCAGTGGTATAAATTGTATTAGTTCTGTTGATGTCAGTATTGCCACACTGAGTTATACCAACTAAAAATGCAGCCCATGTTTTTGTCAGTATTGTGGCTGTGCAAGAATTTATTCCTTGAAAGATTGTGTGCATTAGAGATGCTTAAAAAAAGGCAGCAATTTGATATGTTGTGCTAGATGCGAGTTTATGTGCTGCACTAGCAAGATTCTGAATCTTAATAGGGCCATATAATCAATTGCTCAATGGAGCAGCTTTGCCTAGAGCGAGAACAGTCTATTCCAAGGGGGTTACTTTATCAAACATAGTTTTCTGAATTAAAAAAAAAATCTGTGCACCTAGCTGGTTCAGTAGTCAATATCCTCTTTATATCGTCATTGTAAAACTTCATTAGAAAGTTTTCAAAGGTGCACATGTAACCCACATACCTACTGGGTGTGGTTCACTATCCCATGTAGAGGCACTTAGACCACTTATAGAGAGAATGAGTTTCTCTACAGCCCTAGCTGAGAACCAACTGGCTTTATAGCTCAAGCTGTAAAGGCTTGTGTGCTAAACTCTAGAAGTCCCAAGTTCTAGAGTTCTGCTTGTCAGTGTTACACACAGGCAAAGGAACCATGTTGAGAATATAGAGAAAGAACTAGCAGGGAAGAAACACATACTGAAATGATTTGTCTTTAAGAAAATACCTCTGTAGGGCTGTGTCCAGACTCCATGCCTCCGTCGACGGAGGCATGTAGATTAGCCAGCTCGGAAGAGGGAAATGAAGCCGCGATTAAAATAATCGCGGCTTCATTTAAATTTAAATGGCTGCCCCGATCTGCCGATCAGCTGTTTGTCGGCAGATCGGGAGAGTCTGGACGCGATGCCCCGACAAAGAAGCCTTTCTTCATCGACACAGGTAAGCCTCGTGAAACCAGGTTTACCTGTGTCGATGAAGAAAGGCTTCTTTGTCGGGGCATCGCGTCCAGACTCTCCCGATCTGCCGACAAACAGCTGATCGGCAGATCGGGGCAGCCATTTAAATTTAAATGAAGCCGCGATTATTTTAATCGCGGCTTCATTTCCCTCTTCCGAGCTGGCTAATCTACATGCCTCCGTCGACGGAGGCATGGAGTCTGGACACAGCCAAGGGCTTTATCCTTCTCCCACTCAAGCTTGTAGGACATTTGTCATTGATTTCAACAGGAACAGGATCAGGGTCTTAATTCATCAATCTAAAGGCTAATAGTTTTTCAGTGAATGCAGTTCTTTCAACTGAAAATAAAAATGTCATTTTTTATTTAAAAGCTATTTCTCAGTGCAGATTCTTTTCTTCTGATGACAAAAGGATTCTCTTTACTGATGGGAGTTATAAGCCAAGTGTCCATTGCTTCAGGGTAGTTTGGAGATAATTTGATCTGATTGTGCTTGCCCATGACTTGATTGAGCTACTCTGTTATGTTCTGTTTTCAAGCACATTTAGCAATCATTGTAATAAGTGATGTGTGAAAAGTTCTTCTGCACAGGATAATGTTTTATCTGGTGCAGATCAACAAAGTTTTAATAAGACTAAATTGATTTTTTTAAAGGATATAGAATAAATTGCACTTTTTGTCATCTTTAAGAGAGTGCAGTCTAGTTGCATTCTGCTAGCTAATATTTCATCCATGGGCCTTAATCTGTACTTATTCAAACTAATGTAACTCAGGGAAAAACTGCACAGAGATCAATACAACTTTACTAGCATATATCTTGCGTAAAATCGGAATAATCCCTAGTGAGTGCATATTCAGTTACACACAGTATAGCACAGATACAACCATTAATTCACTTGTCATAGCTTCATAATATTAATTTTTATATGATGTTGTCGGTGTACCTGTCACAGTATGAAAAGACTGAAGATTTGGAGTAAGATTTTGTGCAATGCAGTACAGGAGGAAGGTGGAGCTAAAATGCCTTTTAATACAACTTCGATACCCTCCAAATCCTGAGCAGCTCTTTGGCCCTTGTTGTAGCATAAACAGGTCTATCTTAATTAGGGAAGCCTAGCCCCAGACTTTTAAGCCTTCATTGCTGCTTAGAATCTCCCCAGAGCTGTGTGCCATGGTCCACTCTTGATAAACTTCTCTTGCCTTCATTCTCAACCCCTATCCACGCTATACACCAAAGCTTGAAGGGGTTCTTGGAACACAATGTTACAGCTTCTTCCTCAGTTCCCAAACTGGTGCATTTCTCCCTTGTCTGTATGTGTGGTTTTAGAGCTCTGTTACGCTTCTTCCAGACTTTTGCAAGATCCTTAAGACAAGAAGCTCCATTGATTTCAATTATGACTCAATTAGTAAGGGTACTACTCAATGTGAACAAAGGTAGTGAAATCAGACCCATCAATTGTGAATTACTTGGGGCAGGGTCCTTGTTCCTTTATCTGTGTACTGTTCTGTGGAAACCTATAGGGCTATGTCTAGATTGGCATGATTTTGCGCAAATGCTTTAATGGAAAAGTTTTTCCGTTAAAAGCATTTACGGAAAAGAGCGTCTAGATTGGCATGGACGCTTTTCTGCAAAAGTACTTTTTGCAGAAAAGCGTCCGTGGCAATCTAGACACAGTTTTGCGCAAGAAAGCCCCGATCACCATTTTTGCCATTGCGGCTTTTTTGCACAAAACAGTTTTTAGCTGTCTCCACTGGCCCTCTTGTGCAAAAACATTTCCAGAAAAGGGCTTTGCCCAAACGAGAACATCAAAGCATTTGCACAAGAAGCACTGATTTTGGACAGTAGAACATCAATGCTTTTGCGCAAAATCAAGCGGCCAGTGTAGACAGCTGGCAAGTTTTTCCGCAAAAACACATGCTTTTGCGGAAAAATTTGCCAGTCTAGACACAGCCATGGTGAATAGTTAAACTAAATAATTAATTGTGAAGTAATGTACTACTCAACCAACTTCTCAGAAAGGTTTATAGTCAAGTCCTACATGAGCTCTGGAAAGACATGATGTCAAAAATTATACTATTAAAAGACAAGAGTTTGGGCTTTTTACGGAAAAATAAGGTAGCAGGATTAGTGGTATTATATAATGCATATCATTTGTTCTTGTTTTTCAGATTTCTTAACTGTTAACTAAACATTGGGTGTCTGGTTTATCATCTCATTTAACTGTAATATAGGCATATATTTCACTACATAATTATGCTTTTGTTTCCCAGCACCATGTGGTGGACATTTAACAGCATCAAGTGGGGTTATCTTGCCACCAGGATGGCCTGGATATTACAAGGACTCACTAAGTTGTGAATGGGTGATTGAAGCAAGACCAGGACATTCTATTAAAATCACCTTTGACAGGTGAGAACAACAGAAGTCAAACAACAAGACCTATCTCAACACAAATTCACAGTATCCACATTTTGAAAGCAAAAGTGTGTGAAGGGAAGAACAAAGAAAAGAAGTGGGGGATATGGAACACTGCATTAATTGTTCCTGCATGAAATCTCTGACTCTGTGGTCTGTGTCCCAGTTTAAAAATTTTGAACTTTCACTAGACACATACATATTCACTGTACCAAATTCTGCTCTCATTTTTGCCAATATAAATCCCCTGAAATCAAATCAATAACATTGGATTTACAGTGGTATAATCAAGAGTAGAATCTTACCCAGTACCTCTATATAGGTGACTAAATTTCAGAACAATTAGTAGCTGACAGAGCAATTGCAACTTTATACCAGCATTACTGAGAGGAAAATTAATGGTGAAGGAAAAAGACCTTTTTTTTTTCATTTTAGTTTGGATGATGGGTCAGTCTTTCTGGTTGATTTAAAATTCAAGACCTATAATTCTTCACATACAATTTATTTAAAACTCTTGTGCTTTTAGAAATTAATAATAGCATAACTGAGCCTGTTTCCTATCAAGAGTCTTACTTTTTTCTGCCCAAAACAAATGCTGTAACAACTACTGAACCTCAAGAAGGGTAATAAACATATATTGATTACTAAACCTTTTCCTCCCAAAAAGAACAAGACTCAGATGGAAAACCTAAGTACTTATAAAAAAAAGTATCTTGCCATCAGCAGCATCTAGCATTCATAAATGTTTGCACAGATTAATAAGATCAGTATATAACAAGGCAAAGAAGTACTAATTTGTTAAATAATTTAAATAGTTTTTCTAGATTATAAAATAGAGGATTTTGCATGTACTATATGTCTTACAATGCGCATACACAATTACCAAATACAATTTTCTAGCCTTCTGACAGTGAGAACAGCATTTGATATATAAATTATCACACTAGTGGTTTTGATGTTGCCAGATCAAATGCTCCTTAGTATGCCAAAATCCACTAAAATAGTCCAAAGATAGTAGCAAAAGACTGGACAATACAACATATTGTTTTGTTAGTGAAATCTTCTGCAGTTTAGGGCATCATAGTACCTCCTGCTGGAGCACTATGCTCAGAATGATTTGGACTGGAAATTCTGTTTGTTTTATTCTGAATGTGAGGGAAGGAAAAAGAGTTCCCTTTAGAATGCCATCCTCTGGAGGGAGCAGGTCTGTAATAGTGAATCTGAATACAACAACAACAGCAGCGTGAGCTGACACAGAATTCACCAAATATCCACTCAGTGCGCAGCAGCAGTCAAAAAAGCAAATAGAATGTTAGGAGGCATTTAAAAAAGGGATAGAGGCATAAGGATCTTGTGCAAAAAGGGGGTTTTGCACAAAACGGCCATGGTCATGCTGCTTGTTTTTGTGCAAAAATGGCTCAGAGTAGATTATGCAAATGAAGAGTGATAAAATGCTAATCAGCATTTCATTTGCATTGCCTCTTCCAGAAAAAGCTTGTAGTGTAGACAAAGCCTCAGAGGCCGACCAATGCATGAGTTGGGGGAAGGAAGGGTAGAGTGTGGGCAGCCAGCTTTAGCAAAGTTATTAAACATGCTTAGTACAAACCAAACAGCAAATCTGGGAGGGTATGTGACCTCACATATCCCTCCCCATGTATCACCTCAATATTTACTCACCTTCGTGATAATCAGGAGATCATAAAGATTCCTTTGAATTCTAAATGAATTTGTTATTCCTCTTTTTATGAGCTTCTGAAAGGTAAGAAATATAAACTGAGTGGTAAGAGAAAAAAATCTGAGACCTGAATATCCTTTGTCTGTAACTGAATTTGGTGTATGAGTGTTTTTAATGGATTAATATTAATCGATATGTAAAGTATAATGGGGCTGACTGGGAATTTTTTTCCATTTATAACACCATTACCTACAAACATGGTACTTTCTTTCATTTTGAAGTAAAAATGTAACATTATTTTTGGTTACTTGTCAAATTAAAATATTTTAGCCTTATTTGCTAGGTTGACACAGTTCTACACAGTCACTTTTTTCAGTGATCTTTAATAATAAAAATTCAGCTTTCTTTCTCCCTGGCCCACTAATGATGTGTCTCTTCTTTTGTTAAGGCAGTTGGAGGATATTTGCTTTCAAAAATCATGTTCCGTTGTACAGAGACACAGGTTTTCTTGCCCCCAGAGATTAAACCATTCATCTCTACTAAAGGAGTACATAGATTGTCAGTTATAGCACATTTTTCATACCTGGTCATAAAGTATAAGTCTTACAAAAGGACAGAAGTCTGTTTCTACATGAATGATCTCAAACTCTTTGAAGATGTCTTTGGAGTTGAAATTGTGACATGAAAATTGAAGTACAAGGGTTCAGATTTCCTAGTTCATTAGGCTATCTGACATAACCACAATCAGTTGAGAAAAGTGTTTGCTGCGTATCATGTCAGCCAGTGCTAAAGCTAGATAGGACTAACTGGAATTCATTTAGTACTGGAATGACTGGTAGTAAATGACTGCATACTTAGCCACCTTTTATGAACTCCATATACTTAGAGGCAGTGTATTATACTGGATATGACACTAGACTGGGGCGTAAGGGACTTAGATTCAATTGATAATTAGGACCTGCTGTGTGATCTGGAGCAAATCACTTTGCAGACAAAGATTTGAAGGGGCAAAAAAAACCCATAAAAAAAGTTATTTGCCTCAGATGGCTTCATAGATCAGCATCAGAACTGATGGAAGAAAGGAGGATGAGAAAGGGGAAAAATGACCCTTCTTAACTTTTAATTATTTTGATATATCTGTAGACATTCTTAATTATATTAACTGAAATTCGTGGTCACAGTTACACTGGAGTTCTAACATTTTCTGAAAGTTACATTGTTTCTCTGTTTACATGCTGATATGATATGTTTCTTTTCAGATTTCAGACTGAAGTTAATTATGATACATTGGAAGTTAGAGATGGGCCAGCGAACTCATCACCATTAATAGGAGAATACCATGGTACACAAGCGCCACAGTTCCTTATTAGTACTGGCAATTATATGTATCTGCTCTTCACTACAGATAATAGTCGTTCTAGCATTGGCTTCCTAATTCACTATGAGAGTAAGTCTGAGATTTCTCTGATTGATATTTATTTAAATATTAAAAATAGGAAAAATATGAACAAATAAATTACGATTGATATATTTCCATAAGGTCAAATGATGTTTCCCCATACTTAGGAATAGATTCGGAAACCTATGATAGTGCTGAATTTGTTTTCTCCTCATAGTGGGGTAAAGTGTTAAGCAGCAAGAATAAGGTGTCAGAATCTGGCCCTTGGATTATAAACTCTTTGAGACAGGGATAATCTTTTCAGTATGTGTGTGATATATAAGTACTTTGTCTGGTATAATAAAGACATGATCCCTGACTGGGACCTGTAAGCAATACCACAATGCAAAATTATTTCTGTGAATCCCACAAATAACTGTAAAGATGTGTTTTAGGGATCGTCTATAGATCTTTACATATGTAAGAGCTCAACATCCCTGAAAGTCAGGGTAATTTTAGTGTAGGAGTCAAATTTTAGGGACCAAGGTTTGAAAAATGTTGCCCTATATAAATAGCTACATCATGTAAACATTGAGGAGAGTTGGCAGTTTTTCAAAGGGACATTATTAAGGGCCCAAAAGCAAGCTATTCCGCTGTGTCAAAAAGATAGAAAATATGGCAAAAGACCATCTTGGCTTAACCACGAGATCTTGCATGATCTAAAAATAAAAAAGGAGTCATATAAAAAATGGAAAGTAGGACAAATTACAAAGGATGGATATAGGCAAACAACACAGGAATTCAGAGGCAAGATTAGAAAGGCAAAGGCACAGAATGAGCTCAAACTAGCTACGGGAATAAAGGGAAACAAGAAGACTTTTTATAAATACATTAGAAGCAAGAGGAAGACTAAGGACAAGGTAGGCCCATTGGACAGTGAGGAGGGAGAAACAGTAACAGGAAACTTGGAAATGTCAGAGATGCTTAATGACTTCTTTGTTTCGGTCTTCACTGAGAAGTCTGAAGCAATGCCTAACATAGTGAATGCTAGTGGGAAGGGAGTAGGTTTAGAAGATAAAATAAAAAAAGAACAAGTTAAAAATCACATAGAAAAGTTAGATGCCTGCAAGTCCCCAGGGCCTGATGAAATGCATCCTAGAATTCTATCAGCCGATGGTCAGGGCAGTGCATGTGTGTGTGTTACACCTGAGTCTTCAACTGCTGAGACACAAGGCCCTGTCTCAGTGGGTAGTCTAGGTGAGACTGACAGGTGCCCTGAGAAGAGTTTAACGTCCGTGACCTTACTGCTAGGGCCGGGGTCCCGTCGCAGAGGGCAGCCAACAGACTGACAGATGCCCGAGTTTATAGGAAGAGCTTATTACACCTCAGATTTTTACTGCTAGGATACACGATCCCTTCGCAGAGGGCAGTCTAGGGAAGACTGAGAGATGCCCCAATGGATCTGTCACCTGGGAGTGACAGGATCCAAACACCCAAGCTCTTCCTATACCTGTCCCTTATGATCGGCTGAAGTTCTTTTAAATTGTGCTTGGTTCTGTTACAGCAACTGAAGGAGTCAGGTTAAAGCTTAAACAGTTACTATTTTATTGTTACAGGGTAAACTTAGCTGTTAAATGCTACACTATCTGTGTAACAGATAACACTACAAAGGACAGGACAGAAATTACACTAAATAAGTCACTTACAGGTACCATGAAACCCTTTTGGTTCTCTGAGCTCTTATTAAATACATGCAAAATAGACACCAAGCAGGTATATATTCTCACCCCTGCATTCCAGACTTGGTGTGACCAGTGTCTTTCTCTCAATCCCTCGGGAAGAAGTAGGGTGAGGTTGGGCGTCCCACAGACCTCGGGAGACAATCAATACCTGCCAGCAGGTTTAAATAATTGGAGCTCAAATGGGGTGGGCTACTAAACCCCTCTTTATACCTCTTGGGTCATGTAGGCTTCTTCCTGGTCTCAAGTGGCCAATTAGGAAAAATGGCTTTGAACACCAAGTTTCCCACGAAGGGTGCAAAGCATAATTCACATCTGGGAAAATGCAGACAATGGGCACCTCTGGTATGTGATGGGTGAAGATTCCTCTCCTGGGACAGTGCAGGCATGTCAATTATTGGTACTAGCCATCAGGACGGCGGCAGGCCCCGGGTCGTCAGCTAGCCCATTTACTGTCTGGTTTCTGTTTATGGTAGAGTCAGGTACAGGCAGCACACCTGCGTTCCCAGGGCATCAAAGGCTGACTGCCTTTCTCTTGCTCTCTGGGGGGGAGAGGAGGAGTGGAAACCAAGATGGGGTTCATGTCTGGCTACAAATACTTAAGGAGCTGATAGAGGATGAGCCTCTAGCTATCATCTTTGGAAAATCATGGGAGACAGGAGAGATTCCAGAAGACTGGAAAAGGGCAAATATAGTGCCCATCTATAAAGGGAAATGAGAACAACCCAGGAAACTATAGACCAGTTAGTTTAACTTCTGTGCCAGGGAACAGAATAGAGCAAGTAATTAAGGAAATCATCTGTAAACACTTGGAAGGTGGCAAGATAATAGGGAACAGCCAGCTTGGATTTGTAAAGAACAAATAATGTCAAACCAATCTGATAGCTTTCTTTGATAGGATAATGAGTCTTTTGGATAAGGGAGAAGCAGTGGATGTGGTATACCTAGACTTTAGTAAGGCATTTGATACAGTCTTCCATGAAATTCTTATCAATAAACTAGGCAAATACAACTTAGGTGGGGCTACTCTAAGGTGGGTGCATAACTGGCTGGATAACCATACTCAGGGAGTAGTTATTAATGGTTCAAAATCCTGCTGGAAAGGTATAACAAGTGAGGTTCCACAGGGGTCTGTTTCGGGACTGGCTCTGTCCAATATCTTCATCAACAATTTAGATATTGGCATAGAAAGTACGTTTATTCAGTTTGCAGATGATACCAATCTGGGAGGGGTTGTGACTAATCTGGAGGATAGGATCATAATTCAAAATTATCTGGACAAATTGGAGAAAGGGACTGAGGTAAACAGGATGAAGTTTAATAAAGACAAATGCAAAGTGCTCCACTTAGAAAGGCACAATCAGTTTCACACATACAGATTGGGAAGCAACTGTCTAGAAAGGAGTGTGGCAGAAAGGGATCTAGGGGTTATAGTGGACCACAAGCTGAATATGTGTCAGCAGTGTGATGCTGTTGCAAAAAAAGCAAACATGATTCTGGGATGCATTAACAGGTGTGTTGTGAGCAAGACACGAGGCCTCAGTTGGAGTATTGTGTCCAGTTCTGGGCACTGCATTTCAAGAAAGCTATGGAGAAATTGGAGAGGGTCCAGAGAAGAGCAACAAGAAAGATTAAAGGTCATGACCTATCAGGGAAGGCTGAAAGAATTAGGTTTATTTAGTTTAGAAAAGATAAGATTGAGGGGGGACATGATAGCAGTTTTCAGGTATCTAAAACGGTATCATAAGGAGGAGGGAGAAAACTTGTTCATCTTGGCCTCTGAATGTTCTTAAACTGCAGCAAGGGAGGCTTAGGTTGGATATTAGGAAAAAGTTCCTAACTGTCAGGGAAGTCAAACAATGGAATAAATTGCCCAGGGAGGGTGCGGAATCTCCATCTCTGGAGATATTTAAGAGTAGGTTAGATAAATGTCTATCGGGGATGGTCTAGACAGTATTTGGTCCTGCCATGAAGGCAGGGGACTGGACTTGATGACCTTTCGAGGTCTCTTACAGTCCTAGTATTCTATGATTCTATGATTCTCTGTAAGTTTTCTTTCCTCAGCCAGGAAGTGAGATTCACAGAGCCCTGAGCCTCTGGCTGGGAGGGCTAATTAATCAGCTGTGGGGCTGTGTTGCTGTGTACCTTAGATGGAACTTTGGTAGGTAGGTGGTTTTTTGGAAGCATCAGGATTTAATAAGTGGAAAACAGGAGTGAAAGCAGCTACAGTTGCTAGCCAGAGAATGAATGACAAAGGAGTTTGAGATGAATGACATTTTGGGGGATTTGGCCAATGGCATTAAGATACTGAGATCAGGCTTTTATGAAGATCTGATCTGAAGAGCTTCAATAGCTCTGCAAACTCTTTAAACTCTAGGTCCTGAAGTACCAACAATAGCACTTGAAAAACCAAGAGGTTATCCAAGAAATACTATATGGAAGAGTTCAGGTATCAAAATGAATCTTCCCTAAATAAAGTAAAATACAATTTCTGTTGATTTCTTAGAAAACTTCTGAAAAACCTTTAAAATCACACTGGTTCTATGAGTAGGGGTGTTTTAGCTAGAAAATAAACATTTGATGTAGAAGATTATCTTCAGCATTGACTTCAGCATTTCTATATTTTTCTCTACATCTTTACAGTATTTATATGAATCTTCTTGCAGCATTTACAATAATGAATTCACTACTGTTCCAGAATTAGACTGGAAAATATAGTACACATTTAAATAGTTTTTTGATATTCTTGATTATTTTTCTTCTCTCTTTCTACACAGGAAGTACAATACTACCACAATGATAAAGATCACTGCATTCTAATATTATTTCAGTTTCTTGTACAATTCTGAGTAATAATGAATACTTTGGTTTAAGAAAAATATACCAAACATGGTGAATGTTGCATCATCTAAGTTAGATATAAGAAGGAGGAAGTCATAGCCTTTACTTTTTTCTGCTAATATCTTTGCAATGATTTACATTATTTATGGGTTTAGATATAAAAGTGGTATTATGCCTAATATATTTCTATTTTTGTTAGACAGCTTTTGAATAATAATATTTCTTGTGGTTGGTTGTGAAGCGTATAAGTGTACAAAAACACAGTCTTGGAATTTATAAAGACCTGGTTTTCAATAGGTCTAAAAAGTATGAATTCCTTTCTTTTTCAGTTTTCATTCTTGAAAAATATTCATAATGGTTTCTTGCAATAAGAATAAGAAAAACTATAAATCTTGTAATAGACTGAACTACCAAAATATGGTAAATAACCAGCCTTTAATAACATATTGTGACATCCCCCAAGGTACAGTCTTGGTAAGAGGCTACACCTTTTTATTTTTTTTCTAATACATCTCTCACCACTGTAGTTCATGTCTTTGTCACCTCATAATTGGATACAAGTAATATACTCTACGAGGAACTACCTTAAATCCTTTCAGAAACTATAGCTTCTGTAAAATGAAGCAACCTGTTTGTTGTCAGCTTGATGAGTGTTTCGCCATCAGGCGTATGTCTAGACTACATGGTTCCGTCGACGGAGCCATATAAACTAGTTTACCCGACATAGGCAAAGAAGCGGGAATTTAAATAACCCCCGCTTCATTAAAATAAACATGGCCGCCGTGCTGTGCCAGTGATCACCTGATCCAGCACAGCGCGGCAGTCTAGATGCAGATCTGTTGGCTGGGGAAGCCTTTGCCAACTGATCCCTTATGCTTCCGTCGACAGAGCCATGTAGTCTAGACATACTCCAGAATATAAAACAGGGTTTCTTGATTTCCAGTGGATTCCTATGGGGTTTCAGAATTGATTTAGATGTTTAAAGTGTTGATAATATCCTTAAAAGCCCTAAATGGCTTTGGCTCTAGGAAAATTATAACACAAAATATTATATGAATTTAAACTGATACGGTTATATGGGCCCTTTAAATCACTGCTGGAGCACTGTGCCATGTGCTATGGGCACTACACCCTCAGCACCACCCCTTCTGCTCTCTTCCTGGAGTGTGGCATCACTTGTGTCCCCCCCCCCCACCTGGTCCAGGGGCCCACAAAGGCTGTTGGCTCCACTGAATTTGGGTGTAACTGCCCATATGGGCTTTCTTTTCTGGATTTAGAATTCTTACTTTTAATTTAGTTTGTTACTTTGGATTTATTTTTAAATAATCTGTAATAGGTTTATGCTCTTGAGGAGTTGCATTGGTATGACTACATGAATGTAACAATAGTAGAATAACTATGTTGGCATCACTGGTAAAACTCTCCCTTATAGGGAAGCTCTGAAAGATTTATTTTTGCTTCTGCCACTCTGCTGCAGCTGTGATCTGCTGTGTGCTCAGGCTCAATGTCCCTTAATATAAGAAAGAGGGTTTCTGGAGTGAGTGGTGAGGATAGCATTCTAGAAATGCCCCTTTCCTTAGAATATGCTTTTTCTTCTTGGCCTGAAACAGCTTGAATACATTGACTTTCAGAACATGCTATAAGGACCATATTTTTAAGCTGATAGCTGAAGAAAAACATTGTTTGAGATGTTTTGTACAGGAAAAGTATTGGACTTATTTCATATTATTCAAGTTGCAAAGTTGTTTATTTTTCCTTCCACTTTAATGTATTGTATTTTTAAACATGTCATGTTCACATAGGTCTATTTTTCTCTTAAAATCAAAACAAATAATTTAGAATAAAGCTTGGTAACTGCTGTATCTTGGATCATTACTTAATGTTGTCTATCTTTATTATTAATACAAATAGGATGATACTCTCTTTTTCAGACATAAAAGAATGACTCCATAAAAGAATGACCATGGTGGCATCAGCTTTTCAAAGCTGTATTGTTGAAACAGTCTGTTAAAATTGGTGAGGGTATGTCTACACTGCCACCCTAGTTCGAACTAGGGTGGCTAATGTAGGCATTCGAAGTTGCAAATGAAGCCCGGGATTTAAATATCCTGGGCTTCATTTGCATCTTGCCGGGTGCCGCCATTTTAAAATCCCCCTTAGTGCGGACTCCGTGCCCGCGGCTACATGCGGCATGGAGTAGGTAGTTTGAATTAGGCTCTCTAATTCGAACTACCGGTACACCTCGTTCCATAAGGAGGGATTTAAAAATGGCGGCGCCTAGCAAGATGCAAATGAAGCCCGGGATATTTAAATCCCGGGCTTCATTTGCAACTTCGAATGCCTACATTAGCCACCCTAGTTCGAACTAGGGTGGCAGTGTAGACATACCCTGAAATATGAGTGCATAGGGACCCAAGAAGATGCACTAGGTCCTTTTGTGTGTGAAAAACTATAGAGGACTAATAAATAATCCTACTCTTCTTTTGTATGTAATTCCCACAGGGTATGTCTACACAGCAAAGTTATTTTGAAATGACAGCCCTTATTTAAAAATAAATTTCCTAGCATCTACACAGACAAACCAAATAAATTCAAAATAGAGAAGCACTTATTTCGAATTTGGTAAGTTTCATTCTACGAGGAATAACGACAAATTCGAAATAGCTATTTTGAAATAAGTGCTGTATAGACACTTATTTTGAAATAGGGGGCCTCCAGCCTCACTCAAGAACACTTCTCTCCCTCTCCCTGCAGCCCTTAAAAGGGGTAGACTCGGGCCACAGGGTGCTGTACCAGCTCCAAGCCTGCTAGCCCAGAGCCAGAAGTCACAGCTCCTGACCCAGTGGTCCCAAAACATGAGCCAGAAAGTCACTGGAAGCCAGCCCTCCACCACTCCCCAGGAGCAGTCTTCCAGCTCTCAGGAGCCTGCCAGGGCCCAGAGAAGGCGGGCTCCTTCCTGGTCCAGGATGTAGATGATGGACCTTATTCAGGTTTGGGGGGGATGCCTCCAACATTCATGATCTCTGCACTAGATGAAGGAACGTGGCTGTCTATGGCAGGATAGCTGCCAGCCTGGCCACCAAAGGCCACATGAGAACCCAGGAGCAGGTTTGCATCAAAATCAAGTTGGTCTGGTGAGATCCCCCAACCCTGAGCCCTGAGCTTCCCCTCCCTGTTCTTACCCTTGCTTCCCCCTTCCATCTCCCTCCTCCCAGGTTTCTCCCTCCCCTCTCCTAACCTCTTTTCTCCCCTCTCCCGCCTCCTTTCCCCAGTCTCACCAGAGTTTCATTCCTTCTCACCCAGTTTTGTTAAATAAAGAGAGTTTGTGTTCATGAAAATACGTGTATTTTATTTGACATCAGAAAAGGGGGTTACGTAGGGGTAAGTGGAAGGACGTGAGGGAGGAATGAAGCACAAGCCCCAGTGGGGCAGATCAGGGAGACTGTTAGTGCTCCTCAGGGTGGAAGCTCTCCCACAGGGCCTCCTAGATACTGACAGCCCCCTGATGGACCTCCTGGATGGCAGCCTGCAGAAAATGCAGCCAGGCTCGCAGCAATGCATCCAAGAGAAGTACCAGAGTGCCCAGGGGTAGCTCTGGCTTCATGTTGCAGAGTTCTGTGGTGTCCTTAGTGAGGGCAACCAGAGCACAAAATGCATTGCTGTCCCTCATCGAGGTAGACAAGCAATCAGGGAAACCTGAGAACTGGCTGTCCCGGGGGGGATGGGGTGTGCCTTTAAGCACAGACCTCAGATAGCCTCAGGCAGCAGACTCACACAATAAGTCCTGACCTGGTGCCCTGCCGGAACTGGTTCCAGCTGGACTTAAATGCAATTCAGAGTCCACTCAGTGCGGACACGCTATTTTGAAATAGCAAAATGCTATTTCGAAATGCATTTTGTGTGTAGCTGAGTTATTTTGAAATAAGCTATTTCAAAATAACTATTTCAAGTAAGATATTTTTAAATAACACTGTAGGGTAGACATACCCTCTGATAGCATTTGTACAAAGATTTGTTTTTATTTCAAAAGCAAGCAGAAGTTCAGCTTGCAAAGCATTTCACATGTGCTCCTCTTACGCACAGACTGGATTAATAAATGAAACATTTTTGCTTCCCTTAAAGGTAATCTGCCAACAAGAAGAGTTTGCTTTTAGTAATCTAAAGTAGGTATACATTTTTATGTTTTCTTCCCCATAACTATCTATAGCTATATAAGTAGCTAAATAGATCTCTATAAAACTTCAGAAATCAGGAATATCAAACCTATCTTCCTTATTTTTGCGGGAGAACTTTCTCAGCCAGCATATGAAAACTTTCAGAAAGAATTGTTTTTCTTCTAAAACTTCACCAAGTATTTGAATTAAAAACATGCATTGACAGAAATAAGTAAAACAATGTTTTTAAGGATTTGGCTAAAACCCCCTTCCTTCTTACTTGTCCATGCTCCACTCTTACTATATTTGATGTGATAATGCCACCAGCTGACCATATTTTTCAGAGCAGGACAGCTATCTTTCCAGAGTTGTGTGCAGGAGGCAATGGATGAGGAGAGAACAAAGAAGTATAGGTTTCAGGGCTAGCCAGTGATGCATGTTAGCAATATTCAGAAATGCCAGCCAGCTAGCCAACAAAGTACAGAATGGCTCAGCAGCAACTCAGGGGAGAGGTAGGGAACAGGTTTAGGGATCAGAAGTCTCTTATGCCTGGCCTATATCCATTCCTCAGGAGAGCCAGATGCTCACTGAATTGTCAATGGGAGGCCTGGTGCCAGAGATGCACTTTAGAAGAGTTGGAATACATGGCACACACTCTATTTTTCAGCTTTTCTTGTATATACAAAAAGGGATATGGCAAAGGGAGAATATCTTTTCCTGTTTAATTGTAATACTTCAAAAGTGGTTTGGGTCCAAGCTATCATAAGAACAGATGTGTCACATTTTGAGATCCCACTAATTGCTTCAGAAAAGTGTGTCAGGGCTACATTTAAAAACAAAACAAATATTTTTAATGGAGATGGTAATAAGTATTTTATCCAAAAATGTCATGGAAAAATAAGTTGTTTATAAACAATATTTGTAGTAAATCTGAAAAGAGAACTCCATCATTAAACTGTGAAATTTAGATATTTTAATAATGCTTAAAAGAAAAATTCAACGCAGCCTTTACCAAATTGCTTCTGAGGCCACAATAATTTAAGTAAAATATGATCAGAATAAAGCCTTAAATAAAAATGTGTGTCTTTAAGACTGAATATATCAAAACCTACATCAGATCTGTAGGCAATTAATTAACTCCATATCTTTAGTATCTGCATTCTTGATTTTTGATCTCATTTATTAATATCATTACTGAAAATTAATGAAATGCTTGTAGACCAACTATTCTATATCTAAGCAAAAAGGCTAGTACAGTTCCTGTAGTTTTTAAGGTAAAACTACTGAGAAATAATTTACCATATAAAATGAACAGCATTTACAAAAATTTAAAATTTTATAAGAATGACAAACATCATTAACATCATTCATTACCACAAGGTCAGTTTAAGAAATGGTGACATAAGGTAGATCTATACAGCACCATTATTTTGAGATAACTAGGGTTATTTCAAAATAACAATGTGAATGTCTACATAGCAATTCCATTATTTTGAAATAATTTCGAAATAACTGATGGCTTATTCCAAAATCTGCAAACCTAATCCTTTGAGGAATAATGCCTATTTCAAAATAGCTTTTCAAAATAAGGCGTGTAAAGATGCTCCACTGCTTCTATTTTGAAATAGCCCCTCACCAGGGACATTCTAAATTATTCCTCCCAGCGTCTCCAAATCAAGATAGCATCTACATCAGGGAAGCCTGCCTCAGACTAATTTTGAGGCTTACCTGTAGTGTAGACGTGCTATTTTGAAATAAGCTATTTTGGAATAACTATTCTGGAATAGCTTATTTTGAAATAACCATGCAGTGTAGACATACCCTTAGAATTAAAGAGCTCCTTATTTCCTTTTAGTGTATAGAAGCAATAATCTCAGTGGACAATCCAGATAGAAGGTTAGATTTTCACCTGTGGTGGTGGAGTGCACAGCACAAATCTGCGGAGGTGACTAAAAGTGGCATAAAGTCCACCTTCTTACTTTCCCAGTCTTGGAGCCATTCCACAGATTAGGCCTTAAGCATCATCAGTTAGAGGCTTTGCTGCTCCTGGAGGTGAAGGAGTACAGGGTAGAAGGAAGGCATCTCCATGCTACAGTTACTGCCTCTTTGGGGGAGATAGAGGAGTTTCCTGCCACCACCTCTCCAAGGCGGGTAGGTGGAGCCATTGGATACAGTCTGGGAAGTTTGTAGTTTACCTAGCCTCAGATTGACTTATTTTGGCCCTGAATGTAAGAATTCATTGATTGTCTCATCCCCTGAATTCTCATATGACATGAAAATGATTGTTAGTAACATGAGATGATCATACTACAATAGACTATCTAAGGGTACGTCTAGACTACACATCTTTTCCGACTGAGGCTTTTTCAAAAGATATTTTCAAAAAGCCTCTTACAAAAAAGAGCATCTAGATTGCACAAAGTGGATCAAAAAATCAATCCGCTTTTTTGAAAAAGAGCATCCAGACTACCTGGATGCTCTGTCAATAAAGGGCACCTGGAAGCACTTCTGCCAAGGCATGGGAGCAGCCTTTACTTCCAGATCCTGCTACATGCCCTTTGCAGACATGTGCTTTAAGGGATCCTCCTGAACTGCCATTCCTCTGCTCATGCAGATGGCTTTCCTATGTCCTAGAGGAACAGCAAAGCTTCTGCAGTGCTTGCTTTGAATGCCCTGCTTTCTGGGACACCACAGCATTTTTTTTCCTGCTTCTGTTTTTGTGGTTTGAATTGTTTTTCTGCCATGGAGCCAGAGCTGCCCCTGGGCAGGCGATGGCCCCACAGCGTAGTGCTTTAAGTGCTTCTGCAACTCCATGAGACCTTCATGGTGTTCATGCCATATCTGGATTCTGAACCCAGCCTGGAGCTTCTCGTTTGGGATGCAGCAACACTGTTCTTGCCACCGAACTTCCATGAGAGGCATTTTTGGAGGCTGGAGACAGGTGCAGACTGGTGGGACCGGCTCGTAATGGAACAGTGGGATGACCAGGCTTGGCTCCGAAACTTCAGGATGCAGAAGTCCACATTCCAGGAGCTCTGTACCTGGCTTGCCCCCATCCTGCAACAACAGGACACTCACCTGAGCTCTGCCTGGAGAAGAGGGTGGCTATTGCCGTGTGGAAGCTGGCCACCTTTGACAGCTACCAATCACTGGGACACCAGTTTGGCCTGGGGAGATCTACTGTTGGTGCTGTGTTGATTGAGGTAAGTCCCTCTGGGAAGGGGGGCAGGCCATGAGGGGTAGGGAGACTGTAACAGGAAAGGGCAGGGGGGCAATGGAGGGGAGGTGGTAGAGGGCTCCTGGCCTCACTCCGCCCTACTGCTGGGAATGGCTGCCGGGGCAGAGGGGAGTCCTAGAGTCTTGGGGGGGGGGGAGAGGAGGGGAATCTCCCAAGGAGTCGGACAACTCCTCTAATTTCTGATTCTGTATGTTTGTATGTGTCTATTTCTGCAGGTGTGAGGGCCATCAACTTGGAGCTGCTAAACAGGACTGTCCACCTCGGAGACCTATACACTATCATGGCTGGTTTTGCAGGGCTGGGATTCCCAAACTGTGGAGGAGCGCTTGATGGTACTCACATTTCTATCCATGCACCGCCCCATTGAACAGCCTGGTATATCAAAAGAAAAGGGTACTTTTCCATGGTGCTACAGTCCCTGGTTGACCACCATGGACTATTCACTGACATTTGTGTGGGGTGGTTAGGCCAGGTACATGGTGCTCAGATCTTCCGAAATTCATACCTTTACCAAAGGCTGCAGGCTGGAATCTTCTTCCCCCAGCAAAACTTTGCTGTTGGGGATGTGGAGATGCCAGTCTGCATTGTGGCTGATGCAGCATACCCCCTCATGAAGCCATACACTGGGTATCTGAATCCGAGCAGGGAACTCTTTGACATGCACCTGACACGAGCGTGTCTGCAGGTGGAATGTGTCTTTGGCCAGCTGAAGAGAAGATTTAGGTGCCTGCTCACTCTCCTCGACATGAGAGAATGCAATATCCCAGAGATGGTGGCTGCATGTTGCATCCTCCACAACCTGGTGGAGAGCAAAGGGGAGTCCTTCTTCCCAGGGTGGGGGGGCAAGGGCTGAAGTGGAGGGGAGGCAGTTCACACAGCCCTGGACAGCTGCCATTCGCCAAGCCCATCAGATGGGGGTCCGCATCCGAGAAGCTTTGCATGAGTGCTTCTCATCAAGAGCCCAATGAATTCCCCTAATGGGGCCTGTGAGCCTGGGCCCCCCGGCCCAAAACCTGTCCTCCCACAACCCATCCCTGCACCAGTCTCCAGACAGTGAACACAAAACAGACCAGGTTAAATATCAAAAACTTAATGTTTATTAACAATGTATGTGCAAATAAATAAATGTTTGTAAAAAAATAAAACTGTGTGAGAAATGTATTCAAAAATAAACTTTCTTGTGAAACTATCAAACTGTTTTTAAAACTGGGGAGTGAGGGGAGATGTCAACCTGAAGGAGGGAGGGAGGCCAGGCAGTTTAGGGATAATGAGGGTCTCGCCTGGGCTGCAAAACTCTGCCACCGTGGGTCCGTGCACCTTACCGTCCATTTATCCAATCCACATTCCCTTAAACTTGCTGGCAAGAATATTGTGGGCGACCGTATCAAATGCCTTGCTAAAGTCAAGGTATATCACATCCACTGACTTTCCCATGTCCACCGAGCCAGTTACCTCATCATAGAAGCTAATCAGATTGGTCAGGCACGACTTGCCCTTTGTGAATCCATGCTGACTATTCCTAATCACCTTCCTCTCATCCAAGTGCCTCAATATGGATTCCTTAAGGATCCTTTCCATTATTTTTCCAGGAACCGAGGTAAGACTGACCAGCCTATAGTTCCCTGGATCATCCTTCTTCCCTTTTTTGAAGATGGGCACTACATTTGCCTTTTTCCAATCATCCGGGATTTCTCCCGATCTCCACGACTTTTCAAAGATAATAGCCAAAGGCTCCGCAATGACATTTGCCAAATCCCTCAGTACCCTCGGATGCATTAAATCTGGGCCCATGGATTTGTGTACGTTTAGCTTTTCTAAATAGTTCCTAACTTGTTCTTTACCCACTACGGGCTGTCCATCTTCATCCCATCTTGCGTCACTTAGCGCAGAAGTCCAGGCACTGACCTTGTCCGTGAATACAGAGGCAAAGAAAGCATTGAGTACTTCAGCTTTCCCCACATCATCTGTTACTAGGTTACCTCCTTCATCCATTAGGGTCACCTAGGTTCAGTTGGGGTCCTCCTCCTCTTCTTCTGGCAACTGCTCCTCAGTCTCCTCTATTCCCTCCTAGCAATGCTGCACAGGTGTCTGCACGAGAACCATGGCAGACAGGGATTCCCCACCACCCAGGATCCAGCTCCTGATAATAAGCACAGTGGTGAGGTGCTGCCCCTGAGGTGGAGCTGCACTCACGGGCCTTGGCATAGCCCTGCCTGAGCTCCTTCACCTTAACCCATACTTGATCTAAAGTCCTGGGGTAGAGCCTTTCTTAAGCCAGCCCCTCAGCCATGTGGCCGTAGATCTCAGCATTTCTGCACCAGGGGTATGTCTACACTACCCCACTAGTTCGAACTAGCGGGGTAATGTAGGCATACCGCAATTGCAAATGAAGCCCGGGATTTGAATTTCCCGGGCTTCATTTGCATAAGCGGGGCGCCGCCATTTTTAAATCCCTGCTTGTTTGAACCCCGTGCCGCGCGGCTACACGCGGCATGAACTAGGTAGTTCGAACTAGGTTTCCTAGTTCGAACTACCGTTACTCCTCATTCCACAAGGAGTAACGGTAGTTCGAACTAGGAAGCCTAGTTTGAACTACGTAGTTCGTACCCCATGTAGCCGCGCGGCACAGGGTTCGAACGAGCGGGGATTTAAAAATGGCGGCACCCCACTTATGCAAATGAAGCCCGGGAAATTCAAATCCCGGGCTTCATTTGCAATTGCGGTATGCCTACATTACCCTCCTAGACATACCCAAAGATACAAACAGCAGAGTTATAAACTTACCAATTAGCTGGACACCACACATCGCTGAAGTAATCAATCAAACATAAGGAAAACAAAACAAAAAGATATACCACCTTCAAATAGCGTGCTGCCTTAGAGGCTCAGGTAGGATTGCCAACTCTCGAGGATTGGTGTGGAGTCTCCCTGAATTGGCATCCATTCCCCAGTGACTACTGAAAGCAATCTTAGAGGTTTAAATACATTTTTTTAAATGACATGATGTAATGTTGGGGGCGGAGGGAATCTCCTGGAATAGCTTGAGTCACAGTTGGGAATCCTATCTCAGGGCTTCAGCTATGGGGGAAGGAGGGCTGCAGCCATGGGTGGGATATTCAGGCTCCAGGTGGGGACTGAGGGCTTCTGATCTTCAAGCGCACAGGGCCTTAGGGTTTTAGATCAGGGAAGGGGCAGTGTTAGGGCTTAAAGCTTCAGCTCCCTCGCTTGGTACCAAGCTTCAGGCACCAGGACTCAGGAGTTTAGCTATGAGAGCAATGGTTTCAGCCATAACATTCCCCTAAGAGCTAAACCCCTGAGTCCTGAGGTGCACCCTGCCCTTAGCTGAAACCAGGAGCCGAGCTGAGAGGACCCCCAAGTCCTGGTGACCCAAGAAGTTGGGAATGCTGCTGCAGGGCTGAAACTGTGATATATGGTGCCCCCTGCAATACTATAACTAGGATTGGAGCTATGGTGCTTTACCTCACACCCACACAACAACTTCACACTCCTGGATCTAAATCCCAGAGCCCATTGGATAGAAGTCCTGAATTTACCACCCATAGCACTTCAGCCTTATCTCATGGCTACAGCAGCAGCCCTCCACCCAGTATCTGAAGTCTGCAATATCTTGTTCAGAGTTATGGGCAACTTCCAATCCTCTGTCCATAACTCTGCAGTTCCACTGTATTGTCATATCTTTATTCCAGCTAAAACCCCAAATATCCAGATCCCCGTTATTAAAAATGTAGGATTATGGGAAAATTAGCTTAAGTTTGTACAGTGAATTCCAGATCTATAACTCAACCAACTGTATAGATTTAAAATGAGTTATCTAAATATTCTAGATACTGTCCCAGCTATTTGGACATTGATGTTTTGCAGCATGTAATTTCACAATATAGTAATTGAACTAACACTTAAATTATTTAGATTGAATGTAAACAAAATACTTTTGGTAGAGCTAATATGGAATATAATTTAAAATGAGTCTATGTTAGGTTTTCTCTAGCTTTCATTACTCATATAATAAATTGATTTTCATGTTCAGTGTAAGTAGACATCATAAGTAAATTTCAAATTTGCAGGGGGTTTTTTCCCCCTCAGATACTTAGATGCTGCGTCTAGACTGGCATGATTTTGCGGAAATTCCTTTAACAGAAAAGTTTTTCTGTTAAAAGTATTTCTGCAAAAGCGCGTCTAGATTGGCATGGATGCTTCTGTGCCAAAAGTGCTTCTGTGCAAAAGCATCCGTGGCCAGTCTAGACGCGATTTTGTGCAAGAAAGCCCCGATCACCATTTTAGCCATCGGGGCTTTTTTGCGCAAAACAGTTCTTCCCTGGCTACACTGGCCCTCCTGTGTAAGTATTCTTGTGCAAGAGGGCTTTTTCCAGAGTGGGAGTGTGAAAGTATTTGCGCAAGAAGCACTGATTTAGTGCATTACAAAGTCAGTGCTCTTGCGCAAATTCAAGCAGCCAGTGTAGACAGCTGGCAAGTTTTTGCGCAAAAACCGTTGCTTTTGTGCAAAATCTTGCCAGTCTAGATGCACCCAGAGAGTTACAAATATGTAAAGTTTCTTCAAGAGGTTTTCCATTTTGTGCAAGCTTGGTTCTTGTTTTTATTTATTTAATTCTTTTTCTGTGCTTTAATACCAAATATTGTAAGAACAAGTTGACTCTAAATTAAGGTAAATAGTTTCAGGTCATAAGGGAAGAGCAGTATTAGGAAGATTTTCTTTGTGCTCTGACTATTTCTAGGAAAAATAATGAACTTCAGTCACCAAGATTATCATGCCATGACATTTCTAAAGTATTAAATTTGCTAAAAACAGATGGAAAACAAAGTTTGCTCTAATACACACATTTTCACTAGTTTAGTACGTTTTGTGTGTTATATTAAAATGCCTTTGCATGCTGCCTTCATATTATAACAAATTCTTCTTTCCATTTTATAGCTCAAATAGTTAAATCTGTTACTAAAATAATTAATTTGAGTTCCAAGTCAATAAAGTATGTTTAATTGAATCAGAATGAAGACTCTATATAACCAAAAACAAAAAAGTTGAAAAATATATCTAACTGCCAAAATCAACACAGCCCTTTTGAACTCAAGCTTTGGTATGGTATAATTCTAAAGATCACTGTCCTCTTTGCAGTAATACTTAAGCATTAACTAAATCCCATATGTTTTGGAGGAAATATTAGTGTTTCAACATATATCAGCAATTTTTAGTAAAATGGAAACTAAGTAAAACATTAATGTGTAGGAAGCTAAAAAGCTATTGTTCTTATAAAAACATATGCAAGAGAGAAAATAAGTTTATGATAATAAAGATGATAGAATAATATAATACTAGAACTGGCAGGGAACACAGAAGTTATCAAGACCAGTGCCATGCACTCATGTCAAGATCAAGCACCATCTAAATTATCCCTAGCAGATGCTTGTCTAACCTGATCTTAAAAATGTCCAATGATGGGTACTCCACAACCTCTCTAGGCAATTTTTTCCAGTGCTTAATCACCTTTCATCAGTTAGGAAGTTTTTCCTGTTGTCCAATCTGAACCTCTCATGCTGTAATTTTTTATCAGAGGTTAATAAGAATAGTTTTTCTCCCTCCTCCTTGTAACACCTTTTTAGATACTTGAAAACAGCCATCTTGTCCCCTCACTGGGAATGTCTAAACTACATCCCTCTTTCAAAAGAGGGATGTAAATTAGAAAGATCAAAAGTGCATCAAAAATATCCCATGCTTCATTTGCATAATCACATCACAGTGTTTTTTCAAAAAAGGGTATTTTGAAAAATAAAACAAAAACCTTAATAATTTTTCTTGGCTTTATCTGGAGCTTCTCCAATTTTTCCACATATTTCTTGAAATGCGGTGCCAAGAACTAGACATAATACTCTAAGGCTGTGTCCAGACTCCATGCCTCCGTCGACGGAGGCATGTAGATTAGCCAGATCGGAAGAGGGAAATGAAGCCGCGATTAAAATAATCGCGGCTTCATTTAAATTTAAATGGCTGCCCCGATCTGCCGATCAGCTGTTTGTCGGCAGATCGGGAGAGTCTGGACGCGATGCCCCGACAAAGAAGCCTTTCTTCATCGACACAGGTAAACCTGGTTTCACGAGGCTTACCTGTGTCGATGAAGAAAGGCTTCTTTGTCGGGGCATCGCGTCCAGACTCTTCCGATCTGCCGACAAACAGCTGATCGGCAGATCGGGGCAGCCATTTAAATTTAAATGAAGCCGCGATTATTTTAATCGCGGCTTCATTTCCCTCTTCCGATCTGGCTAATCTACATGCCTCCGTCAACGGAGGCATGGAGTCTGGACACAGCCTAATTGAGGCCTAATCAGGGCAGAGTAGAGAGGAAAATGCTTCTCATGTCTTGCTCATAACACTCCTGTTTGCTTTTTTTACAACAATGTCACACTTGTGACAGGGTCAGGCCAGGGAGCTGCTGCAGAGAGGGGAAAAGGCAGCCCAACAGGGAAAAACTCCTGTTAGAAAAGCAGAGAACTGCAGCACAATTAGGTGCAGCTGGGAGGGAGCTGGCTCAGGCAAATTGGGGGCAGCTGACTTTTCTGCTGTCTCTCTGAGGGCCTTTAAAAGCCTCAGCAGTTGGAGGCTGGAGAGGAGAGTGAGAGGACGAAAGGAAGGTGGTGGAGAGGCAGAGAGAAAGAAAGGGAGAGAACAAGTTGGACCAGCATTAGGTAAAGGCAGTGAAGGAGGGAGCCTGTGGGCCCCTGGCTCGGGCTCCCTACCACTAAGACCCGCTGCAAAACCCCAGTAGTGGCTTGGGGAAGAGGGGCCCTTGCCACACACTGTTGACACAAAGTTAGCTTGTGGTCCACAATGACCCCTAGATTCCTTTCTGCAGTACTCCTTCCTAGACAGTCACACCTCAATATGTGAAACAGATTGTTCCTTCTTAAGCGGAGTACTTTGCATTTGTCCTTATTGAACTTCATCCTATTGACCTCAGACTATTTCTCCAGTTTGTCCATATCATTTTGATTATTAGTATTACCCTCCAAAGCAATTTCAGCCTCTCCCAGCATGGTGTCATCTGCAGACTTTATAACTGTACTCTCTATGGCATTTTCTAAATGAAGATATTGATGAAGATATTGAACAGAATCCGTCCTAAAACAGATCCTTACGTGTTGTGCCCTTCCAGCATGACTGTGATCCATTGATAAATAATCTCTGAGAATGGTTATACAACTAGTTATATATCCACAGTATAGTACACCTGGTTAGGTTGTATTTACGTAGTTCAACTGTAAGATCATACACAACTAAGTCCAATGCTTTACTAAAGTCTAGTTATACCACATCTACCACTTTCCACCTATCCACAAGGCTTTTTATTCTATCTCAGAAAGCTATCAAGTTGGTTTGACAGGATTTGTTCTTTATAAATCCATGCTGACTATTACTTATCACCTTAGTATCTTCCAGATATTTGCAGATAGATTCCTTAATTATTTGCTCCATTATCTTTTTGTAGTTTTTTGAGTTGTCCTTATTTCCTTTTTGATAAACACTTTATTTGTCTTTTCCAGTCTTCTGGAATCTTTCTTGTCTTCCATGACTTGTCAAAGATGATAGATAAAGGCTCAGGTACTTCCTCAATCAGCTCCCAGGTGTTCTAATATGCATTTCACCAGGTCCTAATTTTGCCCAAACATACGTGTACTATTTGTTTATATTCATCCTTTGTAATTTGACCTAGATTCCACTTTTTAAAGTACTTCTTTTTGATTTTTAGATCATTTAAGATCTGCTGGTTGAGCCAAGATTATCTCTTGCCATACTTTCTATCTATGCAGATCCCTATATATTATTTATTTAAATGAATTAATTACTTTTAAAATATTGGCTGAATAGCTTGCCATTTCTATTTTTTCACCCTTTCCCATACATCTATATCTTTGTCCATTATAGGCATGTTAGTGATTAGTTGAGTAGTGGACTACCCGATAAGCATAAACTTATCAGGTAGTCAAGTGACTTCTCAACTACTCACTTCTCCCTGCCCCATGCTGCCTCTGCATGAGAGGCAGCAAGGAGCAGGGGGAATCAGGAGCTGGTGCTGGGAGAAGCCAGTTTAAGAGCCAGCTCCTCCCAGCACCATCTCTGCAGTGCACTGTTCAGTTCCGTCTCATACCACCCACGAGGAGCTAACCCTGCAGCAGCTCTGAATTTTCAACACAGTAAGAGCCCACTGGGCTGCATTTAAATTTCAGAGCCACAGCAGGAGTACATCCCCTTATTGAGTAATCAAGTAGTCGATGGAAATTATATCAACTTCTTGATTAGTCAATTATCCAATAGTTAACATCCCTAGTCCATTCCTCTTCTTTCTGCTTTTGAATTGCTGCAGGAGTATTGGAGCTCTGCTCCACACAGTTCTGAGAGCTGGGGGGACACTGCAGTCTGGGGAGCACTAAGGGCTGACTCCCCTTGTCTTTGTCCCTTTTGCCCAGGGCCCTACCCTTTCCAGGGTGAGGAGTTGCCCCCACACTTTATCCCAGGGACCACAGTGGCTATCAACCCCATTGAAGGGAACTATTTAGTGAAGGCAGTGGGGCATGAAGCATCTCACCTTGAAAATTCAGACCGGATTCCTGATTATTGTTCCCCTTCCATCACTGTCAGGAGTAAGGGGAAAGCATCCCAGCATTACTCTACCTCTTGGCTGGGGAGGGGAAGGAGCTGTGGAGTGAGTGACTCATAGTGTGAACTTTTCTCTGGCTCCCTAACTGTGACAGGAATGGAAACAGCAAGCAGTGCCCTGGTATGAATCTTCAAGGTGGGGGCCTTCACCACCCCATCCTCCCTAAATAGTGCCGTAGGGAGGGTCGAGGCTGGAGCTGTCCCACACTGGTGTGGGAGCACGTCAGCCAGCCCCTTTAACCTGTCAGCTGTCTTCTGCTTTGCATGGCAGCCTGCAGGAGAGCCTCAGGAGACTGGCTGGGAGTGCACTATGCCTCCTCCTGTAGCCACATGCCTCAGCTAGCTGGTTCCTTCTGGAGCGGTGCACCGAGACGCACTGGCTTACTTTCACCTCTGTATAGAAATGTGTGTTATGTCTATTTGAATTATATGTCATTGTAAAAAATGGGGACTGTTATATAATGATAATTTAAACTAATTTTTTCACAGCTTGAATGCACAGTACATTGCTCTGATACTAGCATCTAATTGGATACAGGTTATTCATGGAGTATTACAAATGGGATTGATAGTGCTGCTTATAATTAAAGTTGCCCAACACTTGCCATTACAAGACCATTTGCAGTTGCTCATGACTTAAAATTGGAACTGAAATTTTAAATGTAGCGTGTCATTTTAAGGCTCTTTTTAGGAAATGTTTAGCCAAAATGTCTCATCTGTTTGTAAGAGGCTAGGGTGTGACGGGACAGTAGACTAGGAATCTGGAGAGAGAAGGATGGAAGTGGTTGGGCAAGGAGATTGCAGTTGGTAATTGGGGAAAGTTGCAGGCAGACCTGGAAGCCTCTGAAGGAAATAGGCATTTGGTAGCAAGTTGGCTGGGTGGGGTTCAGAACACTGAGATCAAACAAGGATCTGTGGAAGGGAGGATATGTGCTAGAACTTGTTGGACAAGGAGAATGGGAGAAGTTGCTGTAAGTTCTGATAAAAGGAGTTAACTCTAAGTGCCAAGTTAACCATTACTGAAGTATTGATAAGTGCAAGTATGGAATGGAAATTGTACACAAATATTTATAAGTACAGGTATAATTGTACACAAATATTTATAAGTACAGGTATATTCATATATATATGAAACAGGGACTTTCACCTTTTGCATTCCTTTCAATTTTCCAGCAATATATTGACAACTATCTGAGTAATAACAAACATAGAGTGGAACAGAAAGCAAAAGAGCAACAGTGAATTTGTATTCATATACAAAAATAAGCACGGAATAACAAAATAATATTATAAATATAAATACATGTATAAATGATAAATATCCTTTTATTTGTACATAAATTGTCTTTATACATCTATTTTATATATATATATATATATATATATATATATATATATATATATATATATATATATATATATATACACAGAAGCATCATTCCACAAAAATGGGCATTTTTCTTCAGTAATAGTTCTCTCAATCTTATCCTTTTTGGGAAAGACTTCCCTCTGCAACTTGGCTGGACTGGGGAACGTGTCTTAATTGCCAGTTGCAGGGATGAATCACAAGTGAGGAGCCCCCATGCTTCCTAGGTGTAGTGCAACAGAAAATAAGTGGTGACAATTGGAATTCAGGACCTGAAGCTCTTGAGCCAAGACAGTGCATTCTGGGGACTAGCCAGAACCTGAGCAATTGAAACAGATATGATTGATTAGTCAAATTGAAAAAGGACTAGCAGATTCAGTTATTTTTGCTTTAATTATCTTTAAACTGTACCCAGATGCAGGTACTGAGCATATACAATTCAAAGTACTTAAGTACAAGAGTGCAGGGTGCTTCCAAATGCTTAGGTATGTATCACATGGGGGGTTCTGGGGAACTAGGAACCACTTTAATAGGAAACTGACAAGGAGAGATCTGACAAGGAATTGCAGTGTGGGCTAGATGATCAAAGAAATTGGGACCTAGAGCCTGGGAGAGGGGAATGGGGTAAGGAACCAGGAATAGGGTGGGAAATTTAAATAGGATAGGGGCCCATGAAGGGGACAGTTTGATTGTAAATCATTAGTAGGAATGAGGGAAGAGACAAGTTGAATGGGGTTCCAGGATGACCCTGACTGATCAAAGAGACAGACTGGGAGAAGGCAAAGGGTGGGGAAAGAGACAAGACTTTGACAAGGACAAATTGCAGAGGATAAAGAAGAAGAGAACAAGCTTAGTGGTAATGAGCAGAGAAATTTATGCTGACTGGAGGACATTATACTCCAGAGGCTTAATGGTTACCCAGAATTCCTGAGTCTCAAGCTGTGTATATCTATATATATGCCTATCCCTGCTGATGAACTATGTGGGTGTGCATTTGATGACATAATATGATGGAATTTTTGGTTTGCATTTTAGAAAAACTCTAAAATTAGACATAGAAAATAAAAATTAAGCTTTTTAGAACAACTATAAAATTAGACCCAGAAAATAAAAACAGAAGACCATCATTCAGGTTGCAAAGACTAACACTGAAAAAAAAATAAGGAATGCTATAGTTCTGGCTAGCTGTGCAACCTTAATTTGGCTCACTTTTGCATTTATGTGGTATGATGCAGATTTTAATTATATGATCACATTCTATTTTTTTCAACGGGAACCTAATTTTGGCATTTTCTAACTTTTGAATATTTGAATTTGTAGCCGTAATGTAATTACTATTAATTTTCTGTAATTAGCATTGCCTGATTTTAAAGCCCACAGAATTCAGTAGAAAGACTCCCATTGAGACTAGTACGCTCTGGATTAGGCCCAAGTTGGACAGGAATGTGAAGCTTCTAGATCTACAAGAAAACAATGTAAATATTTTAGTGGAATCAGAGTGGGGGTTGGAGGAAGAGAGGGGACAGTAAAATAGTAGATTAATAGAAATGAATATTGAGAGAAGAAGAAAAAAAGTGGGGATTTGTTTTGCTATGTATATTCATACTTTTAGCTTATACTTCTTTTGCCTTTTGCTGTCTAGAAGGGTTACCTCACTTTTTCCTATTTTTGAAGTACTGATTATAGGGATATTGCAATCCTAACTCTTTTCTTTCTTGAAATAGTACTACTTCACTTGGGGGAGAGGGGGAAGAAAAAACATGAGTGAAAGATCTGAGTAACTTCTGAGTATCAGATTACATTTCATAATTTAATACAATTATCTACTAGTAAATTACAAGATAATATGATAGCATATTGACTCTTACTTTCTATAGTTGTAGTGTCCATTTTCACCCAGGCTTTCTTTTTGTTAATATGAAATAAGAATACATTTTAAAGCTTTAGTCATTTGACACTCCAGTTGGCTTTGGGTCCTTTTTATGATTTAAGTCTCAGAAAAGAAACATAGTCTTTGGTTTGAGACACTGACAAGAGACATCTACAAGAGATTTGCATACCACATCATAGACTAGAAATTATTTCCAAGTAGTTTATTTGGAAAGTTTCTTCAGCCCATGTTACTCTTCTCTTTCTTTCTTTGAAAGTAATTCCACTAAATTTGTATATTTCAGGTGTTACACTGGAGTCAGATTCTTGCCTTGACCCAGGAATTCCTGTGAATGGCCATCGCCATGGTAATAACTTCAGTGTCCGATCAGTAGTAACTTTTAGCTGTGATCCAGGATATACACTGAGTGATGAAGAACCACTCATATGTGAAAGAAACCATCAGTGGAATCATGCATTGCCCAGCTGTGATGGTAGGTGCCCTATGTTTCAAATGACAATGTAAAAATCCAAGGAAGTGACTGTCTTCTGATGAATAACTAACCATATTACTGCTGCTACATTCCTTTCCATCATACCAGCGTACAAATCTTTTGAAAATGTTTCTGTTTGTAACTGATTCATAATTTTTTATTTCTAGATTGCCTTTCAAGTAATTTTCAAATTTTAATCAATAAATGAATCACATCCTTGTGAGTTAAGTATTATCTTCATTGTACAAATGTCTATGTTCTGAAGTGCAGACATGATTTGTGATTTGTCAAAACAAAAATTCTGGGAATAGAAACCAAAGCTGAAATATAGCCATCTGAAAGTTCATGAGAATTTGCCACTGACTTCAGTGGGGCCAGGATTAAACCGAAAGTTCTAACTCAAAGTTTTCTGTTCTAATTAACATATGCACCACTACCTTACTATAATATCACATTGTACAAAATAAATTGACCAAGTTTGTGAGATTCTATATTCGGGTTGATGGCATTTCTCCTCATTCTGTCATTTGTAATCAGTGAGAACAGCCTCGTTCCATCCTTTTTAGGGTCTTTCTTCAGGTAATTGAAGGCTGCTATCAAATCCCCCCTCACTCTTCTCTTCTGTAGACTAAGCCCAAATCCCTCATCCTCTCCTCACAATTCATGTTCTCTAGCCCCCTAATCATTTTTGTTGCCCTGCACTGGACTTTCTCCAATGAATCCACATCCTTTGAAGTAGGAATAAGAGAACCTCCGGAAAAGGGCTTTTTTCCGGAGGTTCGGGGCCAGTGTAGACGTTCTTTTCCGGCTTTTCTAAAAGCCGGAAAAAAGCGGCGGACATTTTTATTTAAATGCCGCGGGGGATATTTAAATCCCCCATGGATTTCCCTATTACTATCTGAAAAATTAGCATGCCCCTTCCGGAAAAGGGGCCAATGTAGACGTAGCCTTAGAGTTTTCAAGTACATAAAAGATTGTTACAAGAAGTAGGGAAAATAATTGTTCTTGTTAACTTATAAGGATGGGACAAAAAGCAATGGGTTTGAATTTCAACAAGGGTGGTTTTGGTTGGACATTAAAAAAAACTTCCTATCAAGATTATTAAACCCTGGAATAAATTGTCAAGAGAGGTTATGGAAAGAGTAACAAAATCCCAATCTTCTTTTTTCTGCAAAATATAGAAGGGAAATTCATAAAAGTTTTAATGTGATGCAACCTACCTGAAATACTCTTCCTATAATTATATTATACATTAAAACCATATATTAAAGGTTTCATATTCTGAAGTATATCATACTGAAAATAAGTTCCATTCTATTGCTCATTAGTTCATAACATAGTATGGTGCATTTGTTTATTATTTTGTGTTTATGTTATACTTGATACTTTACTCATTGTATATTGAAAGATAACAATTGCCACATTCATTATCCTATAGTACAATATTTATCTTCATCCTTATCAGTGTATTACTTATCTGTGCTCTCTAAAATGTAAAACCTGTATCTTCAATTTGCATTTTCCTATAGTCCATTCTCTGGCCAAGCATTCATGCTAAGACACCCCTTTCAGAAGGGTTTCCAAGGAAACCAGCTACTCTCTAGAAACTATGCAGTCTTAATGCAAGCTCACATATATTATATCTGCTGATATTCTACTATGCATTAAGAAGTAACCCTCTTAAAATAAATTATAATTTGTCTCTGTTTCACTGTACTGATAAGTTTATTGAACATCAATGTCCGATAATATCTAAGTTTTAGTCTCTGCAGCAGAGTGCCAAAAGTAATGACATTTTTTTCTTTCTTTTTAAGCTTTGTGTGGTGGCTACATTCATGGGAAGAGTGGAACCATTCTATCACCAGGTTTTCCTGATTTTTATCCAAACTCTTTAAACTGTACTTGGACTATTGAAGTGTCACATGGCAAGGGTAAGAATGTAATATACATTGAAAATGCACAGAACAATTCATAACTGAAACAAAATCTGTGTCAGACACAATTACATTGTATTTTTTTAATCTCTGAAAGAGGGAATTCACGAATTATTTTCCCCAAATAAATATTTTTAGATGTGGTAATGGCCTTCTTTTCATTGCGTTTAAGTTTTAAAAAGGAGCAATAAAAAGTTTTCTTTCATCAGTGATAGACTTGAACCACACTGTTTGTACTAGCCTGTCAGATATTTATGGTTTATGAATGTTATAATTTCTCTGAAGGGAGATAAAAATACAGCTTGAAGAGGGAAGAGATTAAAATAACATCAGTGGCTAATTAAGAGTACAATAAAAATTTATATTTTGGGTCAAGTGAAGCAAGGATTTGTAGCCAAATAATTGGCATTACTCTGTCTGTAACTTTTGAATACCACATGGATCAATTTCAAAATTTCATGGTTGAAACTTCCACCAATAAATTGCGATATAGGATTATGGACTCTTTTAGGCTGCAAACAGTAACGTAAAACACTCCCTCTCTTTGTATCATGTATCTGCATGAAATGACGATATTGTAGTTAACAAATTAGCTTTGTGTTTTGCCACTAGAATTTGGTATGATGATACAAACATAAGCAAGTATAATGTTCTATTCAACACTTGTGTGTGTATTACCTATACAAAATGGAGGGATAATGGTAGTGGTCTGTTAGGGTACATCTAGATTACATGCCTCTGCCAACAGAGGCATGTAAACTAGGCTACCCGACATAGTCAATGAAGCGGGGATTTAAATATCCCTGGTTTCATTAAAATAAAAATGGCCACTGTGCTGCGCCAGCTCAGCTGATTGTCGACACAGCGCGTGAGTCAAGATGCAGATCGGTCGAAAAGGGAAGCCTTTGTCGACCGCTCCTGTAAACTTCATTTCATGAGGCATAAGGGAGCGATCGACAAAGGCTTCCCTTGTCGATTAATCTGTGTCTTGATTCACGCCCTGTGCGGACGATCAGCTGAGCCGGCATAACGTGGCAGCCATTTTTATTTTAATGAAGCCAGGGAAATGTAAATCCCTGCTTCATTGACTGTGTCAGGTAACCTATTTTACATGCCTCTGTCAGCAGAGGCATGTAATCTAGAGGTACCCTTACAGATCACCAAATAAAATTAAAAAAATAGGATGATTTGCTCCTGAAACATGTCAGTAATATATGGAAAATAAATTTATATTATAGAGGACTTCATCTGGGAGTCGAGGTGCAGGTCTCATTCAGCCAGTAGTAAAACATTATTACAATTTCTAAAAATGTATTAGTGCTAATTTCACAACATGATGTAACTAATTTGTACTTTATGATAATGGATAACAGTGAATTAATCACTGGAATGAAAGGTGATGGTTGCCTAGAACAGAGGTTCCCAAAGTTTCCATTAAGTCAACCCACCAAATCTGCTATTTGTCTTCTTAAGGATTCACAATTACATATATACACCCTCTGCTCTGGCATAATAATCGTAATCTGGGTTTTAAGAGGTTGCTTGAAGAGCCATCCTGCCCCTTTCTCCTACACCCTACAGGCTCTTCTCCTGTTTCGGTATAGCTAGACAAAGAAAACCAGCTCAGCTACAGCAACAAAAAACTGCCCTCCATTCCAATTCTATATCTTTACCTTTTAACACTGCCTCAACTTTTTTTTTCAGGAGTACAATTGGTCTTTCATACCTTTCACCTTGAGAGTTCTCATGACTATTTGCTCATCACTGAAGATGGCAGCTTCATAGAACCAGTGGCCAGATTAACTGGCTCAGTTTTACCACCTACAATTAAAGCCGGGCTCTTTGGAAACTTCACTGCACAGCTTCGATTTATATCCGACTTTTCAATCTCCTATGAAGGTTTCAATATAACATTTTCAGGTAAAGAATTCAGGGCTGACAAAAGGTTTGAAAATAATTTCAAGCATTGTTGTTTTTTATTTTAGTCAAAACAAACGTTACTAAATAGCAGTAAAAAGAAGTTGTTTGGGGTATTTATAATACTGGCTTTCCAAATTAGATGATGGAGGAACAATGAATAACTTTCCTCAAAGTTAGCCAGTGCATAAAAGGCTAACAAAATTAGAGAGAAAGATTACATGAATATGTAGGGCTGCAGGAGCAAGAATGACCTCTTTCCATGCCAGACAAAGCAGAGAGGTGAGAAATAGAGAGAATGGATGTAGCTGAGGGAGAGAACTAAGAGTACATCTAGACTGTATTGCTATTTTGAGATACTGGAAGTATCCCAAAATAGCAACACTGCATCCAAGGAACACGTCCGCTATTTCAGAAAAATGTTCGCAATAGTGGGTGCACTCATTCGCCATCCCTGCAAACTTCATTCTATGAGGAATAAGGGATGGCTCAAAAGAGCACTTTATTTCCAAATTTGGTACCGTATAGATGTGCCAAATTTCAAAATAACCTCTTTCAAAATTAAATCGAAAAATGATACACAATTTTCATAGCACAAATTGCATATCTTTTTTCAATTGTAGAGGGCAGACTAGATGTAGCCCATCACTGGCAGAGGAGTTTTACGGGGGATAAATGTGTGAACTGTGAAAAGGTTAAAATGTCAGAAAGGCAACAGCAACAGATAGGCCCCTGAGCAGAAACTCAGGTCAGAAATTATCTGGAATTGATATCCATAGATTACATAGATTACATAAAATTAAAGGGCTGTTTGAATTATTAATTTGTCAAGACATTTTTGTAATTATATCAGCATAATTATATCTAGTATGTTATAATTACAACAGTGAAAATTAATCCCCATAAATTGTTTGTTATTTATTGTGTATTGATGTACAACAATGAGGAAAGCCGTGATTTTTTAATTTTCTTGTTTTTCCTTCTTGGATCTGAGTACAGGTTAAACCTCTTAAATCCGGGACACTCTGGTCTGGCAACATCTGTAGTCTGGCAGGATCACAGAAGTTGTTGGACCAGAGAGGTCTGACACCCTGAAATGCGAGCTAGTCAAGGAGTCCAGTGGAGGGGAGTCCCATCATGAGACCAGTGAGCCCCATTCGTGGAGAGCCCTGGTCAGGTGGAGCAGCAGCAGGACCCAGTGAGCCTGGTCTCTGCAGAGCCCAGTCCTGGAGCAGCAGCAGTAGGGCAGCTGCAGAGCCCTGTCCCACGGGAGTCCTGGCTTTATGAGGCCACCGCAGGACAGCCACGGAGTCCCATCTCTGAGAAACGCTGGTAGGGCAAGGCAGAAGGGGGCCATAGCGGCTTGGGAGCTCTGTCCCCAGAGGATGCTGAAGACCAAGCCCTGTAGCAGAAGGGCTTGAGCTCAGTGGTAGTGAAGGGAGAGGCAGTATCCTCAGAGGCCAGTGGCAGGGGACTTCCCCTGAATCTGAAAATTCCCTCATTCAGGACTGGTCAGGTCCCCAGGGTGCTGGACCAGGGAGGTCCAATCTATATTTATTGGCAGGGGAGATATTACCTATTGCCCCAAATGTTCTTGCATTATTTTTTTCAAATGTAGCAATCTGATCACTTAGGGTACATTGACACTGCACACTTACTTCAAAATAAGCTATTCCAGAAGAAATACTTGGAAATAGCTTATTTCCAAATAGCACATCTACGCTATAAGGAAGCCTCAAAATAAGTCCGAGACAGGGTTCCCTAATGTGGATGTGCTACCTTTATTTAGAGTCCAGGAGGAACAGTGGAATAATTACTTTAAATGGCCCGGGAAAGGAGCTATATTGAAGTAGCATCAGTGGAGCATCCATACTACAGCTATTCCTAATGAGCTATTTCAGAAAAGGTCTTATTCCTCGTGGAATGAGGTTTACAGAAGTTGGAATAAGCCATCCGTTATTTTCAATTTATTTTTAAATAATCTACACTATGGAATTGATGTGTAGAAGCTCTCATTCTTATTTTGGAATAATGGCTGTTATTCTGAAATAACACTGCTGTGTACTCATCCTCAGGGATTATGCCTTTCCCTTTTCGGATTTACAACAGTCATATGCATGTTGCTGTTTTCTTGTTCAAAAGATATGTTGGTTACAGCAGCAACAATAGTTTTATTTGTCAGATAACTATTTTTCTCTTTGCATATACTCTGCATTCATTAAGCAAGAGGTTAGCAGAGAAAGAGGTTGTAATGTATATCAAACTATTTTTGTGATAAATCAACCTATTTAAAAAAATCATAAAAGGAACTTGAAGATAAATAAAAAAATTAAGATTACAGCTGAAAGGAAAAAAATATTGAGTTATAGTTCTATGAAATGTTAAGTGTTTCTCACTCACAGAAAAGGCTCCCATCTTGTCTTCATCCAATACATCAGAATTAGATAGCAATAATATCATAAATATTTATTTTACAGGACAAATCAGTGAGTTTAGGAACACTATTTCCTCACTCTCTGACAAGTAAAATGTACTTCTCAAACTGAGAATTGCTTATTGAAAACAGTATGAACTGAATGAGCTGAGACAGCAGTTTTCTCCAGCATCACTAAAAACTCAACTGACAGAAGGTTTTAGAAGTCTAGAACACAAATAGAAAATGATGCATTAAGCATGCAAAGCAATTGCTTTTGTGGTTTTGATCCACTGCATGGTAGATGTTTTACTGTGTTCTATTTTCAAAATACTTTATTCTTTGACTACAAAGCAACGATATTGCTAAGGTCATTTTCCAGTTCCTCTGTAGGGGAAATAATATCCTGCAGTGGTTATTTTGAATTCTTGTTGAACTTAACGTTTAAAAATTTCAATTTCAGTATGCAGTAAGTACAGGTTACACATGTAAATTAACTGAAACACTGAACTAATATGTGCAGATTACATTACTGGTAAAATTGAAAATATAAATCTTTTATGTACACTGTTGGACATGTAAATGCACAGAATGTATATGCACAATATACATCTTTATAAAAATCAGGAAGTAGATTGTATGTTGATCAGTGTTTCTCTTGCTAATCATGACTATGTATCTTCTCATATTTGCATCTTCACTGACACTGTTCATTTGGCATGTAAAAACTATTCGTTCCCCCAGAAAACAATAGATTTTTAAGGTGATAGCCCCAACATTATTTGGTAGCATTTGCACCCAGTTTGCAATCACAATGAACAGCGTTAAGCACGTTTCCAAGTTATGAGGAAGTGGAGAATTATGCTATATCTATGCAAGCACTTTTGTTGATAAAACTTTTGTTGATCTGGGGCATGAAAATACATACCCTCCCTGACAAAAATGTCACTGACAAAACTGTTGGTGTGGACAATGCTGTGTCAGTGGGGGATACTTTTTGTGGCCTGCACTGTGCAGGGGGTCAGACTAGATGATCATAATGGTCCCTTCTGACCTTAAAGTCTATGGATATGTCTACACTACCCCGCTAGTTCGAACTAGCAGTGTCATGTAGGCATACCGCACTTGCAAATGAAGCCCGGGATTTGAATTTCCCGGGCTTCATTTGCATAAGCGGGGAGCCACCATTTTTAAAACCCCGCTGGTTCGAACCCCGTGCAGCGCGGCTACACGGGGCACGAACTAGGTAGTTCGAACTAGGCTTCCTAGTTCGAACTACCGTTACTCCTCGTGAAATGAGGAGTAATGGTAGTTCAAACTAGGAAGCCTAGTTCGAACTACCTAGTTCGTGCCCCGTGTAGCCGCGCTGCACGGGGTTCGAACCAGCGGGGTTTTAAAAATGGCGGCTCCCCGCTTATGCAAATGAAGCCCGGGAAATTCAAATCCCGGGCTTCATTTGCAAGTGCGGTATGCCTACATTACCCTCCTAGTTCGAACTAGGAGGGTAGTGTAGACATACCCGATGAGTCTTAAAGTCTAGTGCTCGTAACTGCCAACACTCATTTGTGGTTTAATTAGACAAGCAGAAGTGTTTATATAGGAGACCTTACTGTGGCACAGCAACAGCGGCACAGCTATGTCACTGTAATGTCTAAAGTGTAGAAAAAGCATTGGGCTCAAAGCCTATTCTTGTCTCTGTAAATCAGTTCTCTAGTAGGAGCTACGTGGGAATACCATTCAAAAAATAATACAGAAGTCCTTTTACCTGAGTTAATTAAAATTGTGAATGGCAAAATAAGAATTGTCATCTCAAAGAATTATGTTTCAGTCACCAAAACAAAAGGCATCAGAGGTGAAACCCTTCTCCCCTTTCTACTTAGGCAGAAATATTAATTATATTATACCATAATAAAAACATATATTCTCAAAATTACTTTTTAACACTGCCCAAATATTAAGAAAAATAATTAGGCGTAGATTAGTCCTCAAACATATACTTTAAGTACATTTTATCAGGGAAGAAATGTAAAGGAAGAAAAAGTAACTTTGTACTCTCCAGGCCTTAGTAATGCTGGATTATATCATTGGGCTTCAGCGAGCAAGGTGGTTTTATGGCTAATACATCCAATACCAAACCTCATCTTCCAGCTTGACAGCCTTTCAATCAGGTTCCTCACTAGTGTATGGACTTAGTGACACTTTGAATTTTCAGTGTCTTACCAGAGGGAGAGTGAAGTGAGAATCATGCTTGTGCTCTTGCTGTAACAGGGGAAGTTTGCAAGGGAGACCAGGCTATCCTGCTTCACTAGGGTTTGACCCAATGTCCAGCAAGTTGGAGTCCTTCAGAGGTACTTCTGCTGGACATGTCCTACCATCTATCTCTTCCTATGTCTCCAGGTCCAATACAAGATAATAAAAGAAAAAGAAGACAGCTAACTCTCTGCCAGACTCAGAAGACAGTCCTATTGCTTACACAGATGTTTCTTTCTCATGCTTGTTTAGTATCCCTCAGACTAGTTCTATCCTCCTCTCCACTTTTCTAAGCGGGGTTGCTCCTATTTAAGGTCTTTTCTATACTATGATATTAGGTGGAATTTATTAAGGTTGATTATTTTAGCACCTGATTTCGTAAAGTCAAAGATGCAAGTCACTGTGCACAAGAGTTCAATGCAGTGCATCCCCAGTAGGAAATCTACCATCTGGACTCAGATTGGTGCTATACATCATGCGGGTCTAAAATCAACTTTAATAGCCTTAACATTGGCAGAATGGGCTTGGTAGTGTGGACTCATTGTTTAGAAAATCGACTTTGAGGTTAAGTTTGACCTAAATTCCTAATGTAGATCAAGCACAAGCTTTATCTTCTGCTTAGGTATGCCCTGCTGGTCTGGCAGGGTAGGTCCAGTGTAATTCTTTAACTCATGCAGGCCCAGTGTGGGCCTTCCTTGTTGCTAAATATTTAGTCAGTGCATTCAATCAAAACATCAGTGTGTTGAGATTTATGTAGTTGGAATTGATATTTATTTTACATATAATTAAAATTTTATGCAGGTTATGATTTAAATTCACAACTCTATCTCGGCCTAAGAATATCGCCTATTCTTATCTAAAGAGCACACAATAATTATTAGCTGATTAGAAACTGAGAAAGTATATTCATCATATTACAATTGCTTTACTTTTTCATATTATACGGTTAATCTATTTTGTATGTATATTATCTCAGTTAACAAGGTTTGATATTTATGATTGTAGTTTCCACTTTGTAGAAATATAGTTTTAAGCAGATTTAACAAAAAATACTAAAGAAAATGTGTTCAGATTTCAAAACCAAATCTGTCCCATCAGTAATTGGATTTGTAAGCCTGAAAGAACAAAGTATCGCTCTTTTAAAATAAATCCTAATTCTTTATAAGTACAAATTAAATAACTAAGAACTACAGGCAGTCCCCGAGTTACGCGGATCTGACTTACGTCGGATCCGCAGTTACGAATGGGGCCGTCTCCCTGGTCTCCAGCAGACCAGGGAGAGGAAGCAAAGCGGCGGAGCACGTGGGCAGCGGACAGCCCAGACGCGTCTGGACTGTCCGCTGCCCGCGTGCTCCTTGGCTTTGCTCTGCTTTGCTCCTCGTCCCCCTGGTCTACAGACCAGGGAGATGGGGAGCAAAGCAGAGCAAAGCCGCGGAGAACACGGGCAGCGGACAGCCCAGACGCGTCTGGGCTGTCCGCTGCCCGTGTGTTCTGTGGCTTTGCTCCCCGTCCCCCTGGTCTGCAGACCAGGGAGAGGGGGAGCAAAGCAGAACAAAGCCGCAGAGCCCGAGAGCAGCAGGACACCCACGGCGCATCTGGGCTGTCCCGCTGCCCCCGTGCTCCACGGCTTTGCTCCGGACGCCTGTGGTACAGCAGCTGGGGCGCTGCTGGTTGGTCCCGTAGCGCCGCTCTGGGCGCTACTGGACCAACCCGGCAGCACCCCAGCTGCTCTGCCCCAGGCGTCCTGATTCAGCCACCGCTGGTCAGTTTCAGCAGCGGCTGAATCAGGACACCTGGGGCAGAGCAGCTTGGGTGCTGCTGGGTTGGTCCAGTAGCGCCGTGGAGCGGCGGCGCTACTGGACCAACCCAGCAGCACCGCAGCTGCTCTGCCCCAGGCGTCCCCAAGTCAGCCGCTGCTGAAACTGACCAGCGGCTGACTACAGGAAGCCCCTACCCCGGGTTTCCTGGAATCAGCCGCTGATCAGTTTCAGCAGCAGCTGACTTCGGGATGCCTGGGGTTCTTAAGTTGAATCTGTATGTAAGTCAGAACTGGCGTCCAGATTCAGCCGCTGTTGAAACTGATCAGTTTCAGCAGCGGCTGAATCTGGACGCCAGTTCCGACTTACATACAGATTCAACTTAAGAACAAACCTACAGTCCCTATCTTGTACGAAACCCGGGGACTGCCTGTATATACACTCCTTGGTCTGTGAGTACAATTCCCTTTGATACGAATGAAAGTTCTAGTGTAATACATGTGTCTGTGCAGCTATCAGCTAATTATGATGAAAGAGCAATTACATACTTGCCAAGACCTATCCAGGAATCTGATTTTATTTGCCTTACACTAGTTTTACACTAATGTAGCTCAAGAGTCTTGGGTGGAATTACCCTTATAATGTAGGTAAGAGAAGAATCAGACCATGGGATTTTTTTCTTTTATTTAGGTGTACAATTGTTCCTGATTAAGTGACAGCTTGCATGATTTTCAAAAGCATGCAAGGACAATTCTTCATCTGATTAGGAGTGCAGTTCCACTCTTTAAACATGAAACTCAAGCATATCTATTGAAAATGTGGTGATGTATCGCTACACCAATTTAATCTTTCATTGAATTTTTAGAATTCTTTTTATATTTTATTATAGATTTGCAAACTATAAAGTTCATTTCCAATGTTTAGCAGTTCAGATTAATTATACTATAATGAGTTGTGTTAAAGAGATACAACTAAACAAAGTGTAAGGAACCTTTCATGTTATGAGACTGATTAAGGTCTCTGAAGTTAAGAAAATCAATGTAAAAATGCATCTTAATTTCCCAACAACCTTACTGAACATCAAACCATAATTAAAGGATAAGAAGCAGACTAGAAGAATCAAGCAATATTTTGAGTGTGGCATTGTTAAATAGATTTGGATTATGAAAATCTGTAGAAGATGTGCTTTCAAAGTGTTCATACTAAACTTTTACATTTTTATGCATTATCTATAATGTTTATATTTATTTATATATTCTGTTTTTTTGGTTTTTTGTGAGCAGAATATCATCTGGAACCATGTGATGATCCTGGTGTTCCTGCATTTAGTAGAAGAATCGGTTTTTACTTCGGTGTTGGGGATTCCTTGACATTTTCTTGTTTTCCTGGATATCGCTTAGAAGGTGCTAATAAACTTACCTGCCTGGGTGGTGGCCGTCATGTATGGAGTGCACCTCTGCCAAGGTGTGTGGGTAGGTGGTCACATACTTTCATTTCATTCATCAAATCGTTGATAACACGTAGCAGATGGCAGAATAGTATACAGAGAAAAAAGCTCTAGAAGAAAAGAGATCTATTTCTAAGCTTTACTCACTCGGGCTATGTCTAGACTGCAAGCCACTTTCGAAAGAGGCTCTTTCGAAAGATACTTTCGAAAGAGCCTCTTTTGAAAGAGAGCGTCTAGACTGCACGTTGAACTTTCGAAAAAGCGGCTTGCTTTTTCGAAAGAAAGCATCCAGTGAGTCTGAATGCTCTCTTTCGAAGAAGCCCTATTTACATTGAAGAACGCCTTCTTTCGAAAGAGGAACTTTCGAAAGAAGACCTTCTTCCTCGTGAAATGAGGTTTACCGCCATCGAAAGAAAAGCCGCGTTCTTTCGATTTAATTTCGAAAGAACGCGGCTGCAGTCTTGACGCAGGTGAGGTTTTTTCGAAAAAAGGCTACTTTTTTCGAAAAAACCCCTGAGTCTGGACACAGCCTCATAGATCAGTCAGAGCTACAATTTTTAATACTACATGACTATTGTAGTTAGAGCAGAAAAACAGAAAATAAGTATATAGTGCTGTTTAACATTAGATTTGGAAACAATTATATTGATTAACTAAAATTGTAATACTATTATGGCAATGGAATACAACTGGAACCATAGAAAAATCATAGTAGAAATGGGCCAGGTTCTACCTTTGTAAAAGTATTCCTCAGGTTTACATAAAGACAGAATTTGATCCATTATCTTTCAGGGTAAAGAAATATTCACTAGATCTTTGACACTGTGAGACTTTGAGCTGAAAAGCTTCTTACTGATTTCTAATAGTGACTTTTAAAGTGATTTTCACTTTTTTTCTTGTGTTTGAAATAAAAAGTGCTGCTTTTAGAACAGCTCAGGGTATATATATACAAAGGCAAGTGAACTAATAGTTCTTTGTGAGTGATATTAAAATGGAATTTTTACATGTTCAGATTTGCTTTATATTTGTATTACAGAGATAATGTATTTGGTTTGTGCATTGGCTTAATTATATGCTGATTGCTACATATACATTGTGAAATGTTACCAACTGAAGTGAATCTGATCAGATGCTATTAATATAATGATTCTGAAATGTCAAATACTTCCATATACTTCTGAGTGAGATCTTTTGAGAAAGTTCTTACTTTTTTATATAATTTTATTTTATGAAGGGGAAATTTGCCTGTGGAATTTTGTTTTCTCTTATTTTCTTTTTTTTAAAGAGTGTAATACCATGTCAGCATAAAGATATATGATCCCCCTTTCCATGAAAAAAAAACATACCACAGAGGAAAAACTTAAAACTGGATTTTATCAGGATTGACAAATGGAAGACTTACTGTGTTAATCTCTCAGTGGGGCTCAATTGGTGGCATGCCAAAGGGAGCTGAGAGGCATGTGGAGCTTGAAGATATTCTTAGCTCTAAGTCCTTGGAGGGACTATCCTAACTTTCAAAATGATTCCTATGACCCTACTTACTGCCAGGCAACATTACTTAATCAGTGAATGTTCTTCAGCATACACCATTTTCAAGAAAGCACCTGGATCAGTGTCATTGTACATTTTATTCCTATTTGTTGTAAAGGGCAGGAAATTATTATATAGTACCATTAGGAATGGCTATGTGGGTTGTAAATTAGTAACTTATTTCTCTGTTCTTAATAGAAAGATGGGCTTTATTAGCTTGGCAGTTCTAAAACAATTGATAAGAAATGATTTTCACCATATTTATCAAAATGTTTGACTATGTCTGGGTTCAACTGAAATGGAACATAAAAGGTTTTGGTACTATATATTGTGTCAGTGAATAGGATACACTCATTTCTTTGCTTTCTCTTACATTTGATATGTTACAAAGTCAATTCAAGTCGCTGATTTTGATGCAGTGAAAATATTTGCTCCTACAGTATGCACATAGCATTCTATTAAGCATATATGATTAAATAGTATATGACTTTCACACAAAATAGAGTTTGATCTCTTTCAATATTTTTTTAATATATTTTCCTTTAGTCCAATTAATATTAGCTGTAACAGAAAATACATTTTTGCCTCTGTGATTAACCAAAGTTCAGGGTCCTGTGGCTTGTTTTTTTAAAGGAGAATTTAAGGATGGAGTCAGGTATCTTCGGTGCAATCCTATCTGCTTACAATGAATATATAAATCATTATGTTTTTGAACATAAGAGGACTCAAAGAACGGCTTTTGTGCAAGAGTGGGTTTTTGAGCAAAAAGGAGCCGTCTACACAGATCCTTTTTGCACAAAAGCCTCTTGCACAAAAATGGCTTCTAATTAATTATGCAAATGAAGCGCAGTGATATTCTATTCCATGCTTCATTTGCATAAGGTTTTGCAGAAGAAGGCTGCAGTATAGACATAGCCTAAGTGTCTTCTAAGAGCACAGTAAGTAGTGGAAATGTTGGTAATGCTGCCAGACAATATTGATCTCCTGAGGTCCGGCAAATTCTCTGGTTTGTCCCACAGGTACTGGACTAGAGAAGATCAACCTGCATAGCATCATAAGGAACTAATGTAAAGTGTTGAGATAAATATATTCAAAATACATCCTACACAGAATTTTGCAAACAGTATAAGGATATGAAGATTCATGAAATTTATTAGTTGCTTAATTTACATAAGTTTTCACTTGTTCAATTGTATTTATACTCCTACATTGACTGAAAAATATATTTTCATAATATTTTCCTCTATGCCTGTTGCTTTGCGAAAGCCACCTTTTCCTGATGTATAGAGTTTTGGTCATGTACTGGTGGGTGAATTTTAAGTTTAGGGTTTTCATTGAAATTATTATTGATTAGTTTCCATTCCTGGTATATATAATATCAACTATTGCGTATGCATATTAAATATTTAATTATGTAAAATTATAATAGAAACTGTACTTAAATGAAATAGCTGGATAAAGGTTTTACTTAAATTTTCAGGCATATGAACCAGAGTTCCCAAATTATAGTTTATCATGATAGGATGCCTTTGTTCTTCATTTAAATATAAATTAGTTGAACACTGTTGTTTACGGAACACTTTTAAAAAAAATTATACAGCCTACATCTTTCAGAACTGAAACAAAAAAAATCATTAATTCAGAAGGTTCTCAGGATAATCATTTGTGAACTAAGTTTGGTGATAAACAGCTTCAAAATTTAACTTTAGTCTTAGACCTTGTTATACAGACATTATCTTGTTTATAATTGTAGTTAGGAATCAAGGTGCATGACAGCAGTAAATAAAGCAACAGGAAAATTGGTAATTGTTTTCCTATAAGTCTGAAAAAAATATATTTTCTAACTTACTGAAACATCAGTATATTATTCTTGGGATTTTTTTTTTTTTATGAAAGACCTATTATAGTTTCCATTTTATCTTATTCTGATATTCTATTACATTTAGAAAAAAAATCCCAGACTTAACAGCATGAGGCAAGATTTATATCTATTGATGTGAAAGAGTAGAATTAACCTGGCTTAGTGTTCTGGGACAAATGAGGCTAAAACAACTTAGAAGGAAAAAGTCATTTTGTGTGCTTTTCATGTAATCCTTCAAACATGTAGGGTATGTCTACACTACCCTCCTAGTTCGAACTAGGAGGGTAATGTAGGCATACCGCACTTGCAAATGAAGCCCGGGATTTGAATTTCCCAGGCTTCATTTGCATAAGCGGGGAGCCGCCATTTTTAAAACCCCGCTGGTTCGAACCCCGTGCAGCGCGGCTACACGGGGCATGAACTAGGTAGTTCGAACTAGGCTTCTTAATTCGAACTACCGTTACTCCTCATTTCACGAGGAGTAACAGTAGTTCGCACTAGGAAGCCTAGTTCGAACTACCTAGTTCGTGCCCCGTGTAGCCACGCTGCACGGGGTTCGAACCAGCGGGTTTTTAAAAATGGCGGCTCCCCGCTTATGCAAATGAAGCCCGGGAAATTCAAATCCTGGGATTCATTTGCAAGTGCGGTATGCCTACATTACCCCACTAGTTCGAACTAGCGGGGTAGTGTAGACATATCCTTACTGTCTTAACCTTTTAGCAAGTCTTTTCTTTTTTATATTTTATGTGGGATTTACATTTGAAATCTTGATTAATTTCACAAAATATGAATTAAGATCATGTTCATGTTTTGCATTTCAATTTTTTTAAAAAACATTAGGACATGTACATTAGTTGTAATAAATTGTCCAAACTTTGAGTTAGCCATGTGGTTGTGTGACTAGATCTTTTTTTTGTGATGCAAACATGTTTCAATCTCTAAGTCTATCTCTTCAGAGCTTTGTGGTAGAGAATACATCCTGTTGGGCTGTAATGACTCCCTCTAGTTACTTAATGACAGCGTTTTATGGATTTTAAATGTCTTCATCAGATCTTTAATGAAAGATATATTATTATTGTTCTATGAACTGAATACATGTGTAACCTATTTATAAATCTATGCACTAATTTCTGTTAGCTCTTCTGTGCTAATAGAATGCTCCTAAAGAAATTATCAATGTGCCTCACAACTATCCACTTTCACTAAGGAGGTTTAACAGGTAGTTCAATTTAGAGTCGTTAATTTGAAATACCGGGTCCCTGCTGCATGTAGATGCGGGCAGTTGGTCCAGACTTGTAAATTTCAAAAATGGTGACTGGCCAGGAAGACACAAATCAAGCGCGGGATATTTAAATCCTAGGCTTGATTTGCAACTTTGAATGCTGACATTAGCCTCCCTGGGGGCTAGTGTAGACATAAACTTAGAGACTAGTTGTATGAGTGATCTTTGTTTTGACTTGTTTATATATATTAAGCTGAGCAAGATGTATCACTATTAATATTTTAGCACTTTAAAAAGTTTTCTTAGAAAGTCAGGTAATGTCATGCATATCACTCTAGATGCTCTATTGATTGGTGACCGGATTTACCCTTAGAACATAAGTTGAGACCTGGCACAAGTGACCTTTAGATCTTGAAACCAGTCAAGCAAAACCAGAAGCACAACTTTGCTTCTGAGAGCACAATGGAAAAGCTTCTCCTTTAGTCAACTATTAGCAGGGCCCTTGTGATGATGAGCAGTTACTGACTTGGGAATATTTATTGGCTCTGCTCTCATCGGCAATCTCTTTAAACCCCTAACAGTATAAGGGATGTGCCATGTGCATCCATGTTTGCCTGGGCATGCTGCTGTACACATTCTTCCTGTTACTAAGAATCACTACAAGACATTCCTGTCACCAGGAGATCAGTCTCCCCCCTCAAATAGGAAAAAGGAAAAAGGAAAGAGGGAGAAACAGAAGTCATGTACACCTTCATTCTGTAATGAGTTAGGGTATGTCTACACTACAAAGTTAGTTCGAAATAGCAGCCATTATTTCAAATTAACTTCAATAGCATTTATACATGCAAACTGCTATTTTGAATTTAATTCAAAATAGTGGAGCGCTTATTTTGAATTTGGTAAACCTCATTCTACAAGGAGTAACACCAAATTCGAAATAGCTATTTCGAACTAAGGACTGTGTAGACACTTAATTCAAAATAGGGGGCCTCCAGCCCTTCCCAGGGAGCCCTGGTGGCCACTCTGGGAACAACCAGAAAACTCATCTGCTCCCCCCAGCTCCAGAGCCCTTAAAGGGGCAGACTCTGGCCACAGTGCCTTTGCCAGTTGGAAGCCTGCCAGCACACAGCCAGCAGACCATGCACATGGCATAGCATGAGCTAGCAACCCACTGCCACCCAGACCTCCACCACTCCCCAGGACCAGGCTGGCAGCTCCAGGAGCCTGCCAGGGGCTGCAAAAGGTGGGTTCTTGCCTGGTCTAGTGCGGAGATCCTGGACTTCATTGAGGTTTTGGGGGAAGCCTCCAATGCCCATGATCTCTGCACTAGGCACAGGAATGCAGCCACCTACAGCCGCATGGCTGCCAGCCTGGCCACCAGAGGCCACATGTGCAGATAGGAGCAGGTATGGACTAAAATAAAAGAACTGCAGCAGGCCTACACCAGGGGTTTCCAACCAGAGGCTGACCCAGATGCCTGCCCACACTACGAGGCCCTGGACCACATCCTGTGGAGTAAGACGGTCTGCACTCCCCTGGTGATCATTGACCCCAGGGCAGAAGGCCCTGCCCCTGACACAGCGGAAGACGAGGAAAAGGAGGAGGACAACAGCCAGGAGCCACAGAAGCTTGCAGGGAGTGTGCCCTGCACCCAGGACCTCTGAGCCATACCAGAGAGCCCATCAGCGGTCTCATCCGAGGCCAGGGAGGCCTTCACATGTGAGTTACATCACGGTCCCCTTATGCGGGGGGGGGGGGGGGAAGAGGGAGCCCAGGGACTGTATGCATGGGCCTTGCTGACCACGGAGCAGGTGGCAACCTGGGAATCTGCCGTGCCAGCTGGGACGTGTGCATGGGCCTTGCTGACCATGGAGCAGGTGGCAACCTGGGCATCTGCATGCCACCGGGGTGCCATGCAGGGGCCCTGGCCTATTCCCCACATGCATCTACCTGTGAAGGCACATGACAGGCTCCTGACCCTGAGGAGAGACACTGCACACTGCCCTCCCTCCAGACGCCCAGAGTCAGGGCACATCTCCCCTCCTCCTCCCCCCCACACCACAATAAAGGCAGCACAGGGGCTGAGGTACAGTCCTGGGCCAGCTCACTGTCACGGGGGTAGCAGTACGTGATGGTGCGGAGACCTGATGTCCTCGCCTTGCAGAGGGGGGCTTGGTTCATCCACAGGGAGAACTGACCACTTCTCTTGTTTCACCATAGCCACAGCACCTGTGAGGGCAGGACGCACCACCCCGCCTGGAACATCCACCCGCACCCGGGCCAGCAGGCGCACCCACAACCAGGAGAAGTACCAGCAGCGGCACCTGTGGTTACAGGGAAGGCAGGTCCACAGCCAGGAGCACTGGGTGCAAGAAGACTTGCAGCTGTGGTGGGAGAGCTTGTGGGAGCAAGGCCATGCCCTCCATGAGCACTTGCATACCCTGGTGGAATGATTGCTGCCTCCTGCTGCTCCAGCCCCGTGGCCACCCCAGGTATTGCTCCTCTTCCCAGCCCTTCTCTCCCTCCCACTTCTTCTGCCCCCCGCATCCTTCCTGCCCCGCCCTCCATACCCACTCCCTCCTGGGGACACCAAGGCCTCTGCACTCATAGTGCTGCAAGATGGGAGGGCTGGCAAGACCCCCAACCCTGAGCTTCACCTCCCACTTCCTCCCCTTGCCTCCTCCTTCCAGCTCCCTCCTCCAAGCTTTCCTCCTTCCCCTCTCCTGCTCTCATTTTCCCCCTCCCTCCACCCCAGTTATGTTAAATAAAGAGGATTTTTTGTGGCAACACAGGTGTTTTTATTGTACATCAGGAAGGGGGGGTTAGAGAGGGGAAAGGGGAAGGAGATGGGGGTGGAATGTAAGGCACAAGGCCCCAGTGGGGCACGCCAGGGGGACTTCAGTCCTCATCAGCCTGGAAGCTCTCCCTCAGGGCTTCCCAGATGCGGACAGCCCCCTGAAGGGCCTCCCGGCTGGCAGTCATGTGGGATTGTGAGTACTGGCTGCCAGGTGGTCAGCCTCTGCCATCCAGGCTGGCAGGGAAGCCTCTCCCTTCCTCTCACATAAATTGTGGTGCACACAGCACGCTGCCACCACGTGCGGAATATTGTGCTCAGAGAGGTCAAGGCGGGTGAGGAGGCATCTAAATTGGGCCTTTAGTCGGCTGAAGGCCCCCTCAACCAAAATGCTGGCCAAGCTGAGCCTGGCATTGAAGGCCTGCCAGTAGGGGTTCAGGTGTCCCGTGTAGGGCTTCATGAGCCAGGACTGTAGGGGTAGGCTGCATCCCCCAGCAGGCACACTGGCATATCCATGTCGCCGACCCTGATGTGGAAGTCAGGAAAGAAAGTCCCGGCATGCAGCCTCTGGCACACGGAGGAGTTGCAATATACCCGCACATCATGTGCCTTGCTGGACCAGCCCACATTGATGTCCGTGAACTGGCCCCGCTGGTCAGACATGGCCTGGAGGATCACAGAGAAGTACCCCTTGTGGTTGACATACAGGGAGGCTTGGTGTTCTGGGGCACGGATGGGGATGTGCATCCCGTCAATTGCCCTCAACCCCCGCAGTTGGGGAAGCTCAGGGTGCCAAACCCCTGGATGATCGCGTCCAGGTTGGTGAGACCGACGACTCTGCGGAGCAGCACCCAGTTGATGGCCTTGGCCACCCGCAGAGAGACACACAAGACCGAGGGTCACTGGAGTGCCCGGGTGGCTGGGAGTGTTTGTTCCCCACCACTGCCCCATGCCCCTCTCCCAGGAGCAATCCCTGCTGCAATCCTGGCCACCGCAGGTCTTCTGTAGCATGGCTGGGACAGACTGAACCGTCTCGGGAAGGACACTTACACCACCTCCCCCCCATTTTCCCTGAGGGAGCCCATCTCCTCCTTGCAGCCGTACCTGCTGTACCTGCATGAGCACCGCTCCGACAGTGGATCTCCCCATGCCGAACTGGTTGCTAATGGATTGGTAGCTATCCAGCATGGAGAACTTCCAGAGGGAAATGGCTCATGCATGTGTCCCGTCGCTGCAGAGCAGGGGTGAGCCACTTGCAGAGCTTGAGGAAGGTGTCTTTCTTCATCCTGAAGTTTGGGGTCCACTGTTGGTCTCCTCAGCACTCTAGGACGATGTGGACCCACCAGTTGCTGCTGGTGTCCAGATGCCAGATGTGGCGGGGCACGCTGGTGTCTGGCTGCCACTCCTCCATGGCCTCCAGGAGGGCCAGGGGGAGGGCCAGGGGGCTGGCTTGCAGCAGATGTTGCCAGGCAGCCTCCAGCAATTGCTGCCAGGCTTGTAGCAACACATTCAACATGAGCACCAGAGTGCCCAGGGGCGGCTCTGGCTCCATGGTGCCAAGTGCTATGGTATCCCAAATGAGAGTGACCAAAGCAGACAGAGGAAAACGCTTTGCTGTCCCTCAGTGAGGTAGGACAGCAAGCAGAAAAGCTGAGAACCGGCTGTCCAGGGGGGTTCCTTTAAGCACGAGCCTCAGATAGCCTCAGACAACAGCCACACAAAGCAACTACTGACCTGATGCCCTGCTGGAACCGGTTTCAGGTGCCCTTAAATGTGATCCAGCATCCAATCAGTGTTGATGCGCTATTTTGAAATAGCAAAATGCTATTTCAAAATAGATTTTGTGTTTAAATGCATTATTTCGAATTAGCTTAATTCTAATTAACTATTTTGAATTAAGTTAATTTGAAATAGTGCTGTAATGTAGACATACCCTTAGAGATCTTCATGTCAGTGCACACTTTAAATTAAAAGCTTGTTACTTCTCTTTAACTTTTTCTTTTTGCATCTACTTAAAATATTTTTAAGCTTTTTGAAACTATGTCAGCTATTGTATAAACCTTATTGTTAAGTTTTTAAATGAAATGTGTTGGGTACAATTTCAATATGCATGTTATTAGTAAGCCAGCATTTCAGTTTGAGTGTTCCTGAAGTATATTTGCCATTTTCTTTGTTTCATAGATTGCATAAGTATGTTCAGAAACTATTTGATAGTCTTCAAAAGCTCGTTCTGACATAGTTTCTTTTATACGTCAAGGTACCAAAATGAAAAAAAGAAACAAATTACTCCTTTAAAGTATGTTTTCTTGTCTCCCGAACAAAATAAAAAAAATTATCTTGTTCCAGACATGCTTCGCTAACTTTAGAAAGAGAAGGAGTATAAGTAAGTGAATTTAAATCATCTTAATATCTTCTCCATAAGGTTACCACATGGTTTCAAGAAAAATACCGGACACACCGGTATAATCTACAATAATAATGTAGATTATTACATCACAATCTACATTACATCTTATTTAGAAAATACCAGACACTTACATTTTCTCATTTATATTTTCTCAGTTTGCTTCCTGAACAGAAAGCTCAAATACTGGACTGTCCAGTCCAAAACCGGACTCCTGGCAATCCTACTCCGCCAATCTCTGCTAACTGTGGGCCTCTTGGCTGTTCTAACTTATTCCCTTGTGCCTACGACTGCAAGGGGTTTTGTGTGCAGCCTGAAGACATCTGAACACAAATGTCATTCAGAGCTGAGTTCAGCAGAATCCCCTTCCTTATATAATATCTAAATTTAAGCCCAGCAGAAATTGTATCCTTTATAGCAGCTCATGATAGCTATCCTGAGTTGTTTTTCACTGGGGTAACAGTGGGGCTTCTTCCTTTTCTCACAATTTCTTTTCAGCATCCCACTTCTCTCTGTCCTTTCCCCCTTTTCTACTTATGTACAAGCAGTAGAGAACTGCTGATTGGGTCAGCAGGAGCACTCAAGAAATCTTAGCAGGGGAGAAAGGGACATAGCTGGAATGCAAAATGACTTTATGGCCTAGAATATAGTATTTCCCTCCCCATACAAAAAGAGCAGGGACGATTTAACCAGTAGGGCCAGTACAGGATCAGACCCTTTGGTTCTCACCTTCAGACTGAAAGCTAGACATTAGTTGGTGCTCATTCCTCCTAAATTACCCAGGGCAGGTACACAAAAGTGGGGAAGGCTTTTAATGGAAATACATTCTTAAATCCATAGATCATATATAAAGTATAAATGCAATATACATTGGAAGTTAAGGAACTTTATTCAGCTACAAATTGAATGTGTTAATTTTTTCCTGAACTATTAACCAATTCTTTAATTCTATTTTTTACAATCAAAATAAAGTTCTATTCCTAGAAAAGTCCTTATTACTTTTTACATGCAGTGACTATATATATAATTTAATCACTGACTCTTCAGCTCAAACTCAACATGCTACCTATGGTTTGTTAAGAACAAAGTAGCTCTATTTTCAGTCTAAACCAGGAATAACATGCTGTTTCTTTTCCTTTTTTTTCTTTTTCATTTTTTAAAAAATATTTAAGCCTCAAGCCATTGAGAACAACTTAGCAGACTCCCTCCTATGCCCCTCCTGGAGCATATCTCAAGAAGCAGGTTGCTATGTCCTTTTGGACGCTAGTTCCTTTTCCTTTATTTTGACTTCTAAAGAATTAGCATGGTGTTGGCAGCTTCAGAGCAAATTTCCTACTAGTTTCGTGTATTTATATCCCACTTACCATCGACAGATTTTACTAATTTTCTTGGTGCCTTTATTATAATGATCCTCATTGCTCAATGCTTAGATTTACTTGCATAATGTGTTTAAGACACTTGTACAAGTTGACAGTATAGTTACAATAATTTATTCTAACTATAATATCTAACATGCAAATATTATTTGATCCTAAATACATAAGGTAAAATGAGGATTAGTAGATAGAGCCTTTCTCTATGACAATAGAAATAGATGTTACCGACTGGATTGAATCATCTAGCCTGTGGGTCTTCATGAGCCAGTTTTCAGAGAGATTATTCACTGGGAGATTTATATGCGAAAGAGGGCAATGTGAATGACTGTATAAGTTATTGAGTAGTTGCATAAGCTGCTTTGCGGAGAAGATGTTGCTATGGATGGTAATATTTTAAATAAAACAAAATACTTCAAAATAAAGAAAAAGAGAAGTAACAGATTGCTATGTCATGTTTCATTTTAATCCATTTATAATGAGTGGATTTCAAAAATAAATGTTGCAAGGGTGTGTGGGTAATGGGGACAATTGCACAGGGACCAGGCATTTCAAAGGAGCAGGAACTCTGTGTCCCTTTGAAATGCCATGGGGGTGCTACTCCACTGCTCTGCAGGGCTCTGAGGATGGGGGCAAGAGTCCAGCACTCATCTCCACCCATTCTTCCCAAGGCTCCACCCTTTCTGGTATCATGGAGCTGGGCCCCCACACGTTGCCCCCAGGCCTGCTGTGGCTGTCAGCCCTACTGATTCCAAGGCCTGATTAGACCTTTATGGTAATCTAGTGCAGCTTCCAGTACAATGCAGGCCTTACAATTCCCCCAAAATAGTATCTGTGTTGTATCTGTTAGAAATTAAAAATCAGATCTTGATTTTAAAACTTTCAGGGATAGAGTGTCCACCATGATCTTTAGTAAATTATTCCAATGATTAACTCTTCTCACCAGGTCTGCCACTGGCAGGGGTGGGGGAGGAAAGGAGGCAATTGCCCTGAGGTACCTGGTGATTCAAAAGAGTCTAGGGCTCCTGGTCATTACTGTGGCAGCAGTGGTGGCTGGTGCTCCAAGACCTTTGAATTGCCACCAGAGTGGGCAACAGGCTCCTGGAGGTCCTGAGAGCTGCCTGAAGGAGGCTAGTCTCAGCCCAGCCCCTTCTAACCAAGGCTCTACTAGTCTCAGTGCCCCTTCTCCCCTCCCTTGCCCAGGGGCCCGACTAGTCTGTCAGCCCCACTGGTTCTCCCCATTAGAAATGTACACTTTATTTTCAGTCTGAAATTATCAAGCTTCAATTTTCAGTTATTGGATTGTTATACTTTTCTCTCCTAGATTAAGGAGAAAGTCCATCTCCTCACCACCCTTTTGGCCTTCTCTTTGTTAAACCAAACAGATTGAGTCCCTTGAATCTATCACCATAAAGACATGCTTTCTAGTCTGTTAATCATTCCTGTGGCTCTTCTCTGAACTCTCTCCAATTTATCAACATCCTTCTTGAATTGTGCAGAGCAAAACTGGACACAGTGTTCTAGCAGTGGTTGCACCAGTGCCAAGTGTAAAGGAACACTGACCTCACCATTACTACTCAAAACCTCCTGACTATGCATCCAAGGATCACATTAGTCATTTTAGCTGCAGCATTGCACTGCAGTTTATGTTCAGCTAATTGCCCAGTATGACCCCCAAATCTTTTGCATAGTCAAAGCTTCTCAGGATAGAGTCACCCATCCTTTTAGTATAGCCTGAATATATACATTCATAGAGCAGAAGAATTACTTCTCGTGTCTTGCTCACAACACTCCTGTTTATGCATCCCAGAATGATTGCGGGGTTTTTCTGCAAGTGTCATGCTGTTAACTATGTCCCCTATAGCCCTTTCTTCAGTACTCCATGCTAGACAGTCACTTCTCATTCTGTGTATGTAGATAAAGATAGAGATAGAAATAGAAATGCATTTTTCTATGAAGATGTTTCAGAAAAATACATTAGAATTCCAGATAACATTGTGCTACCTTTTAGAAAAGGACATCTAAACTTATACATACAAAATTATGCTTAGAAATGCATATTCTCATTTGCAAGTGTGAATAGATGCATTCTAGCTCACTGATGGAGGAGAAAAATGGGGAATTGCTCTACACCCTGACAATTCAAAAGGGCCTGGGGACTCTGGCTGCTGCTGCTGCTACTACAGCTATGGCAGCAGCTGGAGACATGGGCTTTTTAAATGGCCATCAGATCCCCCAGGGATGCACTTCAGGTGGCACTATAGGCTGGCTGGGGGATGGTTCAGAGTAGTCCAAACAGTGCTGAGGGCTGTCTGTCTCCAGCCTGCCCCTTTCACCTGAGGTCCCACCCCTTCCAGGAGCATGGAACCACCCCCATCCCTTGCTCATGGGCCTAGCAACTCCTGTTGTCCCCCTCGCCCCTGGTGCATTAATTTAGAGGGAACATTGAGGCATAAATAAGAATTTATTTTAAAACCACATGAGAAAAGATACTCAGAGAGAAGGTTGAAACATTGCCATTAATCTGCCCATACATTGTATCTGAAATACCTAGGGTTGAAAGTTTAAGACTTTCTTAGCTATTACTTCATTTGATGTTGATTTGGATCTGTCTCAGCATGGTAGACTCAGAAAAATGCACTGTATTTTATTTTTTGTGGATGTTTAAGTCTTATTATTCAGTCAAGTATAAATTATATATTTTAGACTTCCTATAGTATCTACATACCAGTTTGTGACTACAGTTAAGAATAGGTAAATATATTTCAGGGTTTTTTTTCAAAGCTGCTAATATTTTGCTAATATTTACAGTATCTGTTTTGAAATAGAATTTCATTATTTTCTTCCTTGCCGAAATCCTGAGTTTTGAAATTAGCATTTGTGACTTAGATTATTTATATTGCATTCTTGACATACTTTTGTTATGTTTCAATCAGAAAATAAGATAACCCCACAACCTAACACTTTATCTAATGCTGCTTACCTTCCTTTCCAGACAGACAGTAAAACAGCTCTTTAATTCTGAAAGGGAAGGGAAGGCTTTTCTGGCCTCTACTCAGACTGCTGGGAGAAGGCCTCATCCACTCTTTGCTTGTGAAGGAGGGCAGCTGTTGATTTCATCCTTGGCAGATAGCAGCAGCTTTTTTATTGTCGATAGAAGAAACTGTTCCAATAGCTATCACAATAATGTCAGATTTGGTGTTTTTTACTTTAGCTCTTGGATTTCCACTTTGTCTAGTATTTTATATCAAGTAGAACAGGGAGTCAGTATGATCAGTGCTCCACCTATTTCTGCAGAAGACCAGAACAGCTTCAACAAAACATTCAGTTTCTATGTGATCATAACTCCCAATTTATGGGGGAGGAGGAGGCTGATAAGAGGCTAAGGGGACAAGACAAAAATAACCTGGATTTCCCTACTCTATACGTGGTCTATTTGTAACTGTTGTTTTGATCGTTTGTCAGTAGAAGATAAAAGTATTGCAGCAATATAATTCTCTCAGATAGTCTCTAACACTTAAGAATTATCACAGAGATTAGTGTTAAATTTGAATCTAATCATTATTTTATATGATTGAAATGGATAATCCACCTTTATAATTTATTTTTAATTTTACTCTTTCCTGTAGCTGAATGTGGAGCAAGTGTCTCTGGAAATGAGGGAACATTGCTGTCACCAAATTTTCCATCAAACTATGACAACAACCATGAATGCATCTATACAATTGAAACAGAGGCTGGTAAAGGGATCCATCTTAGAGCCAGAACCTTTCAGCTGCATGATGGAGATATTGTTAAGGTAACATAAAATCTGTTTCACTATCTACTATTCTCTCCCCCTCACTTTACATAAGTAATTGGTGTGTGTTCATATAATCTACAAATTAAATTGTATATGTACATACATATATACACACAATATATAAATTTAATTCTCTATTTAATTTGTATGTAATATAAAGAATGATCATACCTTCAGCTTTGATTTATTTATATCCTTCTGCTTGCATACAGAAAAATATATTTTGTTATATGAAATATAACCCATAGCTGACTGGAATCACCTTTTTATATTAAATGCAAATGAAATGGGGAACAGCATTAACATTGCAATACAGCAAGTAGAAATAATATGCTATTATCATAATTATGACTAAAAAAAAGCTAAAATGTGAACCTGAATGATTTAAGAAATTGATTTCTATCTGCAGTGACAATGTGGTTTTACATCTATAAAGTGGTGGGTATTTCTGGACATTTGGGATACTCCTTTTATTCTTATTTTGTTTTTCAAATGTTGTTAGTCTGTGTATTAATGTCTCCAAATCATAAATATTCATCTCAACATTGAAAAATATGAGACATACAATCACCCGTTGATCATTTGCTTTATTGACTATACAGACATTTTTGCTACCTTTCAACATGACTAACTTTTGAAGAGACTAGCAGATATGGAGATTTCAGAGTCTCTCATTGAACTCACCACAAGGGTCTACACCAGGGGTTCCCAAACTCTTTGGCACTGGGACCAGTAAATCCATTCATGAGCTTTTGGAGGACCTGTAACATTCATTTGCATATTTGCAGATTCATTAAGCAAATGATGAATATTCAAATATGTTGTTTCTGGTCCTCCCAAAACCCCCAGTGCCAGCTTTAGCAAAGCTTTTGATGTGATCACCCACAATATTCTTGCCAGCAAGTTAAGGGAATATGGATTGAATAAATGGACTGTAAGATGGATAGAAAGCTGGCTAGACCAGGGTTTCCCAAACTTTTTACTTTAGTTGGAACCCGGTTTTTTTCAGTACTGTTTTTTGCAGCCCAAAAATATAAACGCATATTTAAAAAAGAATTAAAAATGAATAAATTTTCAGTGTTTCACTTGGCTGCATCCTCTGTCCAGCCGGGGCCAGGGCTTCAGGGACCTGGTGCACAGGCACTCCAGGAAGCAGGAGCAGGAGCAGGAGCAGATTGGGAGTAGGGTATCTGGCTAGGAGGGAGGGTGCAAGGAGGGGTAGGGTTGCCAGGTGTCTGATTTTGTACTGGACAGTCCGGTATTTGAGGGTTCTGTCCAGGAAACAAATTGAGAAAATACCGGACATTTAAAATGTCTGGTATTTTCTAATTAGGTAAGTTTTATTATAATTAGGTGTGTCAGTCTGTAGCTGCAAACTGCCTGGCTGGTAAATATGCTAACGCTGCATGAGTGTGTCTACCTGCTAGGCAATTCGCAACTACTCGAGAGAGGGTATGGGGAAAGGGCAAAATGGAATCCCCGGGGCTGGACTCACTCGTGTACCTGGGTGTGCATGTGCCCGGGTCAGTCCCGCTTCATGCCAGCTGATTTGCTCCTCCCCTCCCCCACTTCTCCTCCCGATCTCCCCCGTCCAGCCCTGCTTCTGGCGGCTAGTTCCCCCCCCCTTCCCACCGATCTCCTCCAACCAGCCCCGCTCCCCCCATCCTCTCCCAGCTTGCTGATTCTCCTCCACTTCTCTTCCCGATCTCCCCTGGCCAGACGCACTTCCGGTGGCTAGTTCAGGCATTCCCCTCTGCCCCCCCCGGCCAGCCCTGCTTCCACCAGCTAGTCCTGCCCCCATCTCCTCCTCCCCGCTGACCGATTTTCCCCTGCTTCTCCTCCCGATCTCCCCTGGCCAGCCCCATTGCCCCCCGTCCAGCCCTGTTTTCTGTCAGCTGGCTGCCTGCCCCCCCATCTCTGTCGGACAGCCCTGCTGCCCCCAACCCTGCTTCCCGATGACCCCCCCACACACACTTCCTCCCAAGCCCCCCCGCTGCCTTCCCGGCAGCCATGCTGAGGCCCAGTATTTTTTCCCGGTACCAGGCCATGGCCCATAGTTTGGGAAATGCTGGTCTACACCATTAGCAGACCACAATGTGAACAGTAATGGTCAGCCCTTGTTTTTTTATGATTTGATCATGATTGAAATGTCTCACCATCTGGATCATCAGCTTCACAGTTTTATACACTTCCTCCAACCCTTCATGGAATATCTTTCATCCCATCTGTCACTGTGCCTCAGGGCAAACTGCTGAGCAATAGGGAAAACTCACTGCAAGCTGGTGGACATTCTACTATTAGATATACCACGCCACTAACAAAAGTGAACTTTTGTTTCACAATATTTGTTATTGAGAAGTAAAAACAATGCAGTCTCCTTAACCATTCTAGCACTTGTTTCGCCACCCAGACACTAAACTTTATTATGAATGGCTATTGAAAACCAATTTAATCAAACAAATGGTCCTTCTGATCCCAAAAGGTCAGTCACACAGCCAGGTTAATATATCTATATCATCACTCAATGTTCATGCCATTTGTCAGTACTGTAATATCAGATATCTAAAAAGTTTGTTTAAAAGAGAAAAGAAGGGAGTTAAATGGTCAGATAAATCATGTACGTACATACAAAAATTACAGTGTTCCTATATCCCATTTGTAGCACTTGTATTACAGCCCTGCTGGTTTGTAAAGCCTCTAGTAACTTCCAAAAGATGGAAAGGTCCTCAGTTCATTGGCTGTAATGCTTCTTTTACTGTATTGACCAGAAATCAGAGCAGAAGAGAGGCAAAATGGAGATGCTTCTCCTATATGGGGTGGGGAGGTCTGATTCTTAGTTTGTGGAAATATACAAGCACAAGATAGGGTCCCGGGTCACCTGAGCTGGTCATATGTCCCTGCATGCTTTGATGACTCATAGGAACAGTAATGACCCATATTGCTAAATTGTGCAAAGAAAAGCTCACTGGGAGGGGACAAACTTGTTCTAAAGCTCTTCGTGTTCTTTAATGGGATGTCAACTTGAGCTATCAATTCATAATGTGCTGGGTAATAGCCTGTAAACTATCTTTTAGGTGTTGACCCAGTAGCAAAAGCGTTTGAAATACCAGCACATAATCAATATTCATTACTTTACATACAAAGATGATACATGCAACAATTCATATTGTTTATACTGACATGGTTCATGATAAACCTTGTACAAGCTTTGTTGCAATTGTCTAACAGTGACAATATTAATGAAATAAATGGTAATATTTCAATCATACAGCATCACACTTTCCTAGAGTTATAGTTAATTTTACCAAATCATTGTCTACTTTTGTGGGTCTGTTGAAGGATTTGCCAGTTGAAAACATTTTTAGAACTCTTATATGGGCACACACAGAGCAAATGCTCCCTTTGGAACTGGGGTTCTTCCAAAATTCTTAAACCGAGCTCCTAAGCAGTCATCTCCCAAGAAGTAAATCCAGAACTTCTGTCATGTGAATATACCTAAATCACATAACTAAGAGAATTTGTTATTCTAATTCTAATACATAGTTCCTCCAATCTCCACTCTGTTAATTTAACATTTTAAAATTTGTCATGTCTAAAATGTAGATTGTAAACTTTTTGCTGTAAGAACTATAGATGAAATGTTGACCATATTAAACCCATAGTACTTTTGTCACAGTGCCTCTATACTCAAATTTAGTTTTCACAACAGATTTACAATCCTTGGGAATTTTTTTTTAATTTAAATGCCAAAAGAACTGTTATTTGCACTGGGCCTGATCAATATAGTGCCACTATATGACAAGCTGAACACATTTTTTAAGATATTCAGAGCAAACTACCAAGGCCCTGATCCTGCAATGACTGACACAAAAGAAGGATCTCACTGAGTTTAATGGGGCTCTGTGTGAGTGCAGTGATCTTTTTGCCTGGAGGGCTCAAGATGTACACTATGAAATTCTAATTAGTTTTCTGTGGTAAATCCCAGCTATGTACTGTGTGCAATGGACAGCTAAAGACCCACATAATGAATTGCTCACATGCTTCTCTACCTATACTGTCAAAGAAAAGTCATTCTTTACATCTGTACATTTTTATCAGAATAATTAGTTTTCATGTCATAGATCTGTCCAGAAATCAGTATCTGTATTAATTAAGTTGTTGGTAAGTCTTATGGCACAAGGCCTTTTCAATATATTTTTTATGGAAGAATACATTCAATGAAAGTATAGATAATTTGTGTAATAATAAGAAAAATACTTTACTGAATTTATTTAATGTCCTCAAAATACCATAGGGTACCATTTGGGTACTTGATTGCCTTGAATGTTTTACACTAGAAAAAGACATAAGAAATCCCAAATCAGTACTAGGTTCCCTTAGTACTACTCCTGTGTTCATGACCAATCAAAAGCACATTTCCTTTCACTGAACAATTTTAAAAGCATTGTGGTTAATGTTGATTTTTCCCATTGGAATAGTGCATGCTAAAAATGAACTTCCCTGTAGTTTGTTTGTATAGTGAAGCATACATTTCTCTGATGTGGAATCAGATTATTACCTCAGGCATAGAGACTGAAATAAAAGGCAATGGCTTGACTTCACGTACCTCAATTGATCTTTTAACACATTCAGACACAAGGGAACAGAGTGGAATAGGGTTTACCCCCTCCTTCTTTTTAACAGTAACTTCAGAAAAGACACCCTTAAATAAAATGTCACAAACCTTTTCAGGCTTTGTAAGTGGAGAATGAAAAAAAAACTCCTGAGGTTATGAAACCTCTGAGGATAGATCCGTGTATACATATTGATTCCATTTTCTTTCTCCCAGTTTCTCCCCCTCCCTTTATATAGATACACACCTCTCTAGTCCGAACCTCTCCAGTTTGGCAACATCCATGGTCTGGCAGGACCACGGATGTTGGTGGAGCAGAGAGCCCCTGGATCAGAAACTCCAGCTCTTTGATGCTGGGAGTCTCGCATCAAAGGACTGGCAGCTTGTGGCTTGCAGAGGAGGGAAGGTGGCTGAGGCTACCCCCCGAAAGAGCCCTGAACTTCCTCGATCCAGCAAACTCCCTTGTACAGCACCAGTCACTTTCCAAGGATCTCTCTCCTGCTCTTTCTCTCTCTCTCTCTCTCTCTCTCTCTGTGTGTGTGTGTGTGTGTGTGTGTGTGTGTGTGTGTGTGTGTGTGTGTGTGTGTGTGTGTGTGTAAAAAGATCTACAGAGAAGTGGAAATTTTTTTTGTTTGTAATCTGAACTGTAAAACCAAGAAAAATATTTTTTTTAAAATGTCTTTTCTGTACCCAATATGGGAGCATTATACATTGTTTAGGAACTGATTGTAAGAAAAAGCTTCATATCTTAAAAGCAGCTTCAAAACTAATTCCAATGCTACACAATTAAATAACATAGAGTTCCATGATGTGATATTTGTTTTATAAGGTGTATGATGGAAAAGACAGTTCTTCTCGTCCATTGGGGGTCTACACTAAAAATGAACTGATGGGACTGATCCTGAATAGCACCTCTAACCATTTGTGGATAGAATTTAATACCAATGGATCAGATACTGACCAAGGATTTCAACTCACATATACCAGTAAGTAGATCGCCCCCAAAAAATCAACCCAAAAACATGTTTTGAAGGGCAAGGAAATGGTGTTTGTTTTAAAAAGGCACATATATAACTATTAGTTGGCTGACATGATTTCTCACAAAATGAGTACTCTTTATAGTGTTTATGAGATGGCATTTTAATTCCATGCACAGATTGGTAAAATGGAGAATTTAAGCACATTAACAAAAGCAATATTTTAAATCTCTTTGCATTTTGAAAGAATTACTAATTAACAGAATGGCGGGAATGATAAAAAGAAATTATGACATGTTTGTACTATGGATTGAGTGTATTAGTGTCTTAATCTGACAGAAATGAATCACATTTTTAAAAGTGAGCACTTAACCTGGACACTCATATGAAGTAAAAAAATAGGGATTAAAAGAAAAGAACTTTGGGCCCCATTGGCTCATAAACAATAGTGATTTATGGAATACAAAGGTAAAATCATGAGCTGAAACAGATGAATCTCATAAGAATTCTTAATGGAAGGGATGCCCAGTTTGCCTCTGACCTTATAGAAAAAGATAGGGATCCTGTCCAGAATCCAGGTATCTCATGAGATCATCAGAAAGCAAGATGCTTATAGGCAAGTTTTACCTGTGCCTCCTCTCCACTTGTGCCCCCTGACCCACCAGCTTTTACCACTCCTAACAACCACTGATGCACGGACTGCACTAACGGAGAAAGTCAACTTAAGATATGCAATTCCAGCTACATTAATTACGTAGCTGGAATCTAAGTACCTTAAATCACATTTTGGGGCTGTCCACATAGTGGAATATCAATGGGAATACACGTTCCCATCGACTTTCTTTACTCCTCATGAGAAGCAAGACTACCGGCATCGACAGGAGCACCCTAGCACCCTCTCAGTTTGAATTAGTGGGTCTTCATTAGACCCGCTAATTCAAATCCGAAATATCAACTTCAGCAATATCGGTCTTCTCCATAGTGTAGATGAGCTATGAAGGAACAATGCTTTCATGGCATCTCCTCATTGCCACTTTTCTTAGAAATCTCCTTAAGGAGGGTATTTACAGCGTATAGAAAGAATTAGCCTCAGTCTATATGAATTTGTGCTGATTTCCTTCATGAATTGGGTGCAAAAGATCCAAGAGAGCCACAACATTTTCCCTCCTTTATCATCATCTGCTGTAGTCCTGTTTCATCCAATTGAAGCAAACTTGAACTCCAAGGACCAAAAGGAGAAATTAAGTAGGTAGATTTCACTTATCGGTGGATACAAGTGCAGAGCTGTAAAAGAGAAAATGGAGTCCTTTGTTTTTTATACAACAGAACTTCATCATATGTTTTCTGACAGAATGGACATATGGTCAAGAGTTCTGTTAGTTTGTTTTTGTTTTTCTGTAAAGTGAATAAAATAGACTCATGCCTATTATAACATTGATGGATGGGATCTGGTAAATGTCAATTTAAATCTAATGCCAAATAAAGCCATTTAATCTATATCTGATTACTAAATTTTAGATGCTACAAAACATACATCATTTACAATTAACATGTGGTCTTTCAGGTCCTTTTTTCAGTTACTGAATGAAAGGGCAGTAATGTAGAAACTTAACAAAATCTGATTTTAGGACAACCAACGTGAATTCTTAATAACACTGAAGTCAATTCTGGAGTTTGTGCAAATACCTGTTTGCCTTCTTAACATTCTGGGGCTCTTTATGATTGTGAAATTTAAACATCATTATAAGTGAGTTGAATGATCCATTAAAAGCAGAAAAACAGGAACAATTTTGCTCACCTTTGTTTTCAATATCTCATTAGCAAAACAGTGATACATATGTGCATAAGCTAATTCTGCAATCTTCCATGCACATATCAGAGTATGAGCAGATCTTGGCAACAAATATATGGGCAATTCAAGTATTAGTCCTGTCATACAGAAAGGCTCAGGATGGCAAGAAGAATTATAAATGAAGATTAAAAATTGTAGTGATCGCTCTCCTTGATCAGTATCTAACTACAGATAATTGTGAAGGAACAGCTATCATACCTGTAGCTAGAGGTTCATTGCTCAATAGGATAATGAAGGGGCCAAGCTTAGGGATTCAGATAAATGGGAAGTTCCTAATTCCTCAAGTTATCGTCATCTAGTCATCTTGAAGTACTTTGTACTCCACAATATATTTACGGTACACATTACAGTGCAAAGCTCTGCACTTGGGACTGAAGAATCCCAAGCATTGTTACAGTCTGGGGACTGACTGGCTAGATAGCAGTTCAGCAGAAAAGGACCTGGGAATTACAGTGGGTGAGAAGCTGGATGTGAGTCAACAGTGTGCCCTTGTAGCCAAAAAGGCTAATGTCATATTAGGGTGCATTAGCCAAAAAGGCTAATGGCATATTAGGGTGTCAGCAAATTTAGAGATGTGATTATTCCCCTTTATTCTGCACTGGTGAGGCCACATCTGGAGTACTGCATCCAGTTCTGGGCCCCCACTACAGAAAAGATGCAGATGCATTGGAGAGCATCCAGTGGAGGGTCCAAAATTATTAGGGGACTGGAGCACATGACCTGTGAGGAGAGGCTGAGGCATTTGGGCTTATTTAGTCTGCAGAAAAAAGCGTGAAGGGGGATTTCCTCTGAAGGAAAATTCCAAAGAGGATGGAGAGAAGCTGTTCTCAGTAGTGACAGAGGGCAGAACAAGAAGCAATGGTCTCAAATTTCAGTGTGGGGGGGGGAGGGTCTAGGTTGGATATTAGGAAAAACTATTTCCGTAAGACGGAGATGAAGTACTGGAGTGGGTTACCTAGGGAGGTGGTGGAATCTCCATCCCTAGAGGTTTTTAAGTCTCATCTTGACAAAGCCCTGCCTGGGATGATTTAGTTGGTATTGGTCCTGCTTTGGGCAGAGGGCTGGACTCAATGACCTCCTGAGTTCTCTTCTAGCCCTATGATTCTATGATCACCTAGTAATCTTGAAGTACTTTTTGTATTCCACAATATATTTACAGTAAACATTACAGTCGGATTTCAACCTAGCCTGGATAGGCTAAGGCCACTATGACCTGCATGAGCAAATATGGTGGCAGTGCATAGATTTGGGGAGAGGAAAAAAAATAGTAGCCTGTTTTTTTCTCTTTTCTGTTGTAAGATACATAACTGAGCATATATACAATAGAAGTAAGTATTGTTCTCTTTGTCACCAAAAGTAGAACAAGAAGTAATTGGTTTCATTTGCAGCAAGGATTTAGCGTAATTATTAGGAAAAAAGTCTTCCTAACTGCAAAGGGTAGTTAAGCATTGGAACAGGTTTCCTACAGAGGCATGGAATCCACATCACTGGAGGTTTTTAACTTCAGGCTATAAACATATCTTTCAGAAATGGTCTAGGTATACTGGTCAACCCTCCTCAGTGCAAGGAAATGGATATGATGACATCTTGCAGTCCCTTTCAGCCATACATTTCTATGATTTCTAAGGGCTCATCTAGACTATGCTAGAGTGTCGAAAGAGGATATGCAAATTCCTCTTTGCATAGTCTAGCTGAGCCCTTAGAAATGTACAGCTGAAATGGGGGAGGAGGAAATGGGGGAAAAGAAATGACTGATACAATTTATAGAATGGCATTCACATTGGTATGGCAGGAATTTGGTGTGTGATCATTGTTCTTTCAGTACAAGAGAGCAAAAACATAATCTTTGGCTGGTTGGTGTTAAATATCTATTCTCAGATATTTTATTAAATTTCTTTAGATTGTTTTATTTTTAAGTGTCATTTGTCTGCTGAAAAGTTAGGAATTAAAAAGTTGCTTCTGATAAAGTATTCAAAGGATTATTTTAGCCTCAAGAATTAAATTAAAGGTGTGCAGATTTTTCCTTTTGTTTTAATCCTTTTTAAATATAGTTCACCAAAACATCTCAGTTTTTCTTTGTCTCTGCTCTGGATACTTTTGAAGAGCAGGGGAAGGACCAAAAAGGTTCAATGAATGCAGAGACCTTTTTAGCTGTTTTAATGTCCCAAGCTTGGAAGACATCAATGAAGCATCATGTGCAAAGAAAAAGGCTTGAAAATGCTATATAGAATAGCCACAACTTACTCCAGATAAAAAAACTTTGGTGTTTCTTTTATAATTTCTGTTATAGTTGCCTGGATATTTTTTCTCTCTAATTAAAACATTCCTTGCAGAGACACCTGTAGATGTTGTAGAGAGAAGATGATGCAGCCTAGGGCACTCCCACAGCTGGAGTTAGCATTCCTATTCTCTAATCAGCAGGAAGACTTTGTAGTTCTAGTGGAAAGTATTAGTGTTCTGTGTTGCTGTATCAGCTGTATTTAACCTTAAATTGACATTCACGGTAAAGTGGACTCTTACTAAAGTAACAGAATGACAAACAGTTAAAAAACAAAAAAACAAGAAACAAACAAAAAAACTCCACAGACTCTGTTGTTTGGTAAAGATAATATACTGCAAGTTTTTAAAAATGCAACATTGTGAAGTATCCAAGTAACAATCCGAGTGCTCTCCTTGCAGTTGATGACCACTACACTGTTGTATTCTTGTCACCAGAGGAAACTCAACACACTCTGAATCTTCCCAAGGGCTCATTTTCCATGTTGAGAACTGAGCTGAATACAAGTATACCTCTGATCCTATATCCCATAATAAGGTTGCTTCTTTTGCAGTAAGTTTCTAATCATCATGAATTCAACAACGTTCTCCTCCTTTATAGGAAGTCAACTTTATCTTTATTTGGAGGCATAGGGAAAGAGTTATACCAAATTACCACTATTATATTCAATTGTTTCCCTCTATTCTGAGAGGTAAAGAATGCAGAATACTCATTTGATGATTGAAGATCCAAAAAGTAATGTCCAGAATTGAAATGCTGATCATAAGAGTTTGACTCAGCCTCACACAAGGTAACTCCATCCTTTTAAATGACCATTTAGACACCTGTATTTGATAACTCTCTTATCTGAATCTAATACAATCTACGTATTATTTTCCATATGTTGCCACTTCACCAGTAGACTTTTCAACTGTCCATCAAACCTGTTAGGGTTTCAAATATCTAACAGTGCTAAGACTGTACCTAAGTAACTCTTCCTATTCTTCCTCCACAGGAAAAAAATGCCTTTGTATCTGTATAGATTAAATGAGAATCACACTTGAACAATTTGAGCAGGGATGGTCAAATGTATAGTAGATAAAACAGCATCTTTCAATTAATACCAATACAAACATTTCTGGAGATGTTACTGTTGAGTTTAAAGCTAGAAACTTGTTTTCTTTAGTGTTAGAAAGGGTGAACAAATGTAAGGAACTAATGACAAAAATACCAGCTAATATAAAAAGCCATATCAGGTTTCTTTAAGTTCTAAAAATTATGTGTTTTTCTAGAGAAAGATTGTATTTATTAAGTTATACTCTATCTTGAGCTGGAAAACTTTTAAATAACTGATGCAAAAGAACCCTCAACCCTACAGTTTTGCACCTGTCTTCCAAATTGTGTTGGTATACAGTTATAGCACTCTGCACATACCTGGATGTTTCTTGTAACAAACTAAACCCTACTTCCCCTGATTTTTGCTCCTGTTCCCAGCAGAGATGTTCCATATAGAGTTAGCAGTAAGTTGCTCATTTGAACATATGAGTTGATAAATAATTTGGGCAGATTAGGCAGCTCATTCAGCCATTATGCTGCTACCACCAACATTGCTTTATAACTTGAGCCATACTTGTGCTTCATTCATGATGATAATCAATGGTCCAGCATGGGGCTGTGTAGGTGGCCCACTTTTCAGAACAAGACTCTGTTTTAAGTTGCTTCAAACTCTGCCTTGCATCAACAGTTTGGATGGAAATGTTTCACGCTGTGGGTCTACATCAAGCTGCTTTTTTTTTTTTACATAAAATTTTACTCAAAGTTGTGCATTTCCAAGAACAAGACTAGGGAACAATACATCTTTTTCTCATGTTAAAAAATATTGAGATCTGTTTTTCAACAACAGTAGCATCCATGTGTTGTAAAGTGAGGACTTCAAATTAGACAAGGAAATCTATGGAAATCTGCCCAAATGTGGGTAAACTAATCAATTATAATTTGCTCATTCTTAGCAGAGACTTGCTGAAGCATAACAGCTAAAATCTCCAAAGATTCCATCCTCAATAGGAATGCTTGGACTTCTCACAACTCCAGAGCATCTGCACTGGAGATGAGAACAATAAACCTGTTGTTCTTGTGTTCTCATTGATTGCCCTGCTGGCGCCCAGGAACAATGGAGAAGGAAGTAGTCTGATTTGAATGAAGAGGGGATAAGAACTGGATCAAAGGGGAGGAAAATGAGTAAATTTGGACAAGGAATCTGGTGAGAATATGACTAGAGGTGGTATTTGTGTGTGGAGGGGGAGAAACTGTGATTAGGTGTTGGAAAGAGACACGGATCACCTGCATAAGTCGACTAAAAGATAGAAATAGGGAAGCTAGGAGACTAGAACTGGTAGATGGAGCTGAGAGGGGACATGAAAAGTAGTTTGGCAAGGATATTGGGATTAAGAACTAGGGAAAATTGGTTAGGACAAGGAGGCAGCTGAATGGTAAACACTAATATTAGGAGCCGGAGGTAAAGGAAGAGACTGGAACTGGCTGGACAAGGAGATTAGAACTACAAACAAGTGATGGGACTAAATGAAGGTAAAGAAGGGAGAGAAAGATCTGACTAGGTGCTGGAGTTGGGGAGATAAACTGAGATTGGCTGCACAAACATACTTGGATAACAAACCAGAAAAAGCAAGAGTGGAGAGGTTGATGGGACAAGGAGTGGGGACAGGGAATTGGTTGCCCAAGAGACTGTGATCCTCTGCCATGATTAGAAAGAGAAAAGATTAGAATTAAAAACTAGCTATTAATCATTTTCTGTCACCAGTTTCAAAAAGAAAATGAACAGTTTAATTTGAAAATAATAAATATGTTTTCAAATATCCTCTTCAGAATATAAAAATGACTATATTGGTACAGACCAGTGGTCCATTTAGCCCTGTATCCTGTCTTTTGACAGACAGATGCTTCAGAGCAATATACAGATCAGAATAATTTTTAATGATTCATCCCTTGTCATCCAGTCAGAAATTTAGGGATATCCAAAATGTGAGATTTTGTCCCTCACTATGTTGGCTGATAACCATTGAGAGACTTACCCTCTATCAACTAAGCTAATACCTTTTTTTAAACTCAGTTATACTTTCAGCCTTCACAAAATCCCCTGGCAATGAGTTGCCCAGATTGACTGTGCATTGTGTGGAAAAGTAGATTCTTGTATTTGGTTTCAACCCAATGCATATTGATTTCATCAGATCCCTAGTTCTTGAATTATGTAAATGAATACATAGCACTTATCCACGTTATTCATGATTTTAAACATGTCTATCATATTCTCTTTTAGACATCTCTTTTCAAAGCTGAACAGTCTGTCTTTTAATTTTTTTTTTCATATGGAAGTTGTTCCATAACCCTAATTCATCTTGTTGTATTCTGCACATTTTCCAGTTCTAATGTATCTTTTATGAGATGGGGTAACAAGAACTGTCCATACAATATTAAAGGTATTCGTATATACCATCTACATAGAGGCATTATGCAATTATCTATCTTTTTTCCTAATGGTTTCTAAAATTCTGTTACTATTTATTTTTTATCACTGAGCAGGTGTTTTCAGATAGCTCTTACCAATAACCCTGGGACCTCATTCTTCAGTGGTAATACATTACTTTAGATATCATCATTTTGGATAGTTTGGAATTTTTTTCTAGCGTGTGCCACATTGTAGTTATCAGTATTAAATTTCACCTGCTATTTTGTTGTCATGTCACCCAGCTACCTTAATTTTGTTCTGGTAACACCAGTGGTAACCTGTTGAATGACTTGTGGCTTTTCTTGTAAGGTTAAAAGACTGCAGTCTAGTAAACGGCTGTGTTTATTTATCACAATTTGAGATCTAATATCCAGAACAACAGTTGAGTTTCCAAACCTTCCTGCTTTCAGTCTAGAATATAATTATACTTTCAAAGCAAGGAAAGGGGACAGGAAAGAGATAATTACAAATGTAGTGATATAGGTGTTCTTTTACATTTATATTAATACTACAGTGTTGCCAGGGTTCTTGAGAGCAGCGAGCCAGTGGTGTGGGAAGATGCAGGAGTTGTGGCAGGGCCTTAGGATGTGGGAAGGGACAGTGCAGGAGGCTAGGGCAGGGGGTGAAAGTCGAGGGTAAAGAGTGGCTCAGAGTGAGGGACCCTATTCAACATGGGCCTTTTCTCTCCCCCTGGTCACCATTTGCCTTTTCTCTCTTCCAGCCCCAACCCCAGCTGCCGGGGCCTTTTCCCTCCTCCCAGCCCCCTCTGACCTCAAGGGGCCTTTTATTTCCCTCCAGCCCTCTCCTACCACCAGGGGCCTTTTTTCTTCTGCCACCCTTCCAGCCCACTCTCCCCACTTCCAAGGAGCTTTTTTCTCCCCACATCCCTGCCCTGGCCATCAGGAGTCTTTTATCTTCCCTCTCCTCTGGCACTGTTGCTAAGGCCTGGGAGGGGGAAAATGGTTTGGGAAAGGGAGGCTACTTATCTTGCATTCTGCCAGGCAAGATGGTATGTATGCCCCCAGTAGTCCCTCTACAGGATGGTTCTTTCCTGCGGGCTCGCTGTCCCCAGTGTCCACTCAGTATTGCAACTCTCCAAACAGTCCAACCCTTCCCTTTACATGTTATGAAAAACAGTCTCTTTACTGGCACTTCCAGTTGTCATGACACAACCAAACCCTAATCTTGCTTTGAGTTATGATAAGAGGAAGATGCATAACAAATGTAGTGGTTCTAGCTCTTACTTTTTAGGAGGAGCTCTTGAACAAGTGGCCTTTCAGACAGTCAGACACATACTCACAAATCTCAAAAAAAGTATAGATTTTTCTGAGTGTCTGATAACTCTAAATTGCTGAATGACAAACTCTATTAGAATTATTTAAGATTATCAGTCTTAATAAAGCTCTATTCAGAATACAGAAAATTACTACCTTTTCTTGTCAGACCAAAAGTTGGTTATGTATCTTCACTGTAGCTGGAAGTATGCATAGTTTTCATTCCCCAACTCAGTTTTGATGGTAGTGTCACTATACAAAGCTTTAGAGAAAGAAACTCTCTTTATCAAGAATATTCTCCCAGATACATATGTTCTCATGTCATTTCAATACATTCTCCATTTATTTGATTTGTGTGTGAAGTTGTAATTATTCAACATAATCTCTCCCCCTGGATCCTTCTTACCCCATAATCATTCTTCCCTGTTGATTCTCCAACAGAATGCATCTGTTGTGACAATCATTCCTTAATAGTTTAACAAGTCTGAATCTGCTTACGTAAGTTTGTGTGTCTATTATGCTTTCCAAGAATAGCTGGAATTTTATACAATGAAGGGGCCAAGATTGTTAAAATACAGCATAAAAGACAAAATATTTTAATAGAATTGCTTCTCCATCCAGGATCAGTATGTTACAATTCAGACATACTCTTTGTTGATGTAAACGGGTTGCGCTTATGAAGGGAAGGCTCCTCCTCATGGTCAGTGGGCGGCCATTCCGACCCACTACACGCTGTGCCATCGGTTGGGGAATTAGCGGTGGTTGAGGTCCGAAGCGTAGGCCCTCTCACCGGGCGAGCTGTAACCAAGAGTCCAGAACCCTACTGTAGTCCCAGGTGGGTGGCAACTAAACAGATCACAAGCCTGGCCTCAATTCAGGGTAGGCAGCAAACAAACAGTTCAAAGGCCCAGCATCAGCTCAGGGCAGGCAACAAGCAAACAGTCCAAAAGCCAGGCGGGCAGTAAATAAACAGTCCAGAACCAGGTCTTTGCTCAGAGTGTGGCAGTAGGAAAACAAATAGTTCCGAGCCAGGCCCTTGCTTAGGGTGTGACAGCCAGGCCCTTGCTTAGGCTGTGACAGCGGTGGATGTAAGCTGCACTCCAGGCACAGCCAAGGGGGGAGACTGCCACCTGAGAGTAGGGTGGCAGGGCGGGACACAGGCCCACCCACTCCACAGACTTGGGCCCTGGCAGCAGCAGGACAATCTGCTGCTGGGTCAGCAGAGATCTACCTCACAATGCTGACCTAGCTCTTGCATAGCCAACAGGTGGTCGGCTTTCTCTGGGCTCCTTCCAAACTCCCCTGGTGCTGTACCTGGTTTCCTCAGAGCTCCGTCGTTTCGGCAGCTCAGGCCAGGTAAATAATCTGTCCAGGTCATCAGGGAGCTGTGGGTCTGGTGGCCCAGGCCAGTCCTCTGCTTCTCCTGGGCTCAGCTCCTCCAGCGAGCAGAGGGGAGGTTTCTGGCTCCTTCAGCCACCAGGGCCTCACTGGTCTCCCTGGCAGGCCTTTTGTATCTCTGGCCCCTCCCCCTGGCTTCTGGTCAGGTGTCTCATCAGGGCCAGCTTATGCCCACCAAAGCTCAGGGGGTATGTCTACACTACCACCCTAGTTCGAACTAGGGTGGTTAATGTAGGCAGCCGGAGTTGCAAATGAAGCCCGGGATTTGAATTTCCCGGGCTTCATTTGCATATTGCCGGGCTCCGCCATTTTAAAATGTCCGCTAGTTCGGACTCCATGCCCGTGGCTACACGCGGTACGAACTAGGTAGTTCGGATTAGGCTTCCTATTCCGAACTACCGGTACACCTCGTTCCATGAGGAGTAACGGTAGTTCGGAATAGGAAGCCTAATCCGAACTACCTAGTTCATGCCGCGTGTAGCCGCGGGCACGGAGTCCGAACTAGCGGACATTTAAAAATGGCAGAGCCCGGCAATATGCAAATGAAGCCCGGGAAATTCAAATCCCGGGCTTCATTTGCAACTCCGGTTGCCTACATTAACCACCCTAGTTTGAACTAGGGTGGTAGTGTAGACATACCCAGGGAGAGGCAACTTCCCCTCACTGTCAGTGGGTGGCCACCCCGACCCAGTAGAGTTGAAGATCAGAATTATAAAGAATACTTAATGTATAAATGAATCAGATGTACAGAAAGGTCTACAAGGATTAATGTATACTAACAGGTTCCAACAATGTAATCCTTAATAGATTAAAGTAAGATTTTTCATTGTGCTTACATACATAGGTTCTTTAAAGGCACATTTGTCTCTGATCTGCTGCCATATGTTTGCTTCATATCTATAGTCAGGGTTGGCCATAGGGACAGGAATGATGGGCAACAACCCAGAACATTTTCTCTGGAATTTTTTGCTCAGACTCCGTCTGTTAGACAAATAGCTGGCAAGCAGATGCCACAGTAATGGTACTAAGAAGTACTACTGTGGCATGGTAGTTGCAGGTATCTGGATGTAACAACGCATTTCCTCTGAATGCAAACAGTGACGGTGAAGAGTAACACTCATCAGAAGATACAAAGAATATACAGTATGTACAATCCTTAACGTCTTCCAACTCATCCTGTCCAAAACTCACTTCCAGACATTTCTCAACATCTTGCCCAGGTAAAGGACATATTTCTCCTTGTCATAATCAAGAGTGCTGACCAGCACCTGGTGACTGAAGGGTTAACCAGGTATCAGGATCCAGGTATCAGGTGGTCAGCCAATAACAATGCAGGTAGGAATTTCAACTTGGAAAAGAGGAGTTTTTATCTCTCTGTTCTTTATTTGAGAGGCAGAGCAGTTTCTTCTGAGACTGAGGGAGATGGGAGACACTTCTCTTTCCAAGAATGGACTTCTTAAAATGTGTAAGTAGGAAAAAGTTTAGATAGTCCGTCAGGATTTGTTGTTTTCCTTGTTTGAGAATTTGAAAATAATGTCAGAGCTGTTAATTGTGTTTTTTTCTTTGTAACCAAGTTTTAGCCCAGGGTCATTCCCTGAGTATCTTTATCAATTGCTGACTCTTCCTATCTAGTCACTTTACTATGCTTGCAACTGTAGTTTTGTTTTGATAATAAAAGTTTCTTTCCTTTTTTTAATTAACCAGTGCTGGTTGATTGTTGTGTCCTTAGGACTCAACACCTAGTTCAAGGGCATTGTTCAAGTCTATTGTTGTCTGTGAGTCCCCTCTGTTTTCCCAACTCCAAGTAAAAGGGAGGTTTGGGCAGGGGGAGAGAATTACCTTAGGGAGGAGATTCCCCAAGTGATCTCTTCCCTGGTTTTCTTGGAATTGCTTGGGTGGTGGCAGCAGATTCCCCAAAATCTGGGTGTGACAGCCCTCCTGAGTGTGAGCACCCCACCCGAGTCTGGGACGAGAACCCTGAGAGCCTGACTGCCAACTGCTGTTCATGTGTGATCGTCCTTTGGGTGTGAGCCCCACCCCAGTCCAGAACGAGGGCCCTGTGAGCCCAACTGACTGCAGTTCACGTGTGACCGTGCCTTGTGCGCAAGCCCCTGCCCGAGTCTGGGACGAGGGCCCCGTGAGCCCGACTGACGACTTCTGTTCACGTGTGACCGTCCCTTGGGTGCAAGCCTCTGCCCGAGTCCTGGACAAGGGCCCTGTGAGCCCGCCTGTCCACTGTTTGTTTCCCCTTATGGTCGTCTATGCCGGGGTCCGTTCCCGGCGACCCGAGGTCTTCGAGCTCCCTCCCGGGTTTTGCCTTGCCTCCTCCTCACAGGGGTGTGGGAGAACAGGGACCCGGGCCCTCCCTCTCTACCGGATCCCAGCCCAGGGCCCTAAATGCAGGGTCAATGTTCCCCTGCACGGCTGATGAGGCGCATCCCCACAACGCATCAGCCCACGGGTGCCAGAAGGACCCCGTCCCGGGCTGCTTCCTTCCCTCCGTGGGCCCCAGGTCATAAGCCTCCAGCTCCCCAGTGCCTACTGTGGTTCCTGCTGCCCTGTCATTGGCCGGTCCTCCAGCTCTTCTTCCAGGACCTCACTCCGCTGCGGTGTCCCTCGGTTGGGGTTCTCCGCCCTCCATCTGCGGACGCCCTGCCATCCTTCTACTCCAACGCTGGCAGGCCCTTTTGAAATGGCCCAATGGCTGTATGGTGGCCCTGCCCACTCCGTGACATGGGGTCTTCCCCCCTCACCTCTGGGCAACCGCCCGTCGCTTCCGCCCCAGCCAGCCGTACGCAGGGCACAGGACTTGCATCCTTGCTGCTGCCCAGGCGGGGGAGGAGGGTCTCTGCCGTGCTTTGGCTTAGCGGCGGCGTCCTGCCCCTCAGGCTTGCTGCTCCCAGCGTGGCTCCCTGCTCCCCTCTCACAGCCAGTTGGCACGCGGGGAAGTTTTTCTTACCAGAGCCTGTAGGGGCAAGGTTTCAGAGTGCTCTTGCGGGCCCCCATTTCTGCATTCATCATGCCAGTGTGAGGAACAGCCTTGACACTCCTCCTCAGCTCTCTCAGTTTTCCTTCTTGACTTGTAGAGCCAATGCCAGATGCCTCAATGGGAGTGAACAGATCAGGTAATCATCAAGTGATCACTCTCCAGTCACCCATTTCTAGCCTCTGAAAAACAGAGGCTAAAAATACCATTCCTATCTCACGAATACCCCTCCCCTCCAAAACTAAAACAAAACAACAACAACCCCTAGGTTTTTGTATGGATTTTTGGAAAAAAGTGAGGGCATACCAGAAGGAACCTTTTCCCTCATACATTCATCTTGGGCACAATTGAAGGCTTTAGCCTCTATTGAACACAAAGACTTAATGAAGCTAGTGCCTACATTAGCAGGAGTGTGTCCTGAGTATGCAAAGAGAGTGACACTAACCCCTCCTATTCTTCTCTGCTTGCTTCTTGTAATTCCCACTATCCTTTTTGTAGAAAATGTGGGACTGTGACTCAAAAGAAGTCCTTAACATTTCACTGACTCAATTAAACATTTATGAGCTAGCTTTTTTTCTGAGAGCGTACACAGCTGGCAATTTGTCTGAGAGTAATTCAGACATATTTCTTTATCTGAATTTTTCTATCATTGAATTCAAGTAAAGCTATTACAGCTGGTCCCTTCACCTATACATAATGTAGAAATATTTTTATATTATATGTAGATTTCAACACTTTGTACATTATTTCCAGACATGGCGAGAGTCATTTTGAAGTCTCATTTAGTTAATTGAGTCAATTATAGATGCTTAAAACACAAATACTACTGATTGAGTGTTTGTAGGCATTTATGTTTTTTTGGATAACTGTGACAGTCACAGAACATTAGCACAGGTATTACTTTGTACTTCTACTTACTCTTTGGAAGCATGAAAATGTAGCCTTAGAAAAAAAATTGGTCATGTTTGTGAATTTACATCAATATCAGTTTAGATAGAGCTCTGCCTTCAACCTTGACAGTGTTTCTGATCTTCTTTATGCCAGGGGTTGCCAGACTTCTTCATACCACAATCCTCTTCTGCCAACAAAAATTGCTATATGACTTCAGGATAGGAGGACTAGAGCCTGAGATTGCCCAACCCCTCGTTGTTCTGGATGGGACATACGGGGCAAAGCTTGAGCCCCACTGCTCCAGCCATGGAGCAACAAAGGTGAAGCCCTATGGCTTCAGTCACAGACAGGAGCTGGTAATTGGAACTCCAATGCCCAGGGCTGAAGCCCTTCAGCTTCAGCTTCAGCCCCAGGCAGTAAGGCTCGGGCTTAAACCCTGGGCCACTGCAAGTCTAAGCCAGCCTTTGAGATGCCATTAAAATGGGATTCAACTCACTTTGGGGTCCTGGCCCAGAGTTTGAGAACTGCTGCTCTATGCTATCAAGTTATGTCATATTTGTTAACTATAAAGCATTTTCTGTGCGTGTATGTCTACAAACTTTGCTTATTGAAATAGAATTTTTATATGCTTATCTTTTCTTTAATGAGTAGAACCTATTCTTAAACTTTTTGCCATAAACATTTCTAAAGGTGGGGATAAACTATATCTAAATTAGAATATCAGTTTTATTTACAGAGAGCAAAGTGAAATAAAAATGAAATAGCGATTTGTTCCTAACCAAGGCCCACTCCACTATTTTCTTTTATCTATAACAAAATTATTGTGGAGTTGGGTGAGATTTGTTGGCATCTGCTGGAATATATTGTTAACCATTTGATGGACCAGGCCAGGTCTGGGCACAGCTGAGGGCATCTGCTCAGTGCGAGTTGCTCAGCCTTGGGGCTCTTTACAGCCCCATACCGGGAACCTTCCCAAATAGGCCACAAACCAGTCACACTGAGCGCTTCAAGCTGCCGATCTGGCCAGCCAGAAGCCTCACGAGCAAAACCCCTCTGATACCCCAGCTCTTCCTGTGCCCCAATCAGCCATGGTCCTAATACACAGGCGTGGGGCTATAGAACCCAATATCACCTACCCTGAAAGGGTTCTTCCAGTCCCAAGAAATCAGCTACAGTTCCCAGGTCAATTTTACACTCTGTATCTTACCCACAAAATCACGCTGAGCCAATCCTTTAGAATCTAGAATCTAAAGGTTTATTACTAAAAGAAAGAAAAGCATGAGAGTAAGGATGTTAAAGGAGAATACATTACATCACCCAGTTCTCGATGTAGGCTCTTAGCAGAGATGTTATAACTGCTGGCTTAAAATTCTTTGGTGTACATCCTATGTCAAGATGGGTTCACAGTTCCCTGCAAGACTGCCTCTGGGATCAAGAGCTGAGCTGAAGACCAAGATGGAGGGTGCCACATGGCACTTATATATCTTCTCTGGCATCTTCTTGGCTGCGGCAGGTCACGTGGTCAGTGGCCTATCCCTGTGTTCCATGCTGGTAGCCCTTAGGTATCAGTCACATTCCTGAGATGTGTATTGGCATCTAGAGATTCGTTGTCTCCTTGCTAATTAGCATAGCCATAGACTGAGCTTTCCTTGCCCCTTGCTCAGCCACAGACAGAGAATTTTCCAGCATCCATTCAGACTACAGGTTTATAACTACACATACAAATACCATATAAGTATGCAAATAGCATATACAGAATCAGTAGAACATAAGCTTTCATGTGACACCTCACATGACCCCCTTCGAATGCACTTTGGGGCAAATATGCCCCTGTGGGTGCATCAGTGAACTGGCTGCTCCCCTTAAAATCCAGTAACATGACACTCCCAATGCAAAATTGATGCAGGAAGTGATGCCAATAACATCACTGAGGGCATCACAGGCTTCCCCATGTTTTTGCTCTGTGTTATTGCATGTTCTAATCCAATATTAGAAACCACAGTACAGAACTGGACAAGTGTATGAAAACCAATTTTGCCTAAAATAGGCTTTCTCATTGTAAGGTCTCTCATAGCGACAACCCTGTACTTGCACTGTTTTACCAACCCAAGGTAGAACTTGCTAAAGACCATAGCTAATTGGATCTGCTTTTGTAGCATGATCCCCATGTGTGTCATGCAAACTTGTCCAAAGATGAAGAAAATAGTAAATTTATCCATGCCAGCCCAGACAACTCTCTGAACACCAATTAACATTGCGTTAACATAGGTATTCTCATCCCCCATAGTGTAGGCATCTTGGCCCTTAGCCATGAAAACAAAATGGTAGTGTGCTTCAGTTTCCCCTTTCACACAGCACCTTATGTCTGGAACCTTCTTTGTCTTGGAGGAAGTTCCAAGATCAGTTATAGGCATTAACCATGAAATATCAACATCTCAAGGTCCTTTAACATATAGTCTGTCATCTGGTACCTTTCTTGATTGGTTCAATGGTTTTTTTCGACACAGTATGCACGTTGTACATTTTTACAATTCTGTGTAACAACAGCACATTGGTTAAAGAGTTAAAATCAGTAATAGGAACAAATTCATCTCTAGTGTATAGTGACAGTACTTCTTTCATGCCACATCTTTGGCTCCATGCCATTGTAGTTTTGACTCTTCAGGTTTAAACTGCAAGTCTCCTTTGCCAAAGCAAGTTCAGCCCCTCGCCTTTTCATTTCAACCTACCTGGACATAGTCATAATGACCTTACTACATGCACCTTACTTCAAAGAGACTTTAGCACCAGATTACAGAGGGAAACTTCAGAACTTTAATTCATGCTTAAGTTTGTCACTTTACGAATGGGCCTTAACAAAGATGATAATTACCTTACCCATTACAAAGTTAGCTTTCCCACTTATCACCCCTGATAAGCCTGTCATTGACTCATAAATAGCTATTCCCTTTCTCCCTCCCTATCCCTCACCCCACCTTCTGTACTAAATCTGATTTGTCAGTTTAATAATGTGTTCACTTTTTTCATTGTATTCCTTTGGTGTATATGGTCATGCCAATTCTCTTTCAGAATGTGATCTGAGGAAGTGTGTCTGGCCCACGAAAGCTCATCACCTAATAAACCATCTTGTTAGTCTTTAAAGTGCTACATAGTTTTTCCTTTTGTTTTATCTGAAATAAGAAAGTGAATTCTGTTGCCCAAAATGCTTGAATTATTATTTTCGCTACAATCAGTCTATATAACATTTCACTCCAAATCTGATCAGACTTTAAAATAAATGGACAGAAAAATCTTAAAACCTTTTTGTTGTAAATGCTCCACCAGGATTTCAGAAATAAAATTTAAAACAAGCAATGTATTTCTGTGAGGCAGTTGATGATTTCTGAAAGATATACAAGCTAAAAAATTTTACGTGTTTGTTTGATGTTCATATATATGTATTTTATAGTCCCTTTCCTTCAACTGTGATTTGTCTTTCTTACAACCAATGTCTACACAGTCATTCTGTTATTTCGAAATAATTTCAAAATAACAGGTGGGTTATTCCAAAATCTGTAAAGCTCATTCTATGAGGAATAAGCTATTTCAAAATAAGGCATATGTATACATTTGCCTGCTGCTATTTCGAAAGAGCTCCTTACCAGGGCCATTCTAAGTTATTCCTTCCCAGTGTCTCTAGAGGTCTGAATTGAGATAGCACGTCTACATTAGGGAAGCTCGCCTTGGACTAATTTTGCAGCTTCCCTGCACTGTAGACGTGCTACTGTGAAATAAGCTATTTCAGAATAACTATTCTGGAGTATCTTATTTCAAAATAGCTGTGCAGTGTAAAAGTATCTCCAAGGAACAACTTGTGCACGTTGGCCTGGTACAATGTGAATAGCTTTGCTGGGAGGAAACATTTTTTGGTATAATTCTTGAAAGCCTCACCCAGGAAAATAATAGTAATGTTCTTGATTTTGAGAGACCCCGTCTACATTCATCGCATTTAGTTTACAAGTATAAATGTGCCTTTCTTGTGAACAGGAATGAAAGATGTACAATAAATATGTCACACAGATTTTGGTAACCTGCAGTAAATTCTGGTTCAAGTAAAGCTAGAACCAGCTGCAGAAGTATTTACAACTGCAAGGTCCCAGTTTAACTGTGTAACTTTCTTTCCCTTTACCTGCTTAAAACTAATCTTAGATGGAAGAGTGAAGAAGCCAACAGGGTGATCTCTGACTCGTATACTCTTGAAACTCATAAATAAATATTGCATTGTTGTTGAATGATGTTATAATAATATAGAAGAGCTGGCACAGAAAAACTGTATTGAATCAAGCTATCAAATTTGTATAGAAATCTGTCGTATACCTGTTTCATCATCCAAGTAAGACTTTACACTTTGGGAGCTTAAAATAGATTTCTCACCCTATTTCCTCATGAGATTAATATCCAGATATACATGTTTTGTTTTGTTTTTTGCCGCAAAATGAAATTGCAATGCTATGAAAATCTTCACATTTTGTGCAGAGATAACCCTGTGGAAAATAAGTGATATTAAATCTCTGTAATCCAGTTGGGATAATAATTGATACTACTTCATGTCTAATACAGATGTTAGGCAGTAATGCATAATATTCCTGACACATAGTATACCATTGCCTATATGAAGGAATGAAACTTCTCTTTTTACCCACCTTTGTCAGAATGAACAATATACAGTCTCCCCTAATAAGATCGTAAGTCTGACCATAGCAGGTCAAATCAAAGGTCAGTCTAACCAACTATCCCGTCTTCAGACAGTGGCCAATGCCAAATGCTTCAGAATAATGAACAGAACAGGTAATCATCAAATGATTACCCTGCCACCCACTCCCTGCTTTTGGCAAGCAGAGGCCAGGGACTAATAGTCATTGAGAAACCTATTGTCCATGAATTTTGCTAGATCTTATTGGAATGCTATGGTTCTGGCTTTCACAGCACTTTCTGAAAAAGACATTCAACAGCTTGACTGTGCATTATATCAAGATCAACTAAAGCCAGTTGTCCTATCTGTTTGGGTATGTCTACACAGCAAAGTTATTTCGAAATAACAGCCGTTATTTTGAAATAAATTTACTCGCGTCTACATAGCCAAACTGCTATTTCGAAATTAATTTCGAAGTGCTTACTTTGAATTTAGTAAATCTCATTCCACGAGGAATAATGCCAAATTCAAAATAGCTATTTTGAAATAAGTGCTGTGCAGACACTTATATCAAAATATGGACCCTCCAGCCTTCCCAGGGTGCTCTGGTGGCCACTCCAGCCTCAACTAAGAACACTTCTCTCCCTCCCCCCTCTCCAGAGCCCTTAAAGGGGTTGATTCAGGCCACAGTGTCTGTGCCAGCTCCAAGCCTGCAAGCCCAAAGCCAGCAGTCACTGCCCCTGAGCCGGTGGCCCCAAAGCATGAGCTAGCAATCTACTGGAAGCCAGCCCTCCACCACTTCCCAGGAACAGTCTGCCAGCTCCCAGGAGCCTGCCAGGTCCTGGAGAAGGCGGGCACCTTCCGGGTCCAGGGTGGAGATCCTGGACCTTATTCAGGTTTGGGGGGGATGCCCCCAACATCCATAATCTCCGTACTCGATAGGGAAATGTGGCTGTCTATGGAAGGATAGCTGCCAGCCTGGCCACCAAAGGCCACATGCAAACCCAGGAGCAGGTTTGCATGACAATCAAGTTGGTCCAGCAAGACCCCCAACCTTGAGTCCTGAGCTACCCCTCCCCCTTCTTCCCTTTGCTTCCCCCTTCCAGCTCCCTCCTCCCAGGTTTCCCCCACCTCTCTCCCACCCTCTCTTCTCCCCTCTCCTGCCTCCTTTCCTCAGTCTCACCAGAGTTTCATTCCCCCCTCCCAGTTTTGTTAAAAAAAGAGAGTTTGTGTCATGAAAATACATGTATTTTATTTGACATCAGGAAGGGGGGTTAGAGAGGGGTAAGTGGAAGGCCGTGAGGGAGGAATGAGGCACAAGCCCCCAGTGGGGCAGACTAGGGAGGCTCTTAGTGCTCCTCTGGGTGGAAGCTTCCCACAGAGCCTCCTGGATACTAACAGGTCTTCAATGGAGCTCCCGGATGGCAGCCTGCAGAAAGTGCAGCCAGGCTCACAGCAACGCGTCCAAGAAAAGAACCAGAATGCCCCAGGGGCAGCTCCGGCTCCATGTTGCAGATTGCTGTGGTGTCCCGAGTGAGGGCAACCAGAGTCATAGGCAAGCAAACAGCGAAAGCTGAGAACCGGCTGTCGGGAGGAGTCCCTTTAAGCACAGGCCTCAGATAGCCTCAGGCATCAGCCACACAAAGTAACTCCTGTCCTGATGCCCTGCCGGACCTGGTTCCATCCGACCTTAAATGCGATTCAGCATCCACTCAATCTGGACTCGCTATTTCAAAATGCATTTTGTGTGTAGATGCGTTATTTCGAAATAACTTATTTTGAATTAACTATTTCGAAATAAGATATTTAGAAATAACACTGTAGTGTAGACATACCCTTTGAGATATTTCTCTGGGTGGCCATCAACCCAGTGCTTGTACCAATAAAGGGACTCATAATATTTATATATTTCTGTGATTGTTCACAGGACATCCACAGAAATGGATATCAAACAGAATCCACTTATTTGATTCACAGAGCATGTATTCATAGAATGCATGTTTGTTTAGATGGTATAAACATATAAATTCACATAATGTGTTTAGTTGCAACTGCTTTGGAGGATAGGGTCATAATTCAAAATGATCTTGACAAATTGGAGAAATGGGCTAAGGTAAACAGGATGAAGTTTAATAAGGACAAATGCAAAGTTTTCCACTTAGGAATGAACAATCAGTTTCACACATACAGAATGGGAAGTGACTGTCTAGGAGGGAGTATGGCAGAAAGGTATCTAGGGGTCATAGTGGAGCAGAAGCTAAATATGAGTCAACAGTGTGGCACTCTTGGAAAAAAAAGTAAATGTGATTCTAGGATGCATTAACAAGTGTGTTGTGAGCAAGAAACACGAAGTCATTCTTCCACACTGCTCTGTGCTGATTGGCCTCATTTGGAGTATTGTGTCCAGTTCTCCAAGAAAGATGTGGAGAAATTGGAGAAGGTCCAGAGAAGAGCAACAAGAATGATTAAAGGTCTAGAGAAGGACCTAAGAAGGAAGACTGAAAGAATTGGGCTTGTTTAGTTTGGAAAAGAGAAAATTGAGAGGGGACATGATAGCAGTTTTCAGGTATCTAAAAGGGTGTCACAAGGAGGAGGGAGAAAAATTGTTCTTCCTGGCCTCTGAGGATAGAACAAGAAGCAATGGGCTTAAACTGCAGCAAGGGAGGATTAGGTTGGACATTAGGAAAAGGTTCCTAACTGACAGGGTGTTTAAAAACTGGAATAAATTGCCTAGGGAGGTTGTGGAATCTCCATCTCTGGAGATATTTAAGAGTAGGTTAGATAAATGTCTATCAGGGATGGTCTAGACAGTACTGGGTCCTGCCATGAGGGCAGGGGACTGGACATGATAACCTCTCAAGGTCCCTTCCAGTCCTAATATTCTATGACTCTTTGATTCTATGATTTAGTGATTCATCCCAAACAATAAGACAAGACTTCAAAGTAAGGAAATCTTTAGTCAAGATATTCAGCTTTCTAGGAAGAATCCAGACTTTAGGTAGTAGAGCAGGTGTTCCAGCCAATGTAATTTAAAGTAGCTGTGTCCCCAACCAGTCAATCCATGTGTGCAGAGTCTATGCTCAGAATATTTCAGAATCTATTGCAATCATCTAGATTGCAATGTATTATTTGTATTTTTAGTATTCATATTTGTATTAGTAGTAGTAGTGTATGAGGTACAAATTTCATTTTTTGAGGAGTAACGTTAGTTCGAACCAAGGGGTATGGTTCGAACTCACATATCGCGGTGCACACTTTCACTTTCGAAACAGCTGTAGATCAGAGTAACGTACTGGTAAGATCATGCTAATGAAGTGCGGAATATTTAAATCCCCGTTTCACTGACTTTCAAATGCCTACATTTGCATCCCTAGTTCGAACTAGGGTGCAAGTGTAAACATACTTGTAGTCTTCATTTGTTTTTAAAGGGCAGCTGAACATGCAAGTAAATTCGGAAGTACTTCTGTGGCATGAAGAATCTTGCACATTGCTGAGATTTCTAGAGTTTAACAGAGAAGGATGAGTGAGGTTATTTCTAAAGGGATCTCGTTACATACTAATACCTTTGTAGCTATCAATTCTATATGAAAACTAGACAGTAAATACATTATTTAAATTGAGTACATATATTTTGAAATTATATTTTGCTATTATAATTTTTCAACTTTAAAGTATGATGTTTCCAGGATTCATAAAAATATGGATTTGTAGGTATTAATCTTGAATAGTTATGAATATGATTCTATGTCATTGTGATGGGGTGGAATAGGCCCAAAGGTGCCCCGCTGGAGGCTCCAGAGTTCTGCCACAGCCATCCCAGGAAAGGAGTAATCGAGGTTACCTCCAAAAAGGCTACAGTGGCTGCAGGGAAATCAGTCAATTGCCGCCATATAAAAGGAGCTGCAGAACACTGCAAGAATTAGTTGCTGCTTGGAGCAGAAAAATAAAAAAAGGCAGGCCTAGATGCCCAGGAAGAGCAGTAAGAGCACAGACAGTTCAGTATGGTCACAGACTGGGAGAGCTAAATTTGCCAGACTGGCTACTAGCACTGAACCAAAGACAATTTGCTAACAGGGATTGGGGGAGCACTGAAGGAACTCCTGGCTGGCTGCTAGGATTGAGCCAAAGACAATCTGCTGGTAGGCACTGGTGGAGCAAGATATACCTGATTAACTGAGGGACTGAGCCTGGGAAGGAATCCCTGGGAATACAGTCTCATACCATAACTGAACTGCATAAAGATCAAATTCCAGAGAGGACTAGAGAGAGACACCATGAGAGGGGAACTGAGATAGACCCTAGGAGACTGTCTATCCCAGTAGGAGTCTGTTCTGGTTAACATTCAGTCAGTATGTGACTCGAAAAAGCTGCCTAAGAACCAGAGAAAGTGGTTATGAGAAATAAAGATTGCAGATATGGCCCACTAGTGGGGGACACTCACAAGAGGTGGCTGTTGATACTGTGACAGTCATATAAGTTGTTTTCAACAAGAACAGATCACTCAGTGCCAGCAGATTTGATCATTTATGCTTGAAACATTTAAATACTTGGGAAATGAAAATACAATACAAAATAAAATTAAACTTGATCATTTCAAGCGTTTTTGGAAACAATTCTGGAACAATTTGTGTAGTGGGAATGGTTAGAGACATGAACCAAACTGTTAACATATATGATGGAAACCATTTCAAGGAGGGTTGGTGACAAACTCTTTAAATCCCTAGTTCCAGTTTCTCTGAAGATGGAGGGAGGGGAAGTTGTGCTTTCATGAAATTTGAGTGGAATTTTGTTCCCGCTGAGGTACACGGGACTTCTGTATTGATTCCACTGTAAACGGGAGTGAGTTTGAGGACTTCAATATTTCTCCTTATGACTTTACCCATTTGACACAATTAAAGATTATGGTGAGATTGTTCTCTGAGAAAACAGAAGTTGTGCGCGTGTGAGTGTTTTTATATATATATATATATATATATATATATATATATATATATATATATATATATATATATATATGAATTTGGTCCTTATTATTAAAATTGAAAATGACAAAAAAGTAGAATTGAAGTTGAACTAACATTTTGTTTTCTCAAATCAGAATCATTTTGTTCCTTTTTGTCCAAATTTTTTGATGACAATTCTATCTATAGATTGGTGTTGTTTTTATTGACAGATATACTGTAAACATGTTTCTTGGGAATCTTCCATTGTAATCAGTTTTATTTATAACTGATATAAATACATTTATAACTGATATAACAGTTCTGCCAAAATAGCCATTTTGGACAAATACAATGAGTAGAAGAATTATTGAAAATTAAGTGAAAATAACTCTTACTCGGCTCAGAGGTGAAAACAGTGTGAACCTCCCCCAGTGAGCAGGAACAGCAGGAGTTGCTATCTTGATTTTCATTTAAAAACTAGTCACAGGATGAGATTCGTTTGGATACTCTATTACATGCTTAGATCAAAGACATGAGAATCTCCATAGACCAGAGCTTTGAAGGGCCTGTGGAAGCAATAAACTTACTATGAGACAAGATGAAAAATATTATTGTAAAAATATTTTATGTGGGGGCCTTAAAAAACGTACAATCTCTACTTTCTAAAGTTAGAATCAAATAATAAATGTCATTATATGAAGACAGACATGAATGCCGGCCTGCAGGTTCCTCTCTTTCTGACAAGTTTAAAATATATTGGAAATTAAATGTAGACTACATAACAAAACAGAGTATAGCTCTCATTGTAGTATGGAGCCAAATCTTCATAACAGTCATATTTTTTCCTACTTCTTTTTCTTCAAAGTTCTGATTCTGTTGATAATTAATTTTTTTTTTTAATTTATGGAGGTTAGGAAGTTGCAGAAAGATCATGAAACTGCAGACCACATTTAAAGGGGAGCTAAATTATATTTAGAAAATGGTAATATAAAGAAAAGAAAGATATAGAGGAGGGAAAGCATGCATAATCTGGCTTGGAAATTATTTAGGTCTCAATTATTTCAGTTGCACCTTATGCATCATATAAAAGGGAATGTGGGGAAAGTGGCAGATTTGCCACCAGCTTCTCCAGCTGTTGTATCAACCCCAGCTAATGTGGAATGGAGAGAGGAGGAAAAGAGCATGGAGGCCCTGGACTGGAGTTGGGGTGGATTTACGTGGACGGTCACATGGGGAGATCACATGGCCTCCCTTTGCTGGTGTCTCCCCTGGGCCCTGTATTGGTCAGATATTTATTTTATTTGCCCCCCTGTGCAGAGATGATAGGATAGAGTTTCCTAACTTGGCAAGATTGGTCTCTTATTGTCCTGGGATTGAGAGGAGAGGAATTTGTGCATGAAGTAAATGACTACTTCTCTGTATAGATCATGGAGCTAGAGCCTAAGACAGAAGGAGGGATGAGGGCTTCCATTCTCCGCAGCAGGGGAGCTGACAGTCTGCATGGGTTACTGGGCAAGGTGTGGAAGGGCAGACCGGGTTGGGCCTTAAGCAGAAAGGGTGGGGACAGGGCAACCAGCCCTCAGTGTTATCGTGCAGCACTCAGGGAGTGATTTAAAGAACCTCGGACCACCCACCACAGCAGCACCAGCTGGGAGCTTCAGCCCCCCTTTGAATTGCTGACCCCTGGGGCAATTACCCCCTTCGCTCAGCAGGCCTGCACTTCTTCAATGACACTTGGAGGTGGGCACATGCTCCAGTGATACAAACCACAGAAAGGACCAAGGTAGGAATGGTAGAGGGATGATTTTTTGTTAATGCCTGATGGCCAGTGTTGAACTGCTTTTCCTGGAGGGTCAAATGAACTGTTTATATCTTACTGTCTCTTAATAACTCACTTTTCACAAGAAGTAATTTCTGTTAATAAATGTGTATGTGTGTGCATGTGTGCATTCATCAGAATGGAAGCTAAAGTCTAGGTGACTAGAATCTGGGGAGAGATAGAACAACTCTTGCACATTTTCCCTTTTCCCTTAATTCCAGCACAGGCTATTGTCTTTGTTACTGTGTAGGGGGCATGGGTGGTCAGAGGTAGTACCCGGCATACTGTCAATTATACGACTGACATGGTTTACTTTCTCATGGTGAAAGTGAGTAGCAAGGACCAAATTGTTGCTCTGAGTATAATTAAACAACAAATAGTTCTGTAGAACCTTAGGGTATGTCTACACTAGTCCCCTAGTTCGAACTAGTTTAAATATCCCGGGCTTGATTTCTATCTTCTAGGCCTGTCGCCATTTTTGAAATTAAAGCTCCAAAATCAAACTACCTGTTAAACATTCTTGTAGGAAGAATAACAAGTAGTTCAATGTAGGGCTTTAATTCAAAATACCGGGTCCCTGCCGCATGTAGACACGGGCAGTTAGTCCAGAATTGTAAATTTGTAAATATGCGACCGGCCAGGAATATGCAAAACAAGCGTGGGATATTTAAATCCCGGGCTTGATTTGCAACTTTGAATGCCTACATTAGCCTCTCGAACTAGTGTAGTTCGAGCTAGTGTAAACATACCATTAGAGACTAACAAATATATACACAAGTCACCCGGTATTTCGAAATATTTTATGAAATAACGTGCGTGCTATTTCACCATCTTGGTAAAGGGAAAGGATTTAGTTTCTAGTTGGATTATGCTTTTTTCCAGATGGAATTATATTATATTAACATTATATTTTTGTATTTCTCCCTGTCTTTCTCAGGTTTTGACCTAGTCAAGTGTGAAGATCCAGGAATACCAAATTATGGCTACAAGATCCGTGATGAAGGACATTTTACTGACAGTGTAATTTTATATAGCTGTAATCCTGGCTATACGATGCATGGTAGTAATATTATGACCTGCCTAAGTGGAGATCGAAGAGTATGGGACAAACCTATGCCTACCTGCCTAGGTAATTTTAATTGTCACCATGTAAACCTTAACATAAATAGGTGGTTGGGGTTTCTGTGCAAATGGAAAGAAAGTATCTTGTTTTCCATCTATATTCTACATAAAATGGTAGTGTAAACAATTAGGACTTAGTTGTGGTTGGTTCTGTCAAGGGCACCATTTTAAGAGGGCAGTGGCAGGGCTATTGCCATGTGTACCAGAACACCCCTTGCTCTTCTTCCCTTTCCCTTCTACTTGATCAAGTGGAAAATACACATCTTGCATCACTTACCCCTCTGCCACTTCTCTCACCAGCCAGGAGTGAAAGGAATGCATGCAAGCTGAAAGTTTTTTGCTACCTGATCATATGGGAAAGGGAGGAAGAGCAAGCAGCTTTCCCAAATGAATCGTGGTAACTCCCACTCCGCCATCCTAAAATAGCACTGATACCAGTCTGCACATTGATATAGGATTCAGTTATCATTTGGGCATGAATTAAGGAGAGTACATACCATACCTTTCCTAAAAGGTTGCCAAGAAAAGTTGCTTGTCATGCTATCTCCTCTCTCCTCTACCCTCCATATCATGATAGTTAGCTTAAGGCTTCCAGACATCCTCCACTCAGGTAATGTATGTTTCATAATAAAAAATACAGTGTGTGGTAAAATCCTTTACCTTGTTTTTTTTCCTCCTGTTTCTGCGGGAGGATCAGTAGTCCCATGAACTGCTAGACAAATGACCATTATTTTGTTCCAAAATTCAATTGCTAATTGCGACTGAACCTTCATAACAGAAATTTCCAATTTTTCCTTTTCCTTTGCCCACTTCTGCCCTTTAGGGTACATCTAGACTACAGGGTTTTGTCGACAGAAGTTTTGTCGACAGATACTGTCGACAAAACTTCTGTTGACATAGAGCATCTAGACACATTCAGTTCTGTCGACAAAGCAAGCTGCTTTGTCGACAAAACCCTGTAGTCTAGACGCAACCCCACAGGCAATAACACCTTCTGTCGACAGAAGGTTTTATGCCTCGTAAAATGAGGTTTACCAGCGTCGACAAAACTGCTGAGTTCTGTTGACGTTATGTCAACAGAACTCAGCGGTAGTGTAGACACAGGTATAGTTTTGTCGACAAAAGTCCACTTTTGTCGACAAAACTCAGTAGTCTAGACACACCCTTAGAAACATAATATGAAAAATGCAGTATATACTGTGCAAATTCACAGCACTTTACTTGTACTGTCTGAATCATCCTAGAATTTGCAGGAAAATCTGCTAGTGTGTTAAAAAAAAATCTATGACCTCTAAAAATGTAGCATACGTATTAGTCTATTTTTTGTCCCAAATTATTTTATCACTTTACACTGAACATTTCCTAAATAGTTAAAATTATCTGAAAAGTTGCATACAGGTTATATGAGTTGTGACTAAATGAAACTATTAATAATTGTATCTCATTTTTATGAGGCCTCAGATAACTCTTAAGTGGGCCGCGGTGATGAAAGTAACTCAACCAATCGCCACCCGGCCTTTTATTGTTACTGTCCCAGTAAGAATCCCTGTAATTCAATGACATAAAGTGCACTGGGCATGTGTCAAGATTGTTCATTGGTAAACTATTTGGATCAACTGTCTCTGTTCTTTAATGATTTTGGGATGCATGCTAGGATGAACTTCAGGGCTTGAAGGACTCCCCTTGACAATTGGCCTTAATTTCCCATCTAATTGGCAGGTGCTTGATTCCTCCCACCCAGATCCCACCCCCACTCTACCCCTTGCTCCAAATCTCCAACTTGCCCCACCTCTTCCTGCCCCTGCTACATCCCGCCACTTCTCTTCTCCACCTCTTTCTGCCCTCTCCTTTCTGTGTATCCTATCCCCACTTCTGCCCCTGCCTTTCTGAACCTCCTGAATGCCATGAAACAGCTTTTCCTGGGCACTGCAGGCAGGGAGAAAGAGGAATTGATTAGTGGGGCTACAGGTGGGTGAGAGGCATCATTTTCAAAAGTGAGATCAGAAGAAGATATGCAAATTTCTGTGGAATTTGCATATCCTCTTTTGAAACTTTAGCATAGTCTAAATGAGCCTCTAATGTCCAATCTAAACCTCCCTTGCTGCAATTTAAGCCCATTGACAGAAACTGAAACAAAGAAGTCATTAATCACCTCCGCCATTTCCAAGTTTCCTGTTATTTTTCTCCCTCTTCACTGAGCAATCTGCCTACCCTGTCCTTAATCTTCCTCTTGCTTCTAATACTTTTGTGGAATGAGTGAATAACTGGTTGTAAAAGCATTCCTACAGAGGAGTAATCAGTGGTTTACACTCATGCTGCAAGGGAATATGAATGTGGTCTTCAGGTCGGGGTCTTTTCAATATCTTCATCAGTGCATAGAGAGTACACTTATAATATTAATGGATGATACGAAGCTGGGAAGAATTACAAGATTAACATTCAAAATTATCTGGACCTACTAGAGAAATGATCTGAAGTAAAAAGGTTGAAATTCATTGTGAACAAATGCACAATACTCCACTTAGGAAAAAACAAAAGTGAAAAACAAGCAGTTTCACATATAGAAAATGGGAAATGGTTGCCTGGGATGGAATATTAAGGGTCACAGTGAATCACAAGCTAAATATGTGTTTACAGTGTAACATTGCAAAAAAGCAAATATTCTGAAATATCAGCACAAGTGATAGCAGATTGCCCCAAGGATCAGTTCTTGGATGAGTTTTGTTCAACATCTTTATTAATAACCTAGATGAGGGGATGGATTGCACCCTCAGCAAGTTTGAAGATGACACTAAGCTAGGGGGAGAGGTATATACACTAGAGGGCAGGGATAGGGTCCAGAGTGACCTGGAAAGATTAGAGGATTGGGCCAAAAGAAATATGATGAGGTTCAACAAGGACAAGTGCAGAGTCCTGTACCTGCGACGGAAGAATCCCAAGCATTGTTAAAGACTGGGGACTGAATGGCTAAGTAGCAGTTCAGCAGAAAAGGACCTAGGGATTACAGTGGGTGAGAAGCTGGAGATGAGTCAACAGTGTGCTCTTGTAGCCACAAGGGCTAATGTCATAATGGAATATTAGGGTGCATTAGGAGGAGCATTGCCAGCAGATCCAGAGAAGTGATTATTTCCGTTTATTCGGCTTTGGTGAGGCCACATCTGGAATATTGCATCCCCCCACTATAAAAAGGATGTGGACACATTGGAGAGAGAGTCTCGACTTGACAAAGCCCCTGCTGCATTGATTTAGTTGGGATTGGTCCTGCCTTGGGCAGGGGGCTGGGCTTGATGACCTCCTGAGGTCTCTTCCAGCTTTATGATTCTATTATTCTAAGTGTTGTAAGCAAAATATGAAAAGCAATTCCGCTCTTCTCCACATTGATTAGGCCTCAGCTGGAGTTATATGACCATTTCTGGTGCCACATTTCAGAAAAGATGTGGGAAAATTGTAGAAAGTCTAAGCAGCAGCAACAAAAATTAACAAAAGTCTAGGAAACATCACTTATGAGGGAAGACTGAAAAAACAAGTATTTGTTCAGTCTGGAGAAAAGAAAACTGAAAGGGGACAAGATAATTTTCAAGTACATAAAATAGGGGTGAGGAACCTTTTTTAGGTTGGGAGTATCTGACCCATGAAAAATTAGCTGGGGTCTGCGCACAAGTGAGAAGTAAAAAAACAAAAACAGAAACAAAAACCCTCACTGTCTGAGAAGAAGAAAGATACTTCTCAAATTCCCTTCCCATACCAGAGCCTAGAGGGGCCCAGCCTACTAGATTTTGCATGCTCCAGCCCTGTGGTGGGACAGTGGGAGAAGGGCAGGTTGGAGGCTAGGCTGGGAAGGCTCCAAGCCTTGGGGACCACATCTAGGCAAGCCAGGGGCCATATTCTGCCCCCAAGCCTGAGGTTCCCCACCCCGACATAAAAGGTTGGTAAAAGGAGGAGGAAGAAAATTTGTTCTCCTTGACATTTGAGAAGTAATGGGCTTAAATTAAAGTATGGGTGGTTTTGGTTGGATATTTGGTTGGATATTAGGAAAAATCTTCCTGTCAGGATGGTTAAGCACTGGAATAAGTTGCCAAGTCAAGTTGTAGAATCTGTATCACTAGACATTTTTTTTAGAGAATATTAGGCAAACATTTGCCAGGAATAAGATCAGACTTAGTCCTACTGTGAGAGGATTGGATTGTAGTAGGTGCCCTCTTAAGATCTCTTTCAGTCTATGTTCTATGATTCAATTAAAAGCTCAGGAAGAGAGAGGGAAGGCAGTTGGAAAACGCTTCCCCCACCACACAGACTTTCTTTGCTGCCAGAGACTTTCACTGAGGCAAGGAAAAGGTCCAAGCCTTTCCCCACTTCTCCAGGAGGGAAGCAGCTGGACACTATGCCACTAAAATAGTAGTGTCTAAGCTAGTGTTTCGGCAAGTAGAGCACCTTTAGAGTATGCAATTGCATACATACCCACTCCCTCCAGGTGCATCTTCACTCTACCTGCCTAAGGCATACCTAACAATTGATACTGCTGTATATACCCCTGCTGATAACATATGCCAGCAGGCACTCTACATGTTGCCAAAAAAAAGCATGGAGTATACACATATCCATACTCTTTATTTTATAGAGGATAATAGTTTTCTGCATGATATCAAAGGATATCTTTTATTGTTGTAGGACATGATGAAATGAATGTTTTTCTAATTAAAACAAAGTGGAAAAAAATGTTGTGCTAAATATTGTAGCTTTATTTTCAATGAAAAGTAAACTGATCATTTATTTTTCAGCTGAGTGTGGTGGTCAAATTCATGCTGCTACTTCTGGTCGCATATTGTCACCAGGTTATCCAGCACCATATGACAACAATCTTCATTGCACTTGGATTATAGAGGCAGATCCAGGGAAGACAATTAGGTATATACTTAATTTCAGTTCTTAATGTTGTTAATCTGTATATTTTGTGTAAATGAAGCTCTATTGCAACTAACCACTACACACTAGATGAACTAGAAGTCACAGAAGAATTAGAGAAGATGTCATTTTTTTAGGAGTAATGTTAGTTCGAACCAAGGGGTTTGGTTCGAATTAACATGTCCCGACGCACACTTTCACTTTTGAAACAGCTGTTCAGTGGAGTAACACTCCGGCGAGATCATACTAATGAAGCGTGGGATATTTCAATCCCCTCTTCATTAGCAATTTCGGTGGCCTACATTTGCATCCCTAGTTCAAAGTACGGAGCAAGTGTAGACGTAGCTTGAGTTCATATCTAATACAATTTTGCTTCATTTTAGTGATAAATATATGGAAAACCATTAGAGAAGATGTTATATATGTTCATATTTAAAATAATTTTGCTTTATTTAAGTGATAAACACCTGGAAAACCAGGTGTCAAATTGAGTGTTTCTAGATGGCCAAATTCAATTTTTAATTATGGTCAGTAGACTAGGATATTTTTACAGATATTTGTATTGCAGCTAAGCAGTCCTGCCAGAGATTAGTTTCTCCATGACACTATCCTAACATATTAAAAAGCAAATCCATACTTCAGAGAGTTCCCAGCTGAGGTCATACTCTTAAATCTGTGTGCTAACCTCACTCCACTCTTTATCAAAGGGAGGTTTACCCAAATAACAAAGGTAGAACCTATCAGTTATGAATTAACTGAATTTTAAAGAGCTATTTTAAAAGATACGAATGGAAATTAGGCACTTTAACTGCCATTGATGCCTTTGAAAATCTCTCCCTTAATTTTTACTGTTAAGTATGAGTACCTGTATGATATGGAACACTCATAAAAATCTATTTTGTTTAATTTGGCTGTGTCCAGCACAGAATGCCTAGTACCCTGCCTGACTAGAGAAGTTGGATACCACATCCTATTGAATTTGAGGTCTACCATGATGGGTGTGTGGAGATAGATCCTCACATGGAATTAATTGTCATAAGTCCATTGACTTCGGTGAGGATATGACAACTATCACTATCCTTCCCTTGTATCTTTGCGTAGAAGGCTGTGGTGGTTTTATTTTCCAATCCTAACCCATTAGCATTATAAATGCACATGACACTTTACAGAACAAGAATAACCATGCTGGCCTCCAAGAGCATAAATAAAACTAAAACAAGATAACAAGGGGAAAAGATTCTCTGAGATTACTAATGATGACAGTAAGGACTTTCTGAAGAGGCAAGAATTTGAAGGAGAATGGGACTGGGCAATGGTTAAAGAACCAGGAGATTGTTCCAGGTGTAGGATGCAGGCACAAAACTAAGATAAGGAGAAGTATTTAGGAAACAGAAAAAAGGCACGAGAGAAATAAAAGCAGATCAATGGTCAGAAACGTATGTCTGAAAGGGTATGGCTACACTACCACCCAAGTTCGAACTAGGGCGGTAATGTAGGCAACCGGAGTTGCAAATGAAGCCTGGGATTTGAATTTCCCGGTCTTCATTTGCATAAAGCCGGGCGCCGCCATTTTTAAATGTCCGTTAGAGCGGACTCCGTGCCACGCGGCTACACGCGGCACGGACTAGGTAGTTCAGACTAGGCTTCCTAGTCCGAACTACCGTTACTCCTTGTTTCACATTTCATGAGGAGTAAAGGTAGTTCAGACTAGGAAGCCTAGTCCGAACTACCTAGTCCGTGCCGCGTGTAGCTGCACGGCACGGAGTCCGCTCTAGCAGACATTTAAAAATGGCGGCGCCTGGCTTTATGCAAATGAAGCCCAGGAAATTCAAATCCCGGGCTTCATTTGCAACTCCGGTTGCCTACATTACCACCCTAGTTCGAACTAGGGTGGTAGTGTAAACATACCCAAAGGGACTGCAAGAAGACCTCTCACTTTCTGCTGAGGCAGGATTAACAATATCAAAATCATTCATAACAGATTTTAAATCAATGCTTAAGGTTTGAAAACTAGAAGACAATATTATTGGAAGCCAAATTGACTATAGCCCTTTGCTGTCAAAACATAGCAAAGGTTTAACAGTTTATAGGGAAAAAAGTACACTTGATGAAATTCCCATGTTAAAAAATGCTAAAATTAATTTCATATAAATAACATTGTATTTAAAAAAATACTATTCTTTTAATAAAGCACGTACATTTTCAGTAAATAATAAATTTACTGATACAAAACATTTTAAAAAGTATCATTAAAAGATATGCTTTGCATATCTTTAATTGTTCATTGTATTTGAAGAGACTTACAAACTATATATATTAAAGTTTATACCTTGAATTCTATCAAGAAGTGAACAACAGGCAAGTGAACTGATTCAGTGAGGGTATGTTTACACTGCAAAGTTAATTCGGAATAACAGCCGTAATTCTGAATTAACTTCCATAGCGTATACATAAGCAAATTGCTATTTCAAATTACAGTCAAAATAGCGGGGTGCTTAATTTGAGTTTGGTAAACCTCATTCTAAGAGGTAACACCAAACTCAAATTAGCTAATTCAGAATACAAGCTGTGTAGACACTTAGTCCAAATTAGCTGGCCTCCAGCCTTCCCAGTTTCCCCTGGTGGCCACTCTGGGCCAAACCAGGAAAACTCTTCTCCCTCACCCCAGCCCCGGAGCCCTTAAAGGGGCAGACTCTGGCCATAGTGCCTGTGCCAGCTCCAAGACTGCCAGCCCAGAGCCATCAGTAACTGCCCCGACCCAGTGGTCCCAAAACATGAGCCAGCAAGCCACTGGCAGCCAGGCCTCCACTGCGCCCCAGGAGCAGTCTGCCAGCTCCCAGGAGCCTGCCAGGGCCCAGAGAAGGCAGACACCTTCCTGGTCCAGGGCGGAGATCAGGGTGGACTGTACTCAGGTTTGGGGGGATGCCCCCAATGTTCATGATCTCCACACTAGACAGAGGAATGCAGCCATCTATGGCAGGAAAGCTGCCCGCCTGGCCACCAAAGGCCACATGCGAACCCAGGAGCAGGTTTGCTTGAAAATCAAGTTGTTCCAGTAAGATCCCTAACCCTGAGCTTCTCCTCCCCCTTCCTCCCCTTGCCTCTCCCTTCCAGATCCCTCCTCCAAGGTTTTCCCCTCCCCTCTTCCACCCTCATTCCCACCCCGGTTTAGATCAATAAAGAGAGTTTGTTTTTGGCAAGAAATGTGTTTTTATTTGACTTCAGGAAGGGGGGTTAGGAAGGGGTAAGTGGAAGTAGGGAAGAATGAGGCATAAGCCCCCAGTGGGGAACACCAGGGAAGCTGTTAGTGCTCCTCAGGGTGGAAGATCTCCTGCAGGGACTCCTGGGTACTTACAGCCCCCCCGATTGACCTCTGGGATGGCAGCCTACAGAAAGTGCAGCCAGGCTATCAGCAACATGTCCACGAGAAGAACCAGAGTGCCCAGGGGCAGCTCCGACTCCATGTTGCAGAGTGCTGTGGTGTCCCGAGTGAGGGCAATCAGAGCACGCAGAGACACAAATGCTTTGCTGTCTATCATAGAGGCAGGCAAGCAAGCAGGGACACTTGAGAACCGGCTGCCCGGGGAGTGGGGGGTATCCCTTTAAGCACAGGCATCAGATAGCCTCAGGCAGTAGCCACACACAGACACTCCTGATCTGATGTCCTGCCTGACCTGGTTCTGGCTGGCCTTAAATCCAATTCTGTGTCCAGTTAGTGTGGATGCAGGATTTTGAATTAGCAAAATGCTAATTTGAGCTGTATTTTGTGTGTAGACACGTTAATTCAAATTAGCTTAATTCAAATGAACCATTTCGAATTAAGATAACTCGAATGAACGCTGTAGTGTAGACATACCCGCAGGCTACATCTACATTGGCAAGTTTTTGCGCAAATATTTTTAATGCGAGAGTTTTTGCGTTAAAGTATTTGTGCAAGAGAGCGTCTACACTGGCATGTGCTTTTGTGCAAGAGATGTGCTTTTGCGCAAAAGCATCCGTGCCAGTGTAGACGTTCTCTTGCACAAGAAATTCATGTGGCCTGTCTTCACTGGCCTCTTGCGCAAGAACACCTGCACAAGAGGGCTTATTCCTGAGCGGGAGCGTCATAGTTCTTGCGCAAGAAGCACTGATTTCTTACATTAGAACGTCAGTGTTCTTGCGCAAGTATTCGCAGACAGTGTAGACAGGCGACAAGTTTTTGCGCAAAAGCAGCCGCTTTTGTGCAAGATCTTGCCAACGTAGACACAGCCTCAGTGTATTGTTTACCTACCAGTCCAATTAAACCATCTGGGAGGAAGAAGGGCTGTAAAGAAGAAGGTCGAACCAGACTTCACAGAAAACAGATTCTGCATCTGAACTGAGCTTCTTGTAGAAGAAAATTGGTAGCAATTTGTGGACTAGATTTTGAACCTTTTTTATTTATTGGGAAATAGTTAAAGTATATGCACATGAGTAAGTGCTTGTCAGTGTGACCATAATATATCTTAACTTAAATACAAATCAAGATAAAATGTTTATTAATTGAACACTCTTTAAGATATCTGTATCCATTCAAATATATTTAATTATATAGAGATAGATTCATAGACATAGATACTTATATATAAATATAATGCAGCCATAGATTTTATTTTGTTTTTATACCACTGTGTAAAATACTTGCTCAAATTATTTATAGCAGATAGTGGGTTTTTCCCATCTGGGAATCCAAATACAGTATTTAACATGTGCCTTGTCATATGTATGCCACTACCTAGTGAGGAATAAAGCAAGTAGTATCCTTAGTTTCATTTAAATGTGCAGTAGAAATGTTGGTTAATGTAGTTCTGATCTCTTAAAAACCTGGAAAAGGTAGATTGCATAGACATAATTCCTATGTTGTAACGTACAGTTCATGTTACTCTTCCTTTGCAGTCTGCATTTTATTGTTTTTGACACTGAGGTCGCCCATGACATCCTAAAGGTGTGGGATGGTCCTGTTGAAAGCAGTATTCTTCTGAAAGAGTGGAGTGGTTCAGCTCTTCCTGAGGACATCCATAGCACCTTCAACTCACTGACGTTACAGTTTGACAGTGATTTCTTCATTAGCAAGTCAGGCTTCTCCATACAATTCTCAAGTATGTTGATCCTCTATTATCTCTGACACAATCAGGCATGATTATTATTCTGTATACAAATACTTTTTTTTCTTCTAGATCTGGTAGGCTTGTTAGTCTTTCCTAAAGAGAATCTTTTTTTTTTTTAATTTACATAAAATGCACTTAAGGATCATCATGGTATTTTAGGATCTATAGTTACTTTTCAAAGAATTATAAAATCGTAAGATTTCGGTAGGGAGACCGCAGGAAGTCTAGACCAACCACTGGCTAAAAGGAGGACCAATCCCAACTAAATCATTCTAGCCAGAGTTTTGTCAAGGTTTGCTTTTAAAAGCCCCTGAATTTTGTCTTTTATTTAAAATCTTTCATTATGTATTTTCCATGGCAGCCTCAAAATATTGGACTTATTTTATGTAACAGGTCAAATATTGGGCCTATTTTATCTAATAACTTATTTAGTTTCTGAAAAGAATGAATTGCCAATCTCATACACATTTTGGGGGGGATAGTTTAACTTTATATGTATTTCAAGCTTCAAGCATTTCATTTTAACAGTGAATATTTTAAAGAAACCTATATAAATTATGCTACAATATTGTTAAATGTTTATTATGAAACTACTTGGCATGAATAATTTTATAGTCATATTTTCAGCTCAGAAGTAACTGCATCTATAGATATAAAAGTGGTGGTTTCGGTATTAGAACATTGAGAAGGTAGTTTTCCAGTGATGTTACATATCTATGGGTATGTCTAGACTGCATCCCTCCATTGGCAGAGGGATGCAGATTAGGCAGGTCGACATGGCAAATGTGGCAGGGATTTAAATATCCCGTGCTTAATTTGCATAAAAATGGCCAAAGAGTTTCGCTGACTCAGAAAGCCTTTTTTGACAGATCCGGTAAACCTCCTTGCTGGAGGCATAAGGGATCTGTTGGAAAAGGCTTTCTTTTTCGACAGATCCCCCTCTAGACTACCACTTATTGCTGACAAAGTGCTGAGTCGGCAAAATGTGGCGGCCATTTTTATGCAAATTAGGCACGGGATATTTAAATCCCTGCCTCATTTGCAGTGTTGACCTGCCTAATCTTCATCCCTCTGCCGACAGAGGGATGCAGTCTAGACATACCCTCTTAGGACATGTCTAGACTGCGTTGCTTTTTTGGGATACGGGAAGTATCCTGAAATAGCAATGCCGTGTTTTTAAAAGCTCCTGCTATTTCCTGAAATAGTGGGTGCACTATTCCAGAGTCCCTGTAACATGAGGGTTAAGGGATTTGTCTACACAGTTGTCTACACAGCACCGAATTTCAAAATAAGCTCTTTTGCTTTAGACACACACAAATCATGTAGCTTATTTCAACAGAAGGCTGCTGTCTCAATGAACCCTTTGAAATGTTAACGATTCAGGTTCACCATAGGAAAAATATACTGTCTTTGTTAAGTCCAACCATTATGTCTATACACAGCACTGGTATGATTTATTTCAGAATATGTCTACCTGGGACACTCAGGAAAGTTAATAAATTTAAATTGCACTAGTTAAGGCATGTAATGTCCCTGTATAGACATGTTCAATTAGAAGTAAAGTATCCTAAATTCTCCTTAGCTTAACTTTATTTCAGTTAAGCTAAAGCAAACAGGAGTTAATTGTGTTTTGACTAATGCACTTTAAATTCACACATTCAGTTAATTTGGTTTAATTATCTTTAATGCCTCATGTAGGCCTTCCCTAAGGAATTGGCTCTTCGATAAACCTTGGAAGCTCTTTGATAAACCTTGGAACAGGGCCGGATTGGGGGGGGGGGCTAGCTGGGCAGCTGCCCGGGGTGCCAACCTATGGGGGGCACCTGATGGCAGCTGTAAAGAGCGGCATGCGCCCATCCGCGCGGCGCCCATTACAGCTGCCATCAGGCGTTGCGTGCCCGGGGCCAGGGGCTGCGCAGCACCCCTCAGAGCTGCAATTAGGTGCTGTGCGCCCGATTGCAGCTGTAAGGAGAGCAATGCACCGGGAGGTGGGACCGTGCATGTGTCGTACAGCCGGGGATGGAGCCTCACATGCGTCGCTCACCCACTGCCCGGGGCGCAGGAATGGCTCGAGCTGGCCATGTCTTGGAATACGTAGGTACAGTGTAGCTGAAGTGGGTAAAGTTGTGAGATGAATTTCTTGTGTTTGATCAGTTTGTCATAGATTTATATGGATATGGCAGGGACTGGATGAGTGTTTCTTTCCTGTATGGTTAATTATAGAAAATGTGCTGCTTTTCATACAAGCTGAAAATGTTTAAATTACATATCTTTTAAAATAGTTTTAAACGATATTAGAACAGATAAACACATTTTATTCTATACTGTAATAAAGTGGAAGTGAGTGTGAGATGTATAGATATAAATTTAGCAATAAATCTTGTGAAGGAAGAAAATATTTAAGCTGTTCACCTTTTTTAGACAAGTACTAATACAAAGTTTTGACCTTCAGCAGTTGCTGTTGTGAAAAGGAATAAAAAGATAAATATTTAGGATTCAAGAACTGATTTCTGCAGCTTGTTGTAATTGTCCTTGGATCTATATGGTTATCGTATTGGTAATTGCAGTTTATGTCTCACTGCAGTTAATTGGAGTTAGTGGTGGAGAACTGGAAGTCTTGGCTAAAGTTAAGGAACAATGACAGATCATTCAAAACTTTTGGTTTGTGATCCTTTTCAAGTGCAAAATTATTTTTCTTTGTCTATGTGCATGCATGTGTTTGTATGGAATATTGCTCCATTCTCAAAATCTGAGTTTTTATTTTGAATCAGTCTTTCCTTGTACTGAGAAGTGTGGCCCTGATCCCACACACTATGGGTACGTCTAAACTACATGCCTCTGTCGGCAGAGGCATGTAGATTTGTTTGTTCAGCAAAGGCAAATGAAGCCGCGATTTAAATGATCGTGGCTTCATTTACATTTACATGGCTGCCGTGCTGAGCCGACAAATAGCTGATCAGCTGTTTGTCGGCTCGCGCGCTAGTCTGGACGTTCCCCCTGTCGACATCAAAGCCCTTTGTCGGCAGCCCCAGTAAACCTCATTCCACGAGGAATAATGGGGCTGCCAACAAAGGGCTTTGATGTCGGCAGGGGGAACGTCCAGACTAGCGTGCTGAGTGGACAAACAGCTGATCAGCTGTTTGTTGGCTCAGCGCGGCAGCCATGTAAATGTAAATGAAGCCGCGATCATTTAAATCGTGGCTTCATTTGCCTTTGCTGATCTGTCTAATCTACATGCCTCTGCCGACACAGGCATGTAGTCTAGACACGGCCTATTTGAGCACATGCTAACCTTAAGTATGTGAGTAGTTTCCTTGACTTCAAAGTTTAGCATGTGCTCAACTGTTCTGCTGGATCTGAATGAGACTTCGTAGCACCTTTGGTGGATTGAGCCTTGAAATTATTTCTCTCAAATTGAATCTATAAATGAAACCTGAGGTGTTTTCAATTTTCTGGTAATTGTACAAGAAATGAATGGTTTATTATAGGCACTTGACAGATGAGTTTTGTCATATACCAATGATTTTCAAATAATGCATATATTTATGGTAGGCAGTGATTTGCACAATGTGACAACTATGTGCGTTTTATTTTTCATTATATATGTAGGCATAAATGCCTTAAATAGATGACTGTAGATGGGTGAAGCTTGCAAAATATTTGACTCCATTAAAGGTCCATTGTCTTACCAGCTCAGCACAGCATGTAGAACATGAGGACATGAACTGACTAGTATGATTATGTTAATTGTAATCAGCCTAACACTTTTCATTATAGCTTAATTACCATTTAATCATGCATAGAAAGGGCAGAAATGGAGTTCAGTGTACAAAACTGGCCTTTACTCTGGGGTTAAATACATTTAACTAGCTACTACAAACCCAATTGTTAATTAACCCTTTCCTAGCAAGACAGAGAATAATGGGAGGGGAAAAATATTTTTTCCCTACTAAATGACTGTTCTTCTTTAGACACTCCAGACTTTTAGGGCAACTTGGACTCATATTAGTTAATTTTCAATAGGGCATAAGGTTATACTGACCTTTGCATTCTGCATTCCACTTTATTGAATATTCTTTTTTAATCAATGCTTATTATCTTGACATTTAGAAATATCAACAGAAAAGACAAATGTTAGTCACAAACATTTACAGTGTATTTTTAATAAGTCATATTATAATTCTTACATATTTACTATCTTTGGTGATTTCATTTGAACAGTTTTTAACATTCCTAATTTAACTTTCTAGCTGTTTTTTCTTTACACTGAATTCTCATTTGTTACTATTTATAAGACCTGCATAGTTGTCTTAAAATGAACCATACATTGATATATGTTTTGTAGTCAGCAATCTATTTCCAGTTTGAGATGCCTGACTCCTCTAGATTCTGTGCCTTTTTTGTGTGCCTTCTCTATAGGTTTAGAATCATTCTTTTTGGTCATTCATAAGCTTGTTCATTGTATACCTATGTAAATCATGTTCCGATTACTTTTGCAGAAGAGGCTTTTCCACCATTTGGCCCAGTCTAGATGGGCCCAAATGGCAGAAAAGCCTCCTCTTTCAGTCGTGTAATGAGGTGATACAGGGCTCCCCAAAAGAGCGTGTTTGCTCTTCCATGAAAAAAAAGGAAGTGCAAACACGTTCCCTGGAAGTGGCGGGATTTTTGTGGGATACCAGAGGTATCCCACAAAAGTCCTCTAGTCTAGACATAGCTTTACAGATGAATGGGGCATCATAGAATACTAGAACTGGAAGGGACCTTGAGAGGTCATCAAATCTCAGTACAATTGGAATTGGACACAGGAGTGGCATTCTCCCGTAAGTCTTACCATTTTGGAAAAGTAGTTCTGAAGCATTGATTGATTGAATATTGTGGCACTTGTACATCACAAATGATGGGTTTGCCTTGATTAAGGGATATAGTTGAAGTTTGGTTGAATATATATTAGGGATGTTAGCTATTGGGTAATAGAATAATCGACTAACTGCATGAATTCTTAGCATTTAGTTGTCTATTCTATAGTCCCTGGGGGCAGGAGCGACAGCCAATGTGCTACAGCTCCACTTCTGGAGAGTCCCCTGGGGAGCCCCCTAATATAGAGGGGGGTGGCAGCAGCTGTTTTGGGGTGGCAGCAGCAGTGTGGGGTGGCAGCAGCTGTTTTGTGGCAGCCTTCCTTGCCTCCCACTGTGCTGCTGCCTCTAATAGAGGCAGCAGTGTGGGGTGGGGGTGCAGGTGGTACCATGGAACTAGTGCTAGGGGGAACTGGCTTTTAAGATGCAGCAAGGGGGGGAATGTGAGTAGTCAACTCGATTAACTGATAAGCCTAGCTTATCAGTTAATCATATATTCACCTACCCGTTTATATCCCTAACTCATCTCCTAAGAGTGATCCCAGGTATTCCTCTTCAGCAAAGGGAATGAAGTGATTTTTGTGCTCAGTGTGGCCTATAATTTTTGTCTTTTTCACATGTGAAGAAAAGACACCTTTAAAAATATTTATTCAACAAATGTAGGTCTTGGATAAATTGCAACAATAAACAAAAATTCATTAAGCATTTCTTGCCCATATATTTCTTTACCAATGTGACTCATCAATTAAAATTAAAGGAGGGAGAGAAACAAGCAGATTAACATTCTTTTAACTGCTGTTGACACCTGTTGCTGCTTCTCTGCCTTCCTTTGGGAAGAGCTTCAGCATCAGTGGCTACACATTGAACACAATTGTCAGTTTCAAGAACTGCATGACATGGTCTGTGAAAGTCTGTTTCTGCAATGGCATCTGTCACTGTCTGTTCTTTGGATTCTTGCTGCATGCATTACTGGCTAGGAAAATACCTATGGTGACTCTGTGATGTATATTTGCTAGACTACTAGAGTGGTGCCATCTGGAAAAATATTTTCCTGTTGATCAGTTTCACTTTGAATGATGTCTACCAGTGCTATTTGCACTATTTATAGTTAAGGATATGTCAGCATTTCTATTATAAAACCTTTATTTCCAGGATTTATGATGTGTCTGCAAAAGTTTGATCTATGATGATGACCTATCATTCTCAGCTCAACAAATTCAGTCACAGGAAAAAAACACATGATGACTGGCTGACTGACTTCACAGTAAGACAAGGGGAGGTAGTTGACTTTACTACTGCTGATAAAAGGTGCTGCTGCATATTGACATAATAGGCAACACAGAAACCTGGTGTAAAGAGGATAACCAAAGGGACACAGCAATACAAGGGTATAAAATAACTTGTAAGGACAGAACAGGTTGTGCTGGGGTCGGGAGAATGGCACTATTATGTGAAAGAAAGCATAGAATCAAATGAAAAAAAAATACTGAACCAAACTGTACAATAGAATAGTAATTCTGTGCTGTAATAATAAACACATATCAGTAAGGATATGTTATTGACCACCTGACCAGGATGGTGGTAGTGACTGTGAAATGTTCAGGGATATTAGAAAGGCTATACAATTTTTTAAAAGTCAACAATAATAGGCAATGAAAACTGTCATGCAGAGATGAAGATTCTTGACACCTTAAATAATCCTTTTTAGGAGCAACCCACAAGAGGAGAGGCAATGCTTGATTTAGTCCTAAATATAGTACAAGTTCTGGTTTAAGAGGTGAATATGGCTGGACTGCTTGGTTTTTATTTCCATAACATTATTAAACTAAGCATACCTGTGGTGGGTAAAGCAACATAGTAGCCGAACACTGTAGTATTTAATTTCAGAAAGGGGATTCCACAAAAGTGAGGAAATTAAACAGAAATTTAAATAAACAGTGTCAAAACTGGAATCCCTGCAATCTTCATATAAACTTTTTAAGGACACTTTTTAATGATAAGAGGATCAACTTAAATATATACCTGAAATTAAAAAAAAAACACACCATAGTAAGAGAACCAAAAAGTGCCAATATTGATTAACAACAAAGTAAAGAAAAAGTGAGACATAAAAATGCATCCTTTAAAAAGTTGATGTTAAATCCTACTAAGGAAATAGAAAAGAACATAAAATTTGGTAGATGAAATGAAACATACAATTAGAAAGACCAAAAAAGAATTTGGAAAACAGTTAGCTAAAGACTCAAGAAGTAATAGCAAAAAAAAAAAAGTCTAAATGTGTCAAAAGCAAGAAGACAGCTAAACAACAATGGGATCACTGGATATGCTAAAGGATGCATTAGGGTGATAAACACATTGCGGAGAAACTTGGTCTTCAGGGCTGAGAATGTGAGGGAAATTCTCAAACCTGAGCTATTCTTTTTAGGGGACATATCTGAGGAACTGTCCCAGACTGTGGTATCATTAGAGGGGATTTTTGAACAAATTGATAAAATAAACAGCAATAAGTCCCCAGGCCCAAATGATATTTACCCTGGAATTCTGAAAGAACTCATATGTGAAATTGCAGAACTACAAACTGTAGATTGTAACCTGTTATTTAAATGTATAGATTCTATACCAAATGACTGATGTGAAGCTAATTTTTAAAAAGGGCACTAGAAATTATCCTGGCAATTACAGGCAACAAAACATGTTTCCACTACTTGGCAAACTGGTTGAATCTATAGTAAAAAACAAAATTGTCAGGAACATAAATTAACACAATTTATTTAGGATAAACATCAACATGTTTTTTGTAAACAGAAATCATGCCTCACCAATTTACTAGAATTCTTTGAGGGAGATTAACAAGAATACAGACAAGCGGGATCCAGCAAAATAAGCTGACATGGGATAGGAGGGAAGGTCCTCTCATGGATCATACCTGATTAAAAGATAGGAAATAAAGGGTAGGAATTAACAATCAGTTTTCAGAAGAGAAAAGAACTTCCAGGGAGTCTGTGCTGGAAACAGTTGTATTAAAAATATTCATAAATAATCTGTAAAACAGGGGTAATCACTCAGGTGGCAGAATTTGCAAATGATATATAATTACACAAGATAGTAAAGTCCTAAATAGATTGCGGAGGATTATAAGAGGATTTCAGAATATAAATTTGGTAACACAATGGCATATGGAACTTAATGTTCATAAATGCAAGCTAATGCACATTGGAATACATAAACTATTCATATAAAATCAGAGGGTCTAATTTAGCTGTTACCACTCAAGAAATCTTGGAGTCATTGAATATTGTTCTATGAAAACATCTGCCTAGTTTGTTCATTCTCTTTGGAGCACCTGGCATTGGCTACTGTTGGAAGACAGGTTATTGGTCTAGATGGCCTTTTTTCTGACCCGGTATGTCCACTCTTATGTTCTTATGTATAGGTCTTTCCCCTTCAACAAGTGATAGATAGTCTAGACATGAAATCTATTCCTCTAGCACCAGAGTTTTTGGCTCCAGCTGTTACCCATAAATCCCTTTTGCCAGTGGTAAAGACTCTCATTGTGTCATCATTTCTACATTGCCATTCCTCCAGTACATATCCCAGTGACTATGTCACTTTGGCAGATTTTCTATAGGAGATCATTTCTATCTTCTTGGTTTTGAGAGCAGTCTGCATTGTCCCCAGCACCACAAATGATGGATTTGGAGGTTTTTTAAACAATTCCTTAGGCAACTGTATTTAGAAGCTGCTCTTTCTGCTTCCTGCTAGTTCTTATTGAAACTGCTAGTGCAGACACTCTAGACCTCTCAGAAGTGAGCATTTCTAATCTTCTATGATGATGACAGTATTCTGGTAGGGAATCCAGTCTATTTCTGGGGATTATAGAATCACAGAACCATAGAACTGGAAAGAACCTTGAGAGGTCATCAAATCCAGTCCCTTCCACTCAAGCAGGATCAAGCACCATCCCTGACAGGCTTTTGTCTAACCTGCTCTTAAAAATTTCAATTGATGGATATTCCAAAACATCCCAAGGCAATTTATTACAGTTAGGAAATTTTCACTAAGGTCCAACCTAAACCTCTCTTCCTGCAATTTACGTCCATTGCTTCTTGTTCTATTGTCAAGATTTTATGGAGAATAATTTTTCTCCCTTCTCTTTTTAACAACCTTTTGAGTACTTGAAGCTGTTAATGTGTGCTCTTTCAGTCTTCCCTCATAAATCATATTATCTAAACCTTCAATCATTTTTGTTGCTCATCTCTTGACTTTTTTCAATTTGTTCATATGTTTCCTGAAATGTGACACTTAGAATTCCACAAAATACTCCAGTTCAGGCCTAATCAACACAGAACAGAGTGGAAGAATTATTTACTTTATCTTGCTTATAACACTCTTACTAGAATATTATTTGTTTTTTGTAACAGTGTCACACTGTTGACTCATATTTAGCTTCCAGTCCACTATGACCCTCGGATCCCTTTCAACAATTCCTTTCTAGGTAAAACTTAAAAAACAACAAATGAAACACCTTAAGTTTTTTTCAGTTACAGACCAACATGGCTACACCTCTCTGCCTTTCTAGATAGGTATTTCTCATTTAGTATGGTTTGTTCCTTCGTAAGTTAATACCTTTGCATTTGTACTTATTGAATTGCATCCTGTTAACCTCAGGTCATTTCTCTAATTTGTCAAGATCATTTAGAATTATAACCCTATCCTCTTATCAGTCTCCAACCTTATCTCAATGCAGATTTCCCCCTAATCATTCAAAAGAACACATTCTATCACCTTTGCCTTTACCACTTGCTGAATTTTCCACAATGGAAAAACACACACATATTTTTGGAATTGGAAAGTAAGTGATAAACCTTCAGCGTTCATCGACACACTGCAGGATGCATATAAATGATTCCTTTGGATGATAGTAAGATTCTCCTAACCTCCAACAATCTTAATTCATTATACAAACTGTTCCTAAAATATCTCAAAGCTTCCAAACTCCATTGGAAACACTGCAAGCTAATTGGTACTTCTTCATGACTATCAGGCTACCGTGTTTACATTTCTCATGATGGAGCAAATATTACTTTTTGTTTGGTTGTTTAGTGTTACGTGTATGTGTTTAAAAATAACTTCATTGTAACTGTATTACTCTGTTTTTGTGCTTTAGTCTGAATTGTGTTGCACTAAAATCCTTTTCAAATGTTACTGCACTCACTTTTCCCTTTTCAGTTTTAACACAAAACAGACAGGACTTTTTCTGCAGTATCAGTGACTTACAGACCTTAGTTGCTGAACATCCCGTACAGGTTGGACCTCCCAAAACCAGGACTCCCTCAACTGGCAACATCATTTTCCTGGATCAGGGAGTCTTGGTTGTGTGCCCCAGTGGAAAAAGGGCTGGCAACTCAAAGCCCAGCAGGTCTGGGACTGGGGCCCCAGTAGTGCAGCAGGGGCCATGGCAGCCCCAATATCAGAGCCAGGGATGTGGCAACTGCAGCAGCCCTGATAGCGGGGCTGGGGCCAGAGGTGCGGCCACCGTGGCAGCCCTGATAGCATGGCCAGGGCTGGAGATACAGCAGCCGTGGCAGCCCCAGTAGTGGGGTTAGGGCCAGGGATGCGGGAACCCAGATTGCAGTGCTGGGGCCAGAGCAGTCTGGGCTGAGGGGGCCACAGCACCATGGCAGCATGGCTGTGCAGGCAGCTGGGGCTGGCAGCAGAGAGGGAAGGTGGTCTGGGGAGCCGGCAGCAGGGGACCTCCTCTGGTCCTGCAAATTTCTTTGTTCAGGAATGGTCAGGGCCTGAGGGTGCCAGACCAGAGATGTCCAACCTGTAGTATAATTAGTGGAAATCTGAGGCTTTGAATATTTTTTAGAAATCTTCAAAGTAGAGAAAAGCGAGTGTTTTTGCAATAGGCATGTTGTATTTTCCAGCAATAGTTGGAAAAAAGGATGATTTTATCCTTGAAGACAGTGATAAGTCTATGGCCTAAATAAACTAATAAAATATGTCTTTTAAAAGGCAAATTAGATGCAGCTTTATTATGTCACCTATATATATAAATACCCTAGCAAATATTTGCAAAATGTACCAATGTTCCCCATTTGACTTTTAGTGAGATCCTATGTCACTCATGAAAATTCATCTAAGGTTTAAAGTCACGTCAGTCCCTTTGTAAAGTTTATCCAGTGCGATTATTATTTTGCAGGATGTGAGTGAGCCCCATTATAGCTGAAACCATTCCATGAATAAATGAAGAAAACATTAATTATATTGTTTCATATCAGTATATTGACATATCAAAAGTGCCAGTTATGAGTGACAGGGGAATGAATGACTTTTAAAGTCTGCATTAACTACTGGTGTATGAAATATGTACACTAGCACAAATATTCCTGGTCTTGAGACATCTGCACAAAACCAGATAAAGTACCAGTAGATTTGTAACGTTCCTCCAGCTGGCAAGAGAGAGCGAGAGAGAGAAACCCTTGGGAATCCTGAGCAGTAAACAACTTAGAAATCAGACAAGTTGAAAACTTGACAGCCTGTCTAAATGCTCATTTTACTGGATGGCACATCCATGCTTAAAGCTAGTGTTTTCTTTAATTAGAATCAAGTATATTTGTGGATAATAAAATGGTTGTTATTCTCACATACAGATAATACATTCATAGGACAAAAATGCTAAGATTATTTTGGTGTTTTGTCAGTGGTGGCTATTTAAATTTTGAATTTGTACTTGGTAAGTACAGTGATTATTTTAGACACCAAATCTTTGGTATCTGCTGTATATTTAATGTCAAAAATAGATGAGCAAACTTTGCTAATTGAGATATTACAGTAAAAGCTTTTCATCCAATATTTCGGGAGAATAGAGAGTTCTGGTAAATGAAAAACTCCAGTTACCTAACAGGGAGGGAGCTAGAATATGGGAGAGGTACGGGATTGGGATATGGGAGGGGAGGAGAGCACAGACTCTGGGAGGGAGTGTGGATGAAGGAGGGGGCTCAGGCCAGAGGGTTGGAGCACAGGAGGAATTTTAGGGTGCCAGATCCAGGAGGGGGCTCACCTTAGGCAGCTCCCTGCAAGTAGCAACTTGTTCCTGCTACTCCTAGTGGAAGAGTGGCTAGGAGGTTCAGCATATTATCCCCACCCCATCTTGCCCCGAATGTTGGCTCCACATCTCCCTTCTTCCAGGAACCATGGCCAATGTGATCTGTGAGGGTGGTGCCTGCACCCTCTCCCATGCCTGCACTCCCACCCCTAAACTATCACCTACCCCTATCCCTCAAGGCTGTTTCTTTTCCTAGAAGCAGCACTGGGACATGTTGCTGCTTCCAGGGAACCGCACAGAGCCAGGCGGGGAGCTTGCCAACCTCTGACCAGCTGGACTATAAACTGGGATTTTCTACGATGATTAGAAATGTTGGTCTATAGAGCTTTCAGGCTGATATAGAGTCAGATAGCGCAGCTTTTACTGTACGTTGCACAGAATACTTTTTGGAGGGAATGGAGAATTCAAAGGTTTTTTTGCGTTATTTTGGAAGAGGATGGTAACTAATGATATACTCTATCTATGTGTGTATGTTTACATACTTTTCAGCAAATCTGTGAATTTACTGTTCCTTAGCAGATATGCTTTAGAGTCACTTACATTTTTATAGATGTTACTTGTTTATGAAATGAGATCATGACCACGTAGCTGTTTTCCCTTTCTGATAGCCAAGTATACCTTCAGTAAACGGCACTAATGTGGCCTAGCTGTCAGGATGATTTTCAGTGTGGTGCCTGGGAGGTTATATCCACTCTTATTAGCAGTGACAGTTATTATTTGACTTGAAGCTCATAATTCACAATGTGAAAATAAAAAACCAACAAAAAAGCACTACTTTTGCTACATTATTGAGAACTACAACCCACCTCAAAGGTTTCAACTCTGTGCAAGAATGATGTGTGAGGTTCACGGAAGCAAAAATGACCAGAAAGTAATGGATAGTACAGAGATACACATTAAAACTTATTTATAAACATAGTGGTGTTAGAGTTGCCACAATCAGTTCATTGGTTTATTTATCAGGTTCAACTTTCTAATATACCTATTTGCAAATATATAGACACTTATTATATTTGCTGGATTATTATTTACAGCATGAAATTATGCCGAATATATATTTCTTTCTGGGTCTGCTGCTTTTCCTCTCCCCTGTCCAGCATTCTTTCCTCTTTAAGTTAACATCACAATACTTGTGCTGACTTTTCTGAAATTACTGTTGTTGCCACACACATCAGGCAATAGGGGACATTCAGTGAGCAGATGTAAACTCTTCATAGCAGATGTCATATCTTGTTCTATGTTTGTATATGTTGTATAGTTTGATGGGATCCTAATCTCAGGTATAGTCCCTAGATGATACCATAATAGTAATACAAATGGCAGAGGAATAATTTGTTCTGATGTTCAGTACTATCATTCTGATAAGGAATTGTAACTGCAGCAAGGAATATTTCCATAAGTATTGAACATCAACATTTCCCCTTGTGATCCACATCCCATGAAGGTCAGAAAGCCTGGGTTTGTGCCAACTGAAATTAGCTGAACATCATGTTAATGAAATGTGAATGTTATATGCTTATGTTGGCACAAGAGAATCCTGTTTGAAATCAATAATTATATAAACCCTCTGTGAGATAGACAATGGACTGAAGTGACTAGAACAATGTAATATGAGAGGAATTTACAAGAGGACTTGGTATGTTTCTTTCTTTTAATTTTTTTATTATCCATTTGAAACTGTCCCCCCCCCCAAAGAAAAAACCCAACAACCTTGGAGAAAGTGACAGACATGAACTAACGAGTATAAGCTTGAAAGTGAGGCCCCACAGTAGTAGACACAGTACCAACATTTCATTTAACTCTAAACAAACTTGGCTTCCTAATAGCAAATTGCCTTTTATTTTTAAACGTAAAAGGCATCAATACTCAAGATTTACCAAATATTTGCAAATTCAGCGCTATCAGTTTAGGATTGAATAAGGATCTCAACTGGTTAACACATTACAAAGGCAATTTCTCCAAATTCACATTTTCACACCAAATGCTATGAATAACCCACTTCCACCGTGACTTGATTAGCCTAATTAACACAAGCAACTTCTTCCTTATGCATTCCTGCTTCTGTATCTTCCACTCTAGTTCATCTGATGAAGTGGGTTTTAAGCCCTAATAAATCTGATCATCTCTAAGGTGCCACAGGACTCTTCATTGTTTTTGGAGATTTGCCAAGGCAAAGGGCTAGTACCTATAATGTATATGATTTATTTTTCTTTTTATTATCATTTCTTAGTGATCTGCCAAAAGTGTACTTAGTTATTTTATTACTAGTTTGGATATAAGGAAAATCTAGTTTGCCAATACAGGAGAATCAGGAATTTGAAGTAATTGTTAGAAAGTATAAACAAAAATGTAAAGTCTGTGCTACTCTCAGCTTTGTTCTTTTTTTTGTTTGCTTGTTTGTTTTTTACAAAGATCAATGAATGTTTTCAATGAATTCCTTACTGCCTAATGCTGGGGTTCAGTCTAGAAATTGAGAGGATTCAAAACACATAAATGTTAATATGGATTTAACTTAATTATATTATTTGCTATTTTATCATGTCTAAGAATGGGCTAGGAACAAAAAAGATGAGGACTCTTTCCTGGAGAACTTTTTAATCTAATTCCTGGATAGCTTTCTTCCACCAGCTGCCCTACTCCCCTAACTCCAGTATTCTCTCCCCAACCCTTTCCTGAATTAAAAGAATAGATATGAGACAACAAATGAGTCTCAACAAAAAGATGAGGCAATAAGAGGCTGGGATTCAAAAGTAAGATTAATTATTTAGTTTTTCACTTGTCTTGTTACATTTCCCTCCCAGAATACACAAACTTCAGTGTAGAATCATAGAATCATAGAAATGGAAGGGGCCTTGAGAGGTCATCAAGTCCAGTCCCCTGTCTTCACAACAGGACCAAGCACCATCAAGATCATCTCTGATAGATAAGGGGTGTAATAACATCACTTTGTAGAGCAAAGTGTTTGGCTTACTCAATGCCTCCATTCTCTTTCACAATGCCTCCTTCATGACCCCTCCTTGATGTCTCCAGATCCTCTTACTATTTTTTTTTGCCTCCTTTACCACCAGATGACAATTTGCTGTTACTCTACATGGAAATAATGAAAGTCATCTTGTCAAATCTCCTCTCCACCTTCTCAGAATTGCTCCCTTCCTGTTCCCTTCATATCAGAGGTTCCTTGGGCTGTGAAGACTGTTCTCATTCTTTTCTCCCCTCATGCCCTGAATTTTCCTCCCTGAACCAGTAGATGGCAACATTGCTACGGAGAGGCTTGCTGAGCTCCTGGGCAAGATGAGAGTGGACCTGGTGCCATGCCCCTAGAAGGGGCAGGGTCTCAGGCAAAAGGGACATGGCTGGAGCTAGCCTTCCCCAGCCAGGCTTTCAGGGACTCTGGAGTGCACTGCAGAGGGATCTAGCCACTGCCACTGCTGCAGTAATAGCAGTAGAAACCGGAAGACCCAGGGCAGCTATCCTCTTTGCCATCCCCACTCTCTGTCAGTGGCTCTGGGTGGCAAAGGCTCTTATGAAAAAGTAGCAGGGAAAGAAATCTTGTCTTATGCGTCACTGAGGCTACATCTAGACTGCAAGCCTCTTTCAAAAAAGAGCATCTAGCCTACAACCAGTACTTTCGAAAAAGCAAGCCAATTTTTTTGAAAAAGAGCACCAGGCAGTCTGGATGCTCTCTTTCGAAAAAGCACAGTTTGCATTACATAGCATCTTTTTTCAAAAGAGCACCTTCGAAAAAAGGCGTTCTTCATTGTAAAACAAGGTTTCCATGGTCAAAAAAACTGCCATTTCGATTTACTTTCGAAAGAACATGGCAGCAATCTAGATGCAGGGGAAGTTTTTTCGAAAAAAGTGGACTTTTTTCGAAAAAACACTGTAGTCTAGACACACCTTGAGGGTGCCAGGCTGGCTCTTTTGCTGTCTGATTCCAGATGAGGAGGTAATCAGAGGGTTCCAAAAACAAAACAGAAAAGCATCAGGTCTTGATGTCTGTGCATAGTCCAGAGGTTATAAAGGTCAAATCGGGAGGAGGGGTTTAAAAAAACTAAACAAAAAAATAAACAAAAAAGCAGTGGTGATTTGTGATACATGCCAGAGGACTCTGCAGTGAGGAGCCAGCAGTACAGTTTGGCTTCCTTTGTGAAGCCTGAGTGACGCAAGAGAGTGAAGTGGAGAAGAGAATCTGCCAAAATTTACAGTGATAACATATTGGGGATAGGAAAGGGAGAGAATTCTCAAAGAAAAACAGAACCTATAGCATAAAATAGTATACATGTTTGCTTTCATTTTGTGACCTTATATTAGTAGTTGTACTATTTATTTGTATTGTGACAAAATAGAAAAACCGCATTAAGAATTGGGGTGATATTTTGTAAGCCGTTGTACAGAAATACAGGAATATTCAGTCTCTGCTGTACTATGATCTAATTTGCTATAACAAGTGAGTGTGACGAAGAAGAGGAGTGTGGAGAGAGGATAAAGGAAGTGAAAAAAAATTACAAGGTGATATGGCTAGCTATGTATAGAACGAGCTGGTTCAAAATATGGTGTTTTGTTCAAAGGGATCCATATGTGATTAATACATGCCTCTACCTTCTCCTCTTATGGTAATCCCTCTTAAAGAAATACCTTTGCTCTCGTGCCTACATGAGATCAGTAAATTTATTATGACTATAGGAGAAACAGCCAGATATAGCTATAATTAATTCTTTTAAATATTCTGAAATTATTTTGAACCAGCTTGAGGTGCATATCCTAAGCCGACCTTCCTAGTCTAGTGCAGACCAGGCACCAGTGCCTACACCCAAGTTTTTAACAAAGGTCTATCTCAGTTTCATCCCAACCAACCCATACATTTACCTGTTCTTTTTAAAGCCTCAAACCTTAGCAGTGGCATAGCTATTGGTACCCACATGGCCCCACAATATGCCAACATCTTTATGGCTGACCTCGAACCATTTCCTCAGCTCTCGTCCCCTAGCACTCTTACTCTATGTACTCTACATTGATAACACCTTCATTATATGGACCCATGGGAAGGAGACCCTTGAAGAATTCCACAGGGATTTCAACAATTTCCACCCCATCATCAACCTTAGCCTGGACCATTTCCTTGATGCTACTGTACAATTAAAAGATGGCCATATTTCCATCACCTTATACCGGAAACCTACCGACCATTACACTTGCCTATATGCCTCTAGTGTCCATCCAAGACACATTTTCCAATCATATTGTTTACAACCAGGCCCTAAGATACAACCAGGTTTGCTCCAATCCCATAGACAGAGACAAACACCTATAGAATCTCTATCAGGCATTCTTAAATTTAAAACTTCCCTCTCAGGGAAGTGAAAAAAACAGATTGACAGAGCCAGACCGAGTACCCAGGCATAAGCTTCTTCAAGACAGGTCCAACAAAGAAAACAAGAGAACATCACTGGTCATTATCTGCAGCCCCCGACTTAAACCCCTCCAGCACATCATTAGCAATCTACAACCTATCATGGAAAATGATCCCTCACTCTCACAGGCCTGGGGAGACAGGCTAGTCCTTGCCTATAGACAGTCCCTTACCTGAAACAAATCCTTTCCAGCAACCAAGCAGCACACTTCCATTATACCCACCCAGGAACCCATCCCTGCAATCAGCTCCGCTGCCAACTCTGTCCACACATCTATACTAGTGACATCATCACAGGACCTAACGACATTCATCACTAAAATGGGCCTGTTGGTTGGATCACTAGATTCCCTGGCCTGGCTCAGGTACTGATGGGGAGAACAACAGGAAAACTGGTCCTTTGGAATCTCTCCATTTGTCCCCATCTTTCTTAAAATGTGGTGCCCAAAATGGAACACTGCACTTTAGCTGAGCCCTCACCAGTACTTCCCCAGGTGGAAGAAGTGGATGAGGCTTTTTTTAAACAACTAACAAAATCATCAAAAGCCCAAGATTTGGTGGTGATGAGGGACTTCAACTGTCCAGATATATGTTGGGAAAATAACACTGTGAGGCACAGACTATCCAATAAGTTCTTGAATTGCATTGGAGACAACTTTTTATTTCAGAAGGTTGAAAAAACTACTGGGGGGAAGCTGTTCTAGATTTGATCCTAACAAATAGGGAGGAACTCATTGAGAATTTGAAAGTGGAAGGCAGGTTGGGTGAAAGTGATCATGAAATAATAGAGTTCACAATTCTTAGGAAGTGTAGAAAGGAGAACAGCAAAGTAGAGACAATGGATTTCAGGAAGGTGGATTTTGGTAAGCTCAGAGAGCTGATAGGTAAGGTCCCATGGGAATCGAGAATGAGGGGAAAAACAACTGAGGAGAGTTGGCAATTTTTCAAAGGGACATTGTTAAGGGCCCAAAAGCAAGCTATTCCGATGTGTTGGAAAGATAGAAAACATGACAAAAGACCACCTTGGCTTAACCATGAGATCTTGCATGATCTAAAAATAAAAAAGGAGTCATATGAAAAATGGAAAGTAGGACAAATTACAAAGGATGAATATAGGCAAACAACACAGGAATGCAGGGGCAAGATTAGAAAGGCAAAGGCACAAAATGAGCTCAAACTAGCTATGGGAATAAAGGGAAACAAGAAGACTTTTTATAAATACATTAGAAGCAAGAGGAAGACTAAGGACAGGGTAGGCCCACTGGTCAGTGAGGAGGGAGAAACAATAACAGGAAACTTGGAAATGGCAGAGATGCTCAGTGACTTCTTTGTTTCGGTCTTCACCGAGAAGTCTGTAAGAATGCCTAACATAGGGTATGTCTACACTACCCCGCTAGTTCGAATTAGCAGGGGTAATGTAGTCATCCGCAATTGCAAATGAAGCCCGGGATTTGAATTTCCCGGGCTTCATTTGCATGAAGCCGGTCGGCGCCATTTTTAAATGCCAGCTAGTTCCAACCCCGTGCCGCGCGGCTACACGCGGCACGGAGTAGCTAGTTTGGATTAGGCTTTCTAATCCGAACTAGCTGTACTCCTCATTCCACGAGGGTGTGGTCCAGGGCATCAAAATAGGGGCAGAGGTCTGGGTCTGCCTCTGGTTGGGAGCTGCCACCTGTGGCCCTGGCATAGGCCTGCTGCAGCTCCTTTATTTTCATGCACACCTGCTCCTGGCTTCACATATGGCCTTTGGTGGCCAGGCTGGCAGCCATCCGCCTGTAGATGGCCACGTTCCTCCATCTAGTGTGGAGATCATGGACGTTGGAGGATTCCCCCCAAACCTCAATCAGGTCCATGATCTCTGAACTGGACCAGGAAGGTGCCCGCCTTTTCTGGCCCCTGGCAAGCTCCTAGAAGCTTGCAGACTGCTCCTGGGGAACGGTGGAGGGCTGGCTGGCACTGGCTGCCTCGTTTATTGAGGCAAACGGTGTCAGGGGCAGCGACTGCTTCCTCTAGGCTGTCAGGCCTGGAGCTGGCACAGGCACTGTGTCCAAACAGACTCTACCCCTTTTTGGGCTCCGGGGATTGTGGGAAGGAGTTTTCCTGGTTGTGGCCAGAGTAGCCACCAGGGCACCCTGGGAAGGGCTGGAGGCCCCCTATTTCAAAATAAGTGTCTATACAGCACTTAATTCGAAATAGCAGTTTTGAAATTGGTGTTATTCCTCATGGAATAAGGTTTACCAATTTTGAAATAAGCCCTCTACTATTTCGAATTAGTTTTGTAATAGCAGTTGGCTTGTGTAGATGCTAGTGAAATTATTTTGAAATAACGGCTGTTATTTTGAAATAACTTTGCTGTGTAGACATACCCTATCAGGACATATTTTTCACCAGAGGAAACTTGCCAGAAGCCAACAAAAGGATGATGTATCTCAGTAGGCAAATTCCTAGGAAACAAACTGCCTTACTATGATAACGGATAAGCAAATAATATTGTCTTTGATTGGATGCACCTAAATAATGTTGCATTGTGTATTTATGAAAATGTAGTACACATGTCTTAAATCTGTTGATTTCATCATTTTCTTATAGCATCAGTTGCATCAACATGTAATGATCCTGGGACTCCACAGAATGGTACCAGATATGGAGACAGCCGGGAGCCTGGAGATACCACCAACTTTCAGTGTGACCCTGGCTATCAACTCCAAGGACAGGCCAAAATTACTTGTGTGCAGCTGAATAACCGATTCTTTTGGAAACCTGATCCTCCTACATGCATAGGTATTGAGATTAAAATTTTAGAGTGCTTTGGGCTCGCAGCTTATGCAAATCATATTCCAATTTTTAAATTGTCCAATTAGTAAACCTAACATGTTGATATAAAAGTAGTGCTTTATGAAAAACTCCGTCTGTCAGTACTTGAAAATACTGGCAGTTAGATTCTCAAGACAAATCCTATTATTGACAACAGATTTTTCCATTACCGTCTATTTTTTAAAAATTTGTTTACAGTTAAGGTGACAAGCTCTGAAAAGAACTGTCAATTAAATGTAGGGCAACTTGGTCAGCTGGTAAACGCATGGGACTTGTAGTCAAAGCACCTGGGTGCTACTTATGACTTTGCCACTAGTTTACATTATGATCTTGGCAAAGTCATTTGATTTCTCTGTACTACAGTTTCCCTTTCTCAATAATACAGACATAATAATGTATGCCTATATACTATAAGTTTTTCAGATTCTTGGGTGAAAGGCACTGCATATGTATAAAGTATTAAATTTGCTATATTAATGTTTGCTTGTTAATAATTTTACTTTGTTAGAAATTAATTTATAGTTTTCAAATCCTAGTTAGGTGAGAATCAGAGGCCATACATAAAACCAATTGAAGCATTAATGCAAAAATCTAGACCAGAAATATTAACTCATAACTAAAAAACACCAAAGACAGTAGTTCAAAATGAAGATTGTGTCTACTCATTTTAGATAAAGCCAGCAAACCCCTTCACTCAGTAATTTGTTTTCATGCATTAAGCATTATCTTCTCAGACAATTTTAAGAAAGATACATTCATACATACAAAGGGAAGATCAGACAGCCACTGCTACCCAAAGAATGTGAAGAAAAGTTCTTTTACATGTCTATTTGTGGGATCTGCCTAAAGGAGTAAAGTTCTCTGTCTTTCACTATTCCTGATATCTTCCACCCTACATATATGGAATATGTCTTTTATTAGGCTCTGGTTAGTGCATGAAAAGACTGGGACCTGGAAGTCTTACTGAGAGGTATTATAGGCATAGTGCTGGTTTTCTGATAGGTTCTTGCTATCCAAGTCACTCTTATGTTCAATACTCCATGTAGGATTAGAGCACCAGAGCACAAATGTATTGAATAGCTCCTTTGGGTCATCAGCTGTAAACTTCAATACTTTTCCTTCTTGATTAGTTATTTATGGTTGTGTTTCCAATTGCTTTGAGGTAGATTGGAAACTTTATTTAATAATACTTAGGGGTTAAATTGTTTCTCGTTCCTGCCCAGATGATCAATAGAGTATGCATAAGCCTTTATTCCCTTTCCTATGGGCCTTTTCTCAGAGGTTTCTTTGAATTTCTCTGAATCTAAGTATTGTTTTGACTAGTATTACTAACTCTCTCAAAAATAGCAGGACAGATGCAAGAAAAGTCCCATCAATTCCCCTTCCATACCAGGTAGAATATTTGGAGTAGCACTGCAAAATGTCTTTTACAGTTCCCATTTGTGCAGTGCAGTGCTGCATAAGGACAAGTTTAAACATCTAACACTTTGTAGTCCACAAATCATCAAGTGGATATTCACCAATATTTGGATCCACCCTAACTAAAGAATTTAGAGAAAGACAAAACACATAGCTTTATGGATTAAAAATAAGATGTTCTAGACTATTAATTCAATAATAATAAAAAGTAGTGATTTGTCCAATTAAGATACTTCAATTTGTATCTCTTTGGTCTGTTTTAAGATTCTAGATTTTAATTAATCTGCGAGAGAGTAAGTTTTAGTGAAACTAAATACTTAATACTCCATTATATTCGGGATGACCTTGGGGGATTTTGAAGTTTAAAATAGTCTTTGTTGTCATATACACAACAGTACTGAAATCCTGACAGTTTTATAAATCCTTGATATACAGATTTTAAAATTCTCATATAATTTAATTCCAGTGTTTTGTGGATGTGTGATTTAATAGCTATACTTATTAGCATTCTATACATTGTCAAACTGCTAGTCATATTTGTTTAATGTTCTTTGATGAATTTATACTTTATAACTTTCTTAAGTGTGGACATGTGTTTTACCACAAGTTGAGTCATCAGAAGACATGAAGATTTTTGCATATTTATTAGACTAATTACCTATAAAAGGAACCATGTTGTTAATTTGTTTTTCAAACACAGCTTGGCTGATTACTATTATTTACTTCATGCAGAATGATAGAAGTTCTGCACCTCTACAACTGACCTTCCTTCTTAGGTGTTAAATATTGATATAGGCACCTACCTTCAGAATGCTGGTATGAGTTAGCTGTGCATTCTCGTTTGTTTGTTTGTTTGTTTTTGCCCAAGTGTCTGGATCAGTGAATTTGTAGTATTTTTATTAATTGGATCAAACTATTTTATGTCTCTTCTATGACCCAAGGAAAATAGTATCATTAAACATCAATTACTATTGGGCCTGCCTACTTTTGTCTGTAAAGTTTATCCTGTGAATGATAAATACATTGTTAAATGAAGCTGGAATTAAATCACTAAGCAAACCCACATACCTTATTATTTAGATTACTATTGCATTTTCTAGGAAAACTTTGCTTTTGAAATAAATTGGAGAAAATATGTGTAAAATAGGATGTGTTTGTTGAAGGAACCACAAAAAGGTGTATTGTTGGGGTTGAAAAACTATTCTGAATTTAAAAAACAGCAACAAATAATTCTTATTTGAACAGTTTGTGCATTTTAGTTTAATATGTAACTGCTTTCTTTTTCCTTTTGGTATTGACAGCGGCATGTGGTGGAAATCTCACAGGTCCAGCGGGTGTTATTTTATCACCTAACTATCCACAGCCCTATCCTCCTGGGAAGGAATGTGACTGGAGAATAAAAGTAAACCCTGACTTTGTCATTGCATTGATATTCAAAAGGTACAGTTTCTGGGGAGGGGGAAACTATGTTTATGTCTCAGGTTTTTAAATGTCACATCCAAATATTACATCATTGATCACTTTATAGAACTCTAATTATATTTCCTAAGCCCTAGAGAGTGCATCTAAAACCTACTTTATTATTGCTGCAGAATGACATGAAAGAAACAACATATTTAGCTTTACAGAATTTTATTTTCATCTTGAACGTGTAATTTGAGCAGCAAAAATTGTGATTTGTGGGGCACAATGATTTAAGAAATAATTTAATTTGTATTATATGTTCCACCATTGATAATTTGATTGGGATGGCTCTGTATCAGCAGTGGGCAATAACTGGCCTATGGGCAGCATGTGTTTTACCAGAGTTAGCCCTTGGTGGGCTGACAGCTCTTTATTGATCTGCACCTCCAGAGGTACAGCTGCTTGAAGCACCTGTTCACCACAGATTGCAGTTTCCAGCCAGTGAGAGCTGTGGGAAGCGGCATGTACCAGGACAATGCTTTCTGCAGCTCCCATTGAAGGGGAACAGTGATCCGCAGCCGACAGGTGCTTCAAGCATGTGTATCTGTAGAGGCACAGGTAAATAAAGTGCCAGCGGCCCACTAGGAGCTAACCCTGGCAAGCCGCATCTGGCTAATTGCCAACCCCAGCTCTATATTAATTGGGAATATTACTACCCAGAGTGTTTTAAATACCTGTATTTCATTGTCATATTAATGTATTTCCTGTATTGTGTGATACTTAAATCATCTGTATGCCATTTCTTGTCTAGCTATGTCTGCAGGCTAACATTAAGTAGTGCATTATCATTAAAATATGAGTCACTTGCCAGAACTGTGAAGGAAGGTTTCACTAAGTTTTTAAATTGAATTAATCCTTCAGAAAAATACTTTAACAATATGTAATAATGGTCACTTAATAAGTAAAGGTGTTTATACTGAAAATTGATTCTTATTGTGTAAACATTTAGTAGATGTAGTTCCATTCCAATATATTTAGGGCCAACTTTATAAGTTTAGCTTGAAGGATCTTTTTAAATTGTGGAATCACTTTTTCATTTATTGGATTTTATTATTAGCATCTCTGAAGCCCTCCTCAGCTCCCATCAGGGGGAGATCTTGCAGGCTAGAGTTCAAAATGAAACAGTTGATTGATATGTTGAGGGCTAGTTTAGTATCACATAGTCTGAATGTCTGAAGTCATGGGATTTCATCCATGAGGACATAGACCTTTTTCACGATTGGTTATAGTTTCTAGTGTATTCTGCAAGATAGAAAATCCTTTCAGAGGCTCTTCCCTGTGCTCATGTTAAAAATGTCATTAAACTGAAGTGAGGCTTATTAAATTAAAATATTTAAAATGTTTTCTGTTTCTTTTATATTAAACCTTCTTGATAGTTAAAACTCTTCTCATTCATTTTAATCCCACTAATATATTTAACAATAACAAATGTTCTCTGATTACATTTTGGTGTTAGTATTTTTAACAATTGTTCTGTAAATATCAATTGGTTTGGCACTGACATTTCATTCTATTGATATTCATAAGTGGAATAAATCATTCATTACCTAGTAGAAGTCACCATAATAATCACATTCCTAGGGTCAAGTCAAACATTGCATAGGTCAGATTTTTTTTTTAATTCCAGACGAAGAGATAAATTATTCCAGCATACATTTTTTCTATGAGCAGAATTCCCATTGATTTCTACAAGTGTTCCCCAGTTAAAGAGTGGGCAACATGAGGCCCAAGATGTTTTATAAACTGGGTTACTAACATACAATACTGTCGTCCCAGCTTTGTTACACATTCTGTGGGGCTACTTCTAGACTACAGGCTTCTTTCAGAAGAAGCTTTTTTCGGAAGAGATCTTCCAAAAAAAAAATTCTTCTGAAAGAGATCATCCATACTGCAAAAGTGCATCGAAAAATCAATCTGCTTTTTCGAAAGAGAGCATCCAACCTGAATGGATGCGCTCTCGCGTGTAAGCTGTGATTGCTATGGACAGAATGGCCATCAGGGCACCTGTGCTTTTTCCTCTTTCCTCTTCTTCCTAAATAACACCCTCTTCCCCGTCCACACATGCCTTTTTGCTAAAGAGCTCTTTCACAGAAAGGCTTCTTCCTCACAGAATGAGAATGACCAATGCCAGAAAAACCCCTCTGTTCTTTCGATTTTCTTGTAGAAGAACATAATTGCAGTGTGGACATTCCTCAACTCTAGACAGGAAAATGATCATTTTTCAATCATAGAATACTAGGACTGAAAGGGACCTTAAAAGGTCATCAAGTCAAGTTCCCTGCCCTCATGGCAGGGACCCAGTACTGTCTAGGCTCCAGACCATCCCTGATAGACATTCATCTAACCTAGTCTTAAGTATCTACAGAGATGGAGATTCCACAACCTTCCTAGGTAATTTATTCCAGTTTTTAACCACCCTGACAGTTTTCGAATGTCCATCCTAAACCTCCTTTGCCGAAGTTTAAGCCCATTGCTTCTTGTCCTATCCTCAGAGGCCAAGATGAACATTTTTTTCTCCCTCCTCCTTGTGACACCCTTTTAGATATCTGAAAACCTCTATCATGTCCCCTCTCAATCTTCTCTTTTCCAAACTAAACAAGCCCAATTCTTTCAGTCTTCCTTCATAGGTCATGTTCTCTAGACCTTTAATCATTCTTGTTGCTCTTCGCTGGACCCTCTCCAATTTCTCCACATCTTTCTTGAAATGTGGTGCCCAGAACTGGACACAATACTCCAACTGAGGCCTAATCAACACAGAGTAGAGTGGAAGAATGACTTCTCGTGTTTTGTTCACTACACACCTGTTAATGCATCCTAAAATCATGATTGCTTTTTTTGCAACAGTGTCACTGTTGTTTTCAACAAAACTCTGTAGTGTAGACATGCAAGGGTCACAACAAAGGAAAAGTTTGGTGCAAAAAAGTAAAGGTATAAAGGGCATTTTAACCAGATAACCTTTGTCCTCTGTGTAAAATGAAAGCTTGAGTAAAAGCGAAATATGTATGTCTCTTAATACTGCTTTCTGAAGAAAAAAAAGTTGAATGGGCTAGTGGAAATGCTTCTGTATGTGAACAGAAGTTTTAACTATAATTGTTTCATGTTTGGTTAAAATGGTTACTACACATGTTAAATATGTGGATCTTCTTGACATGCACTATAGTTGAATTGATAAAAAGATCCCCAAAAAAACCCACCCTGTGAAGAAGCCTTTTTGTCTTTTTGTTTTTTATGCTTTTTACATTTTTTTTTTACAAATTTTGCCTATGACAGCTGTCCCCAGACCTCTCCAGATCCTTCTTCATAATTAAATTCTTTCTTGCAGATATTCTTCTGTTATGTTAGTCTCATCGAAGCCATTAGCAGGTGAAATAACCATGAGTTGTGTATACAGAATGGCAATATGAATAGATGGGCTTGAATTCCAAAGAGGCCCATGTGGTATACTAAATAGCCCAGGGTATGTCTACACTACAGCACTAATTCGAACAAACTTAATTTGAATTAGTTAATTCGAACTAAGCTAATTCGAACTAGTGCATCTAGCCCTAAAAACTAGTTCGAATTAGCATTCTGCTAATTCAAACTAGCATGTGCACATTGAGTGGACCCTGAACCGAGGTTAAGGATGGCCGGAAGCAGTGCCAGCAAGGCATCAGATTAGGACTTAGAGCGTGGAGCTGCTGTCTCAGGCTAGCCGAGGGCTGTGCTTAAAGGGACCCGAACCCCACCCCGGACAGACAGTTCTCAGGGGTTCCCCGCTCGCTTGTCTAACTTGATGAGGGACATCAAAGCAGTCCTGGCTTGGAGTGCCCTGAATGCCCACATTTGGCATATCACAGGACTCGGCCATCAGCCTGGCTGCACTTGTCGCAGGCTGCCATCTGGGGGGTGGTCCATCGGGGGGCTGCAGGAGAGCTTCCACCCCGAGGAGCCTGCAGAGCCACCCCAGTCCTCCCGGACGGGGGCTCGTACCCCATTCCTCCCTCACCTCCTTCCACTTGCTCCTCCCTAGCCCCTCTTCTTGATGTACAAAATAAAGGACACGTGTGTTCAAAAATAGAAACTCTCTTTATTGAACAAAACTCGGGGAGACTGGGAAAAGGAGGTCGGAGAGGGAAAGAGAGAGGGTGGGAGAGGGGAGGGCAACTAAAATGATCAGGGGGTTTGGAATAGGTCCCATATGAAGAGAGGCTAAAGAGACTGGGACTTCTCAGCTTAGAAAAGAGGAGACCGAGTGGGGATATGATAGAGGCATGAATGGTGTGGAGATGGTGCATAAAGAAAAGTTCTTCATTAGTTCCCATAATAGAAGGACTAGAGGACACCAAAGGAAAGGAATGAGTAGCAGGCTTCAAACTAATAACAGAAAGTTCTTCTTCACAAAGCAAATAGTCAACCTGTGGAACTCCTTGCTACAGGAGGCTGTGAAGGCTAGAACTATAACAGAGTTTAAAGAGAAGTTAGATAAAGGCATGGAGGTTGGGTCCATGGAGTGCTATTAGCCAGGGGGTAGAAATGGTGTCCCTGGCCTCTGTTTGTGGAAGGCTGGAGATGGATGGCACGAGACAAATGGCTTGGTCATTGTTTTGGTCCATCCTCTCCAGGGTCCCCAGTGTTGGCCGCTGTCGGCAGACAGGCTACTGGGCTAGATGGACCTTTGGTCTTACCCAGTACGGCTATTCTAAGCTCAGGGCTCAGGGTCGGGGGTCTCATTGGACCACCCTGATTTTCATGCAAACCTGCTCCTGGATGGCCAGGCTGGCAGCTATCCTGCCCTAGACGGCCACTTTCCTGAGTCTAGTGCGGAGGTCATGGATGAGGTCCACGATATCTGCACTACACCAGGCGGGCGCCCGCCTCTTGCGGACCTAGGCAGGCTCCCGGGAGCCACCAGCCTGGCCCCGGGAAGAGGCAGTGGGCTGGGTGGCAGCGGGTGGCTGGTTCATGCCATGCCAGGTGCAGGGTCTGCTGGCAGGCTTGCACCTGGCACAGGCACCGTAGCCAGAGCGTGCCCCTTTAAGGGGTCCGGGGCAGGGAGGGGGGCAGACGAGTTTCCCTGGTGGTGCCCAGAGTGGCCACCAGGGAAAGCTGGGGAGGGCTAGCCTCCCACTAGTTCAAATTAAGTGGCTACACAGCCCTTAATTTGAACTACTTAATTCGAGCTAGGCATTAGTCCTCGTAGAATGAGGTTTACCTAGTTCGAATTAAGCGCTCCTCTAGTTCGAATTAAGTTCGAACTAGCGGTTTGTCTGTGTAGCGTCTATCAAAGTTAATTCGAACTAACGTCTGTTAGTTCGAATTAACTTTGTAGTGTAGACATACCCCCATGTACATCCTATTGATATGCATTAAGAGTTCCCCAGTGTATATTACTATGCAATAGCAGGGTCTACATGGGGCAGCTACTATACAACATGATGTATTTTAGAAATGAAACCTTTCTTGTGCACGTTGCTCCACCTGGTAACAAGCCTCTAGAAAAGTCCATGCTGTTCACTTCTTAGCTACAGCCATGCACCCAGTTCCCTGTCTTCTTTTATGTCTTGGAAAGGCCAATATGTAGACTTACAGTACCAGTACTACTACTACTACTACTACTACTACTACTACTACTACTACTACTACTACTACTACTACTACTAAATAAACATGTAACTGCAACATGTAAAATAAAACATGTATTTATAACTTAGTATCCAGAAGGTAGTTAGAAAGAACATAAGAATGGCCATACTGGGTCAGACCAAAGGTCTATCCAGCCCAGTACCTTGTCTGCCAACAGTGGCCAATGCCAGGTGTCCCAGAGGAAGTGAATCGAACAGGTAATGATCAAGTGATCTCTCTCCTGCCATCCATCTCCACCCTCTGACAAACAGAGGCTGGGGAACCATTTCTTACCTACACTGGCTAATAGACATTTATGGACTTAACCTCCATGAATTTATCTAGTTCCCTTTTAAACCCCATTAAAGAAAAAAGGAAGACCCATTACACCCCTGCCTGATCGTCTTTTTCTGTTAAAAACTTCATGTAATTTTTCAGCTTCTGTCTGTCTCTTTATAAGGCTCTCATATTATTGTATTTGTGTCTTCATCAACCCAGTTTCCCTGAACTAATGATCTGAAGGCTCCTTAGTCCATATTTAAATCTCTCTGAAAGATCCCTGAGTGGTAGCCGTGTTAATCTTCAACTTGAAAAAATACTATAACAACAGAACCACTCATTGTTTTTTAAGGCTTTTTTTTTAACAATCTGCTGTACTGCCTTCACTGAGTCAAACAGATTTGTAGATGTAAATGTTTGTTGTTCCCCTTACCTGTAATACAGGTTGGACCTCCCTGGTCCAACACCCTTGGGACCTGACCAGTTCCAGATTAGGGATTTTTCCTGACCGGGGAGGTTGTTTCTAATCCCTGATATGCCCTCTCCCCCCCCTCCAAATGCTAGACCAGCCACAGGCCCCTGCTGTCCTGCTAGTCCCCACCCTTCCTTGCTTGCCATGCCAAGTAACCCAGCTTGCAGCATGCCAGGCTCCCACTCCACCAAGCAGCCCAACAGGGTCACACTGGGCAGCCTAGCTGAACAGCTCAGCTATGGCGTGCTGCTCCTGGCCCCTCCAGGCGGCTCTGCTGCATGCTGGTTTTCCATCCCTTCAGGGCAGCTCAGCTGGAGTGCACTGAGCAGCCTAACTGAGCACCCCTGCAGCAGTGCACCAGGCTCCAAACCCCACGAGGCAGCCCACTGGGGCCCACCCAGCTTCTCATTTGTGGTGATCTAGGCGCCCAGCCCCGCAGGCAACTCGCTGCCAGCAGGTCACAACTCTGCCTGTTCACAAGGCTCCTAGGCACCAGCCCTCCACTGGGATTCTCTGCTCCTTGAACATCTATGGTCCCGATAGACCACAGATGTTACCAGACCAGAGTGTCCCGATTTACAGAGGTTCAACCTGTACATTATAAACAGTTCAATACACTTAATAAATGTACTGATTATATATTTTATAGTAAAAATAACTAGCTCTTGTGTAGCGTTCATAGATTGCAAAGTACCTTACAATGGAGATCAATATAATTTTGCCCATTTAATACATGGAGAAACTGAGGTCGAGAAGAAGTGATTTGTCCAAAGTCACCTAACAGGACAATGGCAGAACTGAGCATAGAACCTAGTTACCACAAATTACAGTTTAATGTGATAATTCACTAAGAAATTCTCCCTAAATTAAATTCTAAGGCTTTGAAGTAAATGTTCTAAAATAAATCTAGTTTAATTTAATTGTAGACCTTCCTTCCCCCCAAAAAAAGAAGTTACAATCTTTAGAACTTTCTCCTCAGGGCAGTTTGTTTTACATTACACATTGATCATGCAATGTTTGCAGGCATGTGACATTGGGATTGTGGGATATATTTTAAGGACTCTTATTTCAGCAGATGAAAAGATGGTAAATAAAAGAAAAGACAGTCAGTATTAAAGTAGTAAAAAAATTCTCAAAAAATAAAAACAATATAATTCTCTTTTCCTTTATTTCAGTTTCAATATGGAGCCTAGTTATGATTTTCTACATATTTATGAAGGGGAAGATTCTAACAGTCCTCTAATTGGCAGTTTTCAAGGTTCCCAGGCACCTGAAAGAATAGAGAGCAGCGGTAATAGTCTATTTCTAGCATTTCGCAGTGATGCTTCAGTAGGAATGTCAGGATTCGCCATTGAATACAAAGGTACTGTTGTCAACATCATATGTGTAAACACTCAGAAGGAAAATGTCTCAAATTAGGATTAATTGCAACTGTATATACACACATACTACACTTATTTCTTATTTTTCATGTTTGTAATTATGTGTATGCATGTAAATATATTTTAAAGTTTATAAACATATATATACACACACACACACACACTTTTATCTTTTAATATATATGCTGGTATTATATGATTATTCAATTACAATCTTATGTTGGTGATATATCGCTGAGCCAACCCTATGAAAATGATCAGTGTAAAAATGTTGTAGAGAATTCTATTTTAAATAATATTTGATTCATTAAAACTTATATGTTTTATAATCAAATATGAATCATAGTCTCAACTTATATTTTTACCAGTGTATTTTTAAAAAAAAAATCCTTTTGCAAATGTAAAGTCACATGAAAAGGCAATTTTCCTGTATACTATCATCTTCTGAAAGGATGGTGAAATGGTGCAAGTTAAAAAAAATAGCTGTTATATACAAAATGTTCTACTCAGATGGAATTGTCTCACCTAATTAGAACTCCAGAATGTGGTACATTTGCTGATACATACTAATGCATTTTTTTCTCTACCTGTTGGTTGTTCGTGATTTTCAGTATGATTTACGTACTTACTGTACGGCCATTTTGAAATAATCATACAGTGTGTGAATCCTTGTAATTTGGCTGGCTGCTATTAGTCATGTATAAAGATTTATGTACAGGCAGTCCCCGAGTTACGGCTTTGCTCCTGGTGTCCCTGGTCTGCTGGAGACGGTCCCCAGCAGACCAGAGGCACCGGGAGCAAAGCCTCAGAGGCACGGCACCCCGCCGCCGCTGCCGCTTTGCTCCCGGTGCCTCTGGTCTGCTGGGGACCGTCTCCAGCAGACCAGGGACACCCGGAGCAAAGCTGCAGTTATTTCTCAGTAACCTCAGAAGCGCGGCACCCCGCAGCCGCTGCGTCTTTGCTCCCCATGTCCCTGGTCTGCTGGGGGGGGCGCAGCTAGTGCCCTTCCCTCTCCCCCCCCCCAGCAGACCAGGCTTTTGTGCTGCCGGGTGCTATCTGGCAGCCCAGCTGTTCTGTCCCAGGCTCGAGATACAGCTCCTGTTGAAACTGATCAGTGGCTGATTCCAGGAAGCTGGGGGCAGAGCAATTCTGCCTCCAGCTTCCTATAGTCAGCCCCTGGTCAGTTTCAGTAACAGCGGCTGTATCTGGAGCCAGTTCCGACTTACATACAAATTCAACTTAAGAACCAACCTATAGTCCCTATCTTGTACGTAACCCGGGGACTGCCTGTAATCACATTTTGGTTATTTCTCAGTAACCATCCTGTGAATATGCAAAATTTTCTTCTCAATGGCTTGCTATGTCTCTGCATCTGTGCTCAGAATTTTCAAACTGTTTGTAAGCCTCAAAGATACCGCCTTAGCTTTTCACTCCAGTCAATTGAAGAAAAACTCAATACGCTATGTAAGAAAATAGAAATAAAATAAGAAACAACTAAACCCCCTCCAAAATAATTGTTAACCCACTTAAAAGATCTAAAGTTAAAAATAAATATGAAAACTCTCTTCTTATTTCTCAAGTATTATCTTTCTTCAACCTTGAAAAACATAAAAAAAACAATGGATAGTCTAGCAGCACCTTACAGACAGACAAAACATGTAGATGGTATCATGAGCTTTTGTAGGTATGAAAGTTCATGATACCATCTACAAGTTTTGTTAGTTCAAAATGCTGCTAAGTTATTCATTTTCAAGTTATTCAGCCCCAAGCAGACTTTGCTTTATACAAAGCAGAATACGCAGAGTGTTATAATCAGAAAAACAGCAATAAATACTGTAAAAGATAACAACATTATATATTTGCACCTCTATTAATGTAATTTCATCACCTGCCATAAAGTTGTCATACCTTATTATACTAGAGAAAAATAGAGCATTTTAATCCAGTGTAATACTGGAAAGGGTATCTAATACAGTGCTTCCATTTAATTAACTACAAAGTGTCTTGTAACCATAAAATTATGCTATTTAAAAATAATCTCAAACATTCTTGAAATAAGGCCATTACTTAATAATGCAAATTATGATTCAATCAATGAATTAAATATCAGAACTAATATTGCCTACTAATCCTTACATTTCTTTTATGCTTGACACGTCAGTGTGTGATTTTGTGACTTTGGAATCCTATGAAATTCAGGGTCTTTATTGCTTGGTTGTGTGTGTATAAAATAGAATTTACTAATTTTCTTTAGCTCTCCAGAAATGAGTAAGCTGTTTAACATGTGAGAAAATGGTGAATATTAGTCTTTTGCAATATACTTACATGGAATGTTTTCACATTGCATATTCATATTTGTCAAAGTACAGTAAAATCTGTGTTATCTGGCACGCTCAGGGATTAGGGAGTTCCGGTTATCTAAAAATTCCGGTTATCTGAGGGTCCCATCAACCTAGGAAAAACCAATGGGCAATACTAGTAAAACTCAAGTTTTTAATATTGGTAGTTTTGTAGTGTGAGGCAGTTGGTCTCACATTTCTATTTTGAGTTAAAAATGATTAGTACGTCTTAAATAAAAAATTGTTAAGCCAATCGTGGTAAACCAAGCCAGGCCAGTGCGCCTGAAGATGTGACAGTATTGTGGCTGGGGGCAATGCCGGTTAACAAAGTTGTCTGGTTACCAGAATGCCAGATAACAAAGCTTTCACTGTAATTGACAAGAGATAGTAATATTTTTCTATATTTTCATTTGGAATTTACTCACCAGATTAATCTCGCACTGAAGGTTTGGCACCAGTCACAATTTGCCCACAGTTCTCAGGGACAGTGGATAAATATAAATGAATGTGAATTCCTAATATATTTCTCCATTTGTAAACTTTAGTAGAGGTAATAGAACATTTAGTCTGCTTGGAAAAAGGTATTTTACTTGTAATTGACTTTACGTGCGGTACAGGCCTTTGAAATATTCTAGAAACTAACCTTTTAATTCAGTGATACTGGTGTATAGGTCAGTATTAGTTCTAGAGATGATAATACACAGTTTCATATTATGACTATAAAGAAGCTCTGAGAGAGAAAGAAGTGGCTTAACAACAAGTAATGAATACCAAGTCCCCGAACAAGATCTTGCCTCTGCACTGAAAAGATCTGAGGAGCTTGTTGCAGCTTTTGCCAGTCATGTCATTAATAATATGATACGTCCATTTGCCCCAGAATCACATCCAGGTAGTCTTATAAATATATTTACCTGACTACAGATAACATCAAATTTACAAGAGTTTCTTGTAGGAAGTTGAAGATGCTAGTGAAAAACAAATGGAGAGTTTTTTGTGATGTGCACTTGATTGTGATGGGACATAGAGCATTTTCATCCCAGTCAAAAAAGCTGGCATGAAAACATTTGTTGACATGACCAAGAAGACCAAATTAAATCCGGCAAGGGAGGAATAGTTACAGCAGCTAACTGTGTAGAATTTGTTTTCTGTAAAGCCCTTCTTAACCAAGATGTGAAGATGATGATTTCAGTTGCAATGTTCTTATTCAGATAGTATTGCCTGTACCTATGTCCCTCTTCCATGTTGATAGAACGAAGAGAAAAAGAGACATAACTGAATTAGGGCATCATCTGGAAGTTTATAAGCTAAAAGAATCCCTGAGCTCAGGGCTTGTGACAAAGAAACCACAGTGTGCATTAGAGATACCATGCCTGTAATATAAGAGATGGCTGGAAATAAATTCAGTGTTTTCAATATATGCTTTGAGTTTGCAAAGAAATCCATTTCTTATGTAGTGAAATAATACATAGTCATTAAACTAAGAGAAATAAATGCAAATATGTCAAAGTGGTCATTTCAGTTTGTTGCTGATGTCATTGTTGACCCCTATTTCTATGGTAATAGCATGATTTGACAGTTCCACATCATACCTCATCATAAAACAGCCTTTACGCTTGAAAATGATGTATGATATGTGAGTGGAGAAGGTGCATTCATTCATTCACTTTGGTGGTGACTGACAGTCATCTATATGGTGCTTAAAGCTATGGCTTTCAAATTTTCTTAATAACTTACTAAATGATGTAGGTTTAATTTTTTTGGCCAGACAGATGTCATATACAAGCATCCCTGACCTTCTAGCAGTATTTAAAAGTATAAAAATATATTCTAATTACAAGATGGAAACATCAATCTAGTTATAAAACTGCTGGTTGTTAAATGTATTTTAGTACACTTATATTGATAACACAGTTACTTTATGTATAATCCATTTTAACAGAAAAGCCACGGGAAGCTTGTTTTGATCCTGGAAACATAATGAATGGGACTAGAATTGGAACAGACTTCAAACTTGGGTCAACTATTACTTATCAGTGTGACTCTGGATATAAAATTATTGATCCTTCAACTATAACATGTGTGATTGGTGTTGACGGAAAACCAGCATGGAACAGATTATTGCCATCTTGTAATGGTATGTATTATTTCTGAAATTACTTCTCTTCTGTATAAAGTTAATGGATTCAGAAAGAGGTTCTAAATACTAAATAACTTATTATCCTGCTCCCTGCTTCCAAATGCATATCTAATTTAACTCTGTATATTATGATTATTTATTTAAAATAATTATAACACTAATTGTTTTCTGTTAGTATAATAATTCATGTATTGTTTAAAATACTTAATCAGATTTTAGGTACACTGCAAATCACTCAATCTTCACAAATAATTCCTACATATTAGGATATGTACACTAGGTGTTGCACTAGACAGAAGCCATTTATTATTTTCTAATTAAGAGCAGTAGCCGCCAACCTCTGATGACATGAATTTTTTCACTGTCCTTGTATTTCCCTTGTACTGTTTGTGGTATCCATCCACAGACTGTTATTTTATTCCCAGGTTAGAAGCCCTCTGGGGCTATGTCTACACAGGAGGAACAAAGAGTGTGTCTACAATGCAAGCCATTATTTTGAAATAATATTGACCTGGAGGACTTGTTACTCCTGCAACCCTCATTTCACAAGGCATAAGGGAAGTCGAAGGGAGAGTGTTCCTTGGACTGCTTGCTGTGTAGACAGCACCAAAAGCCGAATTATGCTATTTCGACTTCAGCTACGCAACTGATGTAGCTCAAGTTGCGTAACTTAATTCAAGTTTTGCCCTTCTGTGTAAATGTACTCTGGAACAGGTACTATCTCTTTGGTTCATAGATACCAAAATTTGAAGAGACCTTCCAGTATGATCTCTTGTACAACACATTCCATGGAACTTCCCCATAATAATTCTGAATTCATACCTTTTAGAAAAACATCCAACCTTAATTTTAAAATGGTCCATGATAGGGAATCCATCATAACCCTTAGTAAATTGTTCCAGAGACTAATTACTCTCAACATTAAAAAAGTATACCATATTTGTCTAGTTTCAACTTCCTGCCACTGTATCATGTTATATCCTTCTCTGCTATATTGAATAGCTCATAATTCAATATTTGTTTCAGTCACCCCTTAACCTTCTCTTTGTTACAGTGAATAACTCAAAGTTATTTATCTTAAGGCATGTTTTTTTTAATCGTTTAAACATTCTCAGGTCTTTTATTTAGAATATCTTTCCAATTTAACAGCATCCTTCATTAATTGTGGGCACCAGAACTGGACACAGTATTCCAGCAATGCTGGCACTAACTGTTTTTGGCCATGTTACACACAGGAATTCATATTTAGCTTAGATAAAAACATGTCAGAGATGATCTAGATGGTGGTTGGTTCTGCCATAAGTGCAGGGTACTGGACTTGATGATCTCTTCTTATAGACCAGGAGTGGGCAACCTGCAGGCTGAGGGCCACATGTGGCCCACTGGGGTTCCACCTTGTGGCCTGTGCATCCCTTGTCTGCCAATGCCCTTACTCACCTCTTGTGCACGGGGCACTGAAGCCCCATACTTCCTACTCCTCCCTCTCTCTCCCAGCACTTTCGTAGTTCCATGAATTCCATGATTTGCACTCTGTCCATGCACCTCCCCCTCTCTTTCAGAGCTTGAAAACTGAATTAGCTGTTTGTGGCTGTTGAAGTCCTGGGAAGAAGGGTGAGGAGCAAGGATGGAGTGTGAATCAGTGGATTCATGGTTCTCCAAAAGTGCTTGGCGGAGGGGGAAGGAGTAGCAAGTGTGGGGCTCCACTGTCCCAGATGTATGGGAAAAGGGGGCAGAGAAGGATACATGAGCTGTAGGTGGAACTCTCAGGTTGTCCACCACTGGAATCATGATGGCCATTCATGTGGCCACTCACTAGTCTTGTTTGTCCATTGTTGTTATAGACCATGAACTAGTCATTTCTTTAACCTTCTCTTTGATAAACTAAACAGATTCAGGTCCTTGAGTCTCTCACTATAATCCATGCCTTCATATCCTTTATTAATTCTTGTAGATCTTTGCTAAACACTTTCCATATATCAACATTCTTTTTCTAGTATGTACACCAAACCTTGGCACATTATTTCAGTAATAGTAACAGCAGTGCCAAATATACCTCTCTATTTTTAATTGGCACTCTTCTGTTTATCAATCAAAATATTACATTAGCTCTTTCAGCCACAGCATTGGAGCGGGAGCTCAGATTCAGCTGATTATCCACTAGGACCCCTGAGTCTTTCTCAGAACTACAGTTCCTGTATGTATGGAGTACATCCTTTGTTCCTAGATTTATGACCTTACATTAGCTGAATTCAATTGCTAATTGATTAGGTATGTACAACACAGACAGCAATCAAATCAGGGACCTGATCTTTTTATTATTTATATCCTCCACAAATTTAGTGCCATCTTCAAATTTTGTAAGTAATGATTTCCCCCCCAATCCATACATAAAGATCTTATACTGCATCAGACTAAAAAATTGTGTCTTCGGGACCCCCTAAAAATATAGTTTTTCAATGATGATTCTCTACTCATAATTAAATTGAGGCCTATCAGCCATTTTTGATCCACTTTAATATATTCCATGTTAATTTTGTATCATACTGGTTTATTGAGACAGATATCATGTGGTACTAAGTCAAATGTCATACAGAGTCTAACTTTATTTTATCAGCACTATAGCCTTTACAACTAGGATGGTTATCGTTAATGATATTATCCTCTTTTAATTCTTTATTGATCGAGTCCTATATCTATAGCCATTCCATGTTGCTGCCTTAGAATGATGG